>NC_064640.1:571821692-572424907 GCF_023864345.2 Schistocerca serialis cubense | reverse complement strand
CCCGTAAGAAATATGCACGATTGCACCCTGTGTCCATGACATCTAGTTACGCCTTTGTTACATCTTCATCCCTTCCTCCCCCTTCCTTAACCCCATCCCGGACCCCTCTCCTTCCCCCCTCCCCTGCGGCTCCCACACCTTCTCCTCTGGGCGCTGCTCCCCCTCCCCAGCCGGAGAAGTGTCCCACTCCTTCGGCGTCTGCCGGTCAAGGGCGCTTCTCCCGGGATGCCCCTTCCCGGCACCTTCCAGGTCAAAGGTCTGCTGCAGCGCGGCGACCGCGAGAGCCGCGGTCTATCGGCCCCCCGGTCGCCCGGTCTCTTTCTGTTCCTGATCTTGCTGCAGCAGGCTCCATTATGCCACACAGCCCTCCTCGATCTCAGCCTGAAAAGAAGAAGAAACATAAGTCCCGGGACAAAGAGCCTCTGGTGTCACCGGAGGTCCCTTCCCCGGCTTCACAACCGGATTCTGACCTGTCGTTTATGGATGTCGCCCCCTCCTTGTCGGTGACGGGTGGGGACCCGGCGGTATGACTGGATTTAGCGTGTTCAGCCCTCATTTAAACCATCGTTCTGTGGTTCTCCAATGGAATTGTAATGGCTACTATCGTCACCTTCCGGAATTGAAATCCCTTCTTTCGTCCTACTCAGCAGCTTGTGTGGTTCTCCAGGAATCTCATTTTACTGATGCTCACTCACCGACCCTCCGTGGGTTCCGTGTTTTCTGTCGAAATCGGGTCGGACCCTTGCGGGCTTCTGGTGGCGTTTGTACGTTGGTCCGTACAGACATTGCTAGCACGTGGATTCCTCTCCACACTACATTGGAAGCGGTTGCTGTTAGGGTCCACTTAGACTCTGCAGTCACAGTATGCAATCTTTATCTCCCTCCTGACAGGACTCTTACACCTGCTGCCTTAACCACCCTTCTTCAGCAACTTCCTCCTCCCTTCCTCCTCCTTGGGGATTTTAATGCTCATCATCCTTTGTGGGGCAGTGCCTTTCCATCTAGACGAGGTCTTCTTATAGACCAATTTATTGCAGACCACGACCTGTGCCTTCTTAATGATGGCTCCCCTACTCATTTCAGTGCTGGTCATGGTACCTTTTCTGCCATTGATCTTTCTCTTTCTTCTCCCTCTCTCCTCCCTTCATTACACTAGTCGCCACACGACGACCTTTGTGATAGTGACCATTTCCCGTTGATTATCACGCTCCCTTCCCGCTCCCCGATGGACAGGTTACCTCGTTGGTCTTTCCACCGCGCCGATTGGCCTCTATATACTGCACAGGTCGAGTTTTCTCCCTCTTTGTCGGGTTGTATTGATGACGTCCTACGTGACGTGTCTGCCGCGATTGTTCGCGCTGCTAACCTTGCTGTCCCGCGCTCATCTGGACAATTTCGTCGTCGGCAAGTCCCGTGGTGGAGTACGGCCATTGCCATTGCCATCCGTGATCGCCGTCGAGCTTTGCAACACTTTAAGAGGCACCCATCTGTAGCCAGCCTTTCTACCTTTAAGCGCCTTCGCGCTAAAGCCCGTTATTTAATCAAACAGAGCAAACGGATATGTTGGGAACGATTCGTTTCTTCCCTTGGTTCCACTGTCCCTCTGTCACGGGTATGGGCTACACTTCGCTCTCTCCAAGGTTGCCATCGGCAGTCCACCCTCCCAGGCCTTCACCTCCCAGATGGCATTTGTACGGACCCATTAGTTCTCGCAGAACATCTTGCGATCCATTTTGCAGTGGCATCAGCGTCGGCCTCCTATCCAGCTGCTTTCCTTCATCAAAAACAGCAGGCTGAAGCTGTCACCTTATGTTTCACCACTTGTGAGTCAGAATCTTACAACGAACCTTTCACTGAATGGGAATTTCTTTCTGCTCTATCTTCTTCTCATGATACGGCCCCTGGCCCAGATTCCATTCATAACCAGCTGCTTCAACATCTCAGTGCTCCACAACGGCACCATCTTCTTCGGGTGTTTAACCGTATCTGGCTCCAGGGTGACTTCCCTTCTCAGTGGAGGGATAGCATTGTGGTTCCTGTCCTTAAGCCTGGTCAGAACCCCCTATCTGTTGACAGCTATCGGCCAATTAGTTTGACCAATGTTGGTTGTAAGTTACTTGAACGGCTGGTAGCCCGTCGGCTCACTTGGGTCCTCGAATCTCGGTATCTATTGTCCCCTTACCAGTGTGGCTTTCGAGAGGGACGATCTCCAATCGATCATTTGCTTCGCTTGGAATCCGCAGTTCGGCAGGCTTTTTCCCAGCGCCGCCATTTGGTTGCAGTGTTTTTTGACCTTCGCAAGGCCTATGACACGGCCTGGCGCCATCACATCTTACTAACCCTTCATCAGTGGGGTCTTCGGGGCCCACTCCCGATTTTTATCCGCCAGTTCCTGATCCATCGGTCATTCAGAGTTCGAGTTGGTACTGCTTTTAGTTCTCCACGGACCCAGGTGACGGGCATCCCACAGGGTTCTGTCTTGAGTGTCCTTCTTTTCCTCATTGCTATCGATGGACTTGTGGCCTCTGTCGGTCCCTTGGTCGCCCCTGCGCTGTATGTGGATGATTTCTGCATTTGGGTTAGTTCCTCCTCGATGCCATCTGCAGAACGGCAGCTCCAGGTGGCTATACGGCGTGCCTCTGCATGGACGCTCTCACACGGGTTTCAATTCTCTCCTTTAAAATCGCGGGTGGTCCACTTCTGTCGCCGTACTACGGTCCACCCTGATCCAGAGCTCTATCTCGCTGCACAAAGATTGCCTGTGGTTCCACAGTTTCGTTTCCTAGGTCTTCTTTTCGACAACAAGCTCACTTGGCTGCCCCATATCAGACTCCTGAAGGTAGGATGTTTCCGTAAACTCAATGTCCTTCGCTTCCTTGCCCACTCCTCTTGGGGTGCGGACCGTTCCCTCCTCCTCCGTCTTTATCGTGCTCTAGTTCTGTCACGTTTGGACTATGGTTGTCAAGTTTATGGTTCAGCTGCTCCTTCCACGCTGCACGTGCTGGATCCAGTCCACCATCGTGGTATCCGTTTGGCCACCGGTGCATTCCCTACTAGCCCTGTTGATAGTCTCCTGGTTGAAGCTGGGATCCCCCCCCTTTCTGTTCGGCGGTCCCAGCTTCTGGTGTCTTATGCCCTTACTATCCGTTCTTCTCCCGCTCATCCTTCCTATTCTATCCTATTCCCAGACCATGGACGTCGCCCGCCTGACTCCCGCCCTCGGGCGGGTTTACCGGTTGGGCTGCGCCTTGCGTCTCTTAACCGTGATTTTCGGCTTCCTTCTTTGTCCTGTCTTCCTCGCTCCCTCCCCTCCACCCCTCCTTGGTTAGTTCATCGGCCTCGAATTCGGATGGATCTCCGCCGCGGTCCGAAAGATTCCATCCCCCCGGTGGTGTTCCGTTCCTTTTTCCGCCAAATTTTATGGGAGTTTCGGGATGCTGTTGTTTTTTACACTGATGGCTCTAAATCTGCTGATCATGTTGGGTATGCCTTCACGTCCTTTGTTGGAACGGAAAATCATCTACTGCCACCCTCATGTGGGGTGTTTACTGCGGAATTGATGGCAATTTCCCGGGCCCATACCTTTATTAAACAATCCCAACACAACCGCGTTTTGTTATGTACGGATTCGTTGAGTGGCCTTCTTGTTATTGACCGGTGTTTTTCGCGCCATCCCTTGGTCTCTGCCATCCATGACCATCTCGCTGATCTTCACCGTGCTGCTTGTTCCATTGATTTCCTATGGGTCCCGGGCCATGTGGGTATCCCGGGTAATGAGCTCGCTGATCGTTTGGCTGGGGGAGCAGTTACTTACCCCCCGTTTTCTGTAACCCCTCCTGCAGCGGATTTACGGCTTCACATCAAATCCCACTTTGCACAGTCATGGGCCAATTCTTGGGAGGCTACTCCACTGTCTAATAAACTTCGTGCCATTAAGGTGAATCCAGGCCCATGGCGTTCTTCCTTTAGCCTCTCCCGCAAGGACTCGACCACACTGTGTCGTCTCCGCATTGGCCATACCAGGCTGACCCATGGTTTCCTTTTGCGTGATGAGCCACCCCCGCTATGTGGTTGTGGAGCCTTCCAGTCAGTGGCCCACATTTTGGTTGAATGCCCCCTTCTTTTGGCTCTGCGTGCTAAGTACAGACTCCCCCACACTTTACCTTTGATGTTGGCTGACGATTCCCGGATGGTCTCTCTGGTTCTAGGTTTCCTCCGGGAGAGTGGTTTTTATTCTCAGTTTTAAAGTTTTTAATCTCTCTCTGGTGTTGGGGCAGGGCGGTGAGTGTTTGGGTGTCTCCCACTGTAGGCAGTGTTCAGAGATTCCCGATTCACCTCCCTGACCGGAATCCTCTTTTCTTTCCCTTTTACTCTGTTTTTACCCCTTCTTTTTAAGGCTTGGTTAGTTTTTCTATTCCCATCCGTACTTTCTGCATTATAGCAGTTGTACCTTTTAAGTCACAGGTGGTCTTGCCTATGCTGCTTCAGCATAGTATTGGGTCCGTTCTCTTGCCACCTTCCCTCATTTGTTTTTACTAATGACAACGTGACTGCCCTTTTACGTTTCCCCTTTTTCCGTTTTATTTTTCTGACTATACTGAGATGTCCCGTTAGCAGAATGGAGTCTATTTGAAACAAGGGACTGATGACCTTGCTGTTTGGTCCCTTTAACCTCAAACAACCAACCAACCAACCATCCGCGAATGAAATGGGTTGAGGGGGAAATGGAACTACACTACACGCCATACAGTAGCTATAAAGCACAGAAGTGAATTTGTGTGTGTGTGTGTGTGTGTGTGTGTGTGTGTGTGTGTGTGTGTGTGTGTGTGTGTGTGTGTGTGTTTTATACTATATTTCCCAGTAAAATCAAACGTCAGTAACTAATAAAAATTATTATTACTCTGCGGACTTGGCAGCTCACATTTCACTTCTGTAACTCATCAAATGTCTTGGCAGCGATAGCCAGTTGTTTGATGCCCTAGTAAACTGAGAAACGGGTTCGCAAAATAAACGTTATAGTCCTTCTACAGTTTTTCACTGTTAATCATGAAATCTCTCTGATATGAAACGATGAAAGTATCAATCAACATGATTAAACATTTCTCTGATATACTACTTCTACACTTAAGATTTAATTGTATGTAAATACTTGTAATGCCGTCTAACCATTGTTGTGAACCTTAAGCATGTCAGATTAAGTTAAACCATACTTCGCCACATTCTCTTCCGTTACGCTCTTTTTCCGTGTCAACTGCCTTGTACACTAACTCATTCTTAATCAAAAGTGATTCCTGAAATCGAGAGTGAGTTGATTACAAATTCTCAGGTTGCCTTAATTGGTACGCTTATTTACTTAGGAAAAACCAGACTAATTTTCACTACTGTACCACCTCATTCGTTAACACGTCCGATTGTTACTCTGATAGGCTTGAATTTGATTTCAGTGTGACCGCAGTAGTTACTTTCAACAATTATATTAACAGCTGCATAGGCACACTTCTTTCTTAAATATGGTCTTCAATGCAAGTTACGGCAAATTAAAGCTGTGGATTATGCACGTTACCCATAGTTTGCCTTGGTAAATGTATTGACTTAAAGGAAAAATTTCTGTCCATTCCTGGGTCACGGAATACCTTCTATGAAAAGCAGCTCGTACGTCATACGAGCCCACCGTCAGTTCTGCAATGCTTTACCGTCTACTCAACCTGCCTACCGTTGACAACGCTTCATAAAAAAAGCCACAATGCGTCATTCACATCTTCCTGGGTGAGCTGATTTTTTTTGTCTGAAGAGGCAAGTGAATCCAACAGAACAGTTCCTAGTAAATGCACTCTGCTGTTTGAAACCTACCTTCCGGTTCAGAATAGTTTTGTTTGTCACAGATCACGTATGAAACTTAGCTGCTTCAATTTTTCATTCTGTTTGCTATAAATATGAAGTTATTCCTTGCTCGCACTATTCATACACAATGACTTGCAAACAGTAAATGCTGATACCCAAGTAGATACAACCTTCCTAGACTTCCGAAAGGCTCCAGTTATTACCAACACCCTAATACGCTTATGCAGAATTTCTCAGCTTCCGGTGTCGGAGTAGAAACTCCCGGATGTGATGCAGTGCAGGAGAAACTAATAAAGTGAATGAAGCTTAGTGTAATGTCACGTTGGCGCCAGTTAATAGTGATTGCGAGCAAGCTCGGTTGGACAAGTGTTTTTGTGTGTGTGTGTGTGTGTGTGTGTGTGTGTGTGTGTGTGTGTGTGTGTGTGTGTGTGTTAATTTTATCTTAGCCCATTTGGGGGTCAACCTCCGAGGCTTGCCGGCTGAAAGCCATTTCCGTGAGCGCTTTTTCTAGAACTTTTACGACCCGTGTTTCCCCTGGTGGAGCTCTCCGGAATCCTTTTGACGCCCTGGGGGACGTAACTACAGAGTCAAAAATAGTTATGGTGCTGGCGGGCCATCATTCTTCTGCGGTGGGTGCCCCCGAGGGGGGAGCCGCAGCAGTTGTGCACTATGTGGAGGAGAAATGCAAAACGTACCACAGCCTGTCCCTGCGAAAGGAGCACATTTCTCAGAAAAGTGTCACGTAAGTTACAAAAGTATTGAGGTTTTACAGAGACTAACAAAGTAAACTTCTCCTCCTCAAAGAAGTAAAGATTCTCGTTTTCTGGTGTCAGAGGAAGTTGTTACCAAAGTTTCCATGGTCTTCCAATGTCTCTTACCGTCCGGTCCAAATGATGATAAATCTTTCCATATCCGTCCTCCTTGCATTCTTTTCAGATGACAGCCATCTCTGTTTTCGTCAGCTCTATGTTCTGTTTCAAAAAAGTTTTCTCTCCGCACATTTTAAAATTTATCCGGTCCCGTGCAGTCAGCCTCACTTCTGATCCTTGTAGCCAAAATATTTAGGTCTCGTCGCTCATAACTCCGAGCCGCAAAGAAAAACTCACAAATATGACTTCCACAAATTTTAATTCTTCCATTTATCATTTTCCTCGATAATATTCTTCGGATTGTTCTACGTATGGCTTGGTACTTATTCAGTTTGCTATATCAAGATCAGTGTTCGTTATATCACAGCCAAGATACTGAGTGACACACTGGTTGAAGACGTCTTTATCTAGGTTTAGCGAACCCGGCAATGCTTCGCAATTGCTAAAGGTACATGGGAATTGGATATACATCCTTATCGCCTGCTCGTCCTCTCCCGCCCACCCTCTCTGTGCACCTCGTTCTCCCTCTTCCCCCCCCCCCCTCCCCCTCGGTCGATTTCCTCCCCCCTGTTGTCCCCTATTGACCCTCCCTCCAATCTTGAGCGTAGTTCATTGTTGTTGCAGACTAAACCTCAATTGGGAATTGAATTCGCTTAAAATGAATGGGTAGATCGGTTGGGATCAATTGGTATCTGGGTATGAGAGAGGCCTCACAATCTACTGGATCTTTGAATATAAAAGAAAACGAAGTCGCATATTTTCGCAGGACAGCATAGCATTTTACTTCTTGCAGTAGGTTTTAACAGAATTTCCACATAGTTGTTTCAAAAAGTTACGCCTACGTTCATCTGAATCTTTGAGTATCGTGTAAAAATCTGAAGTAAATCGGTCAAGAACTTAGAGATTCTGGTAACAAAGTTTAACATGTCAATTTACAGCAGTTTGGATAATTATTCTTAGAGCAGGATATTTGCCTCGAGAAGCCATAGTATTGATCGTTTGCGCAAAGAATTTCATGTTAAACGCCTAACAGACCTGTTGTAGAAATTAGACAGCTCTCTGAAAGTCATCCTCAGTTCATTGAATAACAACCTGATCACCTGCAAACATAATTGTATTTGAGTATAGTCTGTCATTTGTTTCTAATTCCTGGGCTTGCTCTGAGCTTAAATTGTATTATCTGCCTAAATATTAACATCCGTGACGTACTCCTTGGTTGATGAAAATCTCTTCCGTTACAGTTTCTGTTCGCTGTATTGTTTGAGTCATTAGGTGGAGAGGATATTCTCGTTTTATCATAATGACACATAGGAAGAATGTTAGGAGCCAGACCTTTCCGTACTAAATGAATGCAAGGTGTTTGTCGGCTTCTTTCACTTAACATTTTCAAGAGAAATGCTGACATTCCTTGATTGCTTCCCGGTAAAATGACAACAGTAAGCCTGTTTCATTATTTCCAGTCTTCATAGTAGCGATGATATTTGATGACTTCACAGAACCGTCACAACACAAGAATGTGTGTAATGAGCTAATAGTGTGTGTCACTAAATTCAGGCATCACATTAAAGATAGTATGTCATAACAGACAATAGACTGCCTCGCAACCCTGAGTCTGCCTAAAGAGCTGCAGATTCGCTCGACTACGACTGAGGAACGTAGGTGTGACTTGGTTAGTATAGGGTCAGAGACCACTGGTTAGCGTGTCGAGTAATCGAAGCTGTGGTGGGACAGGCCGCTGTTTACGGCTGTGCATGCAAGCTACACCGAGGCGCTCCGTCGCCCACGGATACAGCGATGACGTCAGTGCTGGCAACGTTGCGAGAGCCGGGTTTGACTCAGCGTCCTCGCGTACTACCTTGGCCACTCACGGCAGAAGACTGCGTTGTACGTCAGGTGGCTGATGGCTGGCCGGGTCAAGGTTGACTGTACGGTTTTCTTTCTATGAAACCAGTCCTCTCACAAATGTATACTAAAATGCGAGGTCACACGTTATTCTAAAGTACTGGTTGTGGCCTAGCAATGTTCAGGTACTCTTCATCTACTTGCCTTGCAAACCTCTTAAGGAACGAAATCCGAAAAGATACCTAGAACTCTACGGTGCATAGACAGGGAGGTCGTTCCAGACTCAGCGGTGTTATGGGTTGGATAAATGGAAGCACTATCCTCCCTTCCTGTATCTCCGGTTTCAGAGACGTCTGAATTATCTTATCCAGCCAAGTATAGTGTGATTTACAGTTTTAACATGGACACTGAACCGTGATACAGCTTCCATGTTTCGCATTAACAAATATTTTCCACAGTTGAAACAAGCGGAAAATGAAAGAAACTCGAAGGCCGACTGAGTGTTCAATCCAGTCAGTCCTAGGAATTTATTCTGCAACTAATCGCTCCTTCTGCGTTTGATAATGATTTGTCAGTGTGAAAAATGCCAAGTTGCGCCATGTTTCTAAGGCGTTCCACACACTGAGCGATTCAAATGAAACGCGTTACCGACAGAGTTGGTAACCGGTTGGTTGCGAATCACTTCCTTTGTAGTTATATAAGGTGCCACAGAAGGCGCAACTGCAGAGTGACTCAACAGTAAATCACTCGCAAGGCGATGCCAGCGATTCGGCGTCAGGTGCAAACCAATCTGAGTTGCGTTTTGTAAGTTTACTTTGAAGATAAATGAGCAGGTTGTGCATATTAGCTATGTACGGGAAGTCGAAGAACATCTCGTTTTATGCAACAAGATCCCAGGCTGCTACAGAACTGATTTGACAGAGGAAACATAATTTGCAGTGGGAAAAGAATTTTATATGAGATGTATGTAGAGGAACGTATCTGTATTGTTAAAATACCGGAAGTACTCTTTTGTGTTATTAGCTGCCTGAGCCTTTCTGTAAAATTACGTTGTCAAGTGGAATTTAACTGCAGAAACGGGCAGAAAAGCCACATCTTCGATACGCGAAAAAAGTGGTTTTAACATAAGTGATACCACGAACACAAACCACTACAACCACTCAGCCACATTTCAGCGTACATAAATGTCTAGACATTTAGGTTTTCAAAATAAAAGTAACGCAGCGTTATGGCAGATGAAATCAGCTGTGCCAAATCACTGTAGCGCTGATTAGTCGTTCTATAAAAAGCTATGAATTTCGAATCTGTCAGTCTCACTGCTCCTTGGATGCTACATACAATCGGCAGTTTGTTTCTTTGGATGTACGGATGAATCCAAATTTTCGCTTTCTCATACGTGGGTGGTGGGTGGTGATCTAGCAATATGAAGTATAGAAAACAGTTGCATAGCGACTTTCAACGGAAGTATCTTTCAAAACCAGGAAAATTAAAACATCGTACCTTATGAACTACAAAATTCTAATAACGGCCCTACAAGGAACCAGATTTACGGAGGAAAACAGTTTTGATTCTGGAGGTTTCAGAATATACAAAAAAAGGTATGCAAAAAATGATGAAAAACACAAAGTATCTAGGCAGTGGATTCATAGTAGACAATACTATTTGGGACTCCATTATTAACTTTGAATCACCATCTGAAAGACTCTGCAAAAATGGCTCTGAGCACTATGGGACTTAACAGCTGCGGTCATCAGTCCCCTAGAACTTAGAACTACTTAAACCTAACTAACCTAAGGACATCACACACATCCATGCCCGAGGCAGGATTCGAACCTGCGACCGTAGCAGTCGCGCGGTTCCGGACTGAGCGCCTAGAACCGCGAGACCACCGCGGCCGGCAAAAGACTCTGCACACTTACCTTCAAATCAAATAAAGTATACGCCATCGTGAATGCACATGCTCTCATAAATGAATAGAATGGAAAGGACACGTAAAGGTGGAGCGTTTTTAAGACCTACTTGATATTTTTCAAAAAATTCCAGAAAACCAACGTCGTATTGATGGACTTCAGTATCCAGATAGGGAAGGAGAAGAAATAGAAAAAATTGTTGGAAAGTACCCAGTATATAACAGAATAAACCAAAATGGTACCACACCGATAGAATTATGCCAAGCACGCATGATGTTCCTGAAATCAACAGCCTTTAAAAAGCTACCTTGAAAATAGGAAGCATGGGTCTCACCAACACACGTAGGTGAATTCCAACTCGATCACTTGGCAATCAAACTGAATTATGCAAAGAAATATGAAATGTCAAAGTCCTCAGAACACCTAACCTACATTCTGATCATTTCATTTCTAAAGACGGACTCAAAATCATCCCCAAAAGGAAAAACGGAACCAACAAACCCAAAAGGAGAAAATAAGATCCAGAAAAGATAACCTGGAAGGAGTTTGTTCAAGGAGACGAACCCCTCCTTCATATTAACGAAGACTTCATCAAAAACAACACAAGGAACTTACTTCTAAACAAAAAAAAAACCAAATGCAGCCCACCGACCTTGCAGCTCCAAGACAAAAAAGGAAATATTGCCCACAACAGGAATAATTGCAAAATATTGATAGAATATATCAGAAACTTACTCAACTGTTAAGAACCCATTTTAAAAATGGACTGCCTCAACAATAGCCAACCCTAACTTTGAACCACACTCCACCGAGGAAATAAAATCACTTCAAATCTCAAAAACTACAAAGCCTCGGGAGAAAACCAAATCACCGCTGAACTTTGGAAAAATCTCAACAGAAATTCCATAGACTTTCTCTTAAAACATCTAAGAAATGTGTATAAATAAAAGAAGCCCAGATGAATGGAAGACTGCTCTCGTCCACCCACTTCATAAGAAAGTTTCCAAAACAGATCCCAACAGCTACGAAGGGATCTCACTCCCATAAACGTAAGATGCAAGATATTCTCTAAAGACATACTAAAGAGAGCAGAACCCTAATTAGATCGCTAACTTGGGGAATACCAAGCGGGTTTCAGGAAAGGAAGATCGTGCACAGAACAAATCCTAAATCTCATGGCCTATCAAAAATAGAGAGCAATAATAGTCTATCACTTTCATTGATTTGCATAGAGCATAAGACTCGATAGACAGGGAATCACGTGCCTCGATACTAAAAGAATGACCGAGCGAGGTGGCGCAGTGGTTAGCACACTGGACTCGCATTCGGGAGGACGACGGTTCAATCCCGTCTCCGGCCATCCTGATTTAGGTTTTCCGTGATTTCCCCAAATCGCTTCAGGCAAATGCCGGGATGGTTCCTTTGAAAGGGCACGGCCGATTTCCTTCCCCATCCTTCCCTCCTCCGAGCTTGCGCTCCGTCTCTAATGACCTCGTTGTCGACGGGACGTTAAACACTAATATCCTCCTCCTCCTCCTCCTAAAAGAATGAAACCTAGACACAAGAACCACAAATCTAGTCAGAGAAATCCTTATGAACATGGACTCGAAGGTCAATTTCATGGAAGTACCCTCCGATCCTTTTGAGATAAAAACTGGTGTACGGCAGGGAAGTACTCTCCCTACTGCTATTTAACTGCGCTCTAAAAGAAGTCAGTGGAACAGGAATATTCATAGTGGATCAGACTAGGAACAAAAAACAAGGCATCATAGTCAGTTGTCTAGCCTAGCCCTGGGAAGAAGCCAAACACAGCCTCGAACTTCAAAAACAAGCTGAAAAAATGGGTTTCAATCTCCTTTGAAAAAACCAAAGCAATGGCAAACATAAAAACCACCAAAACAACTTAAAGTGGGAGAACAAAAAATAGAGGTGGTTGAATTCAAATGTCTTGACTGAATCAGCTGAAATTCCTTCGAGAAAAATTCAGTGAAATCTAGAAGGAAGGTTAAAACGGCCTTCCAACTCAGCAAAAACGCACGCCTTAGTCTCTATCTTCGAATGCAAACATAACATTACAAGACAGTAATCAAACCGGAAGCCGTGTATGCAGCCGAAATATTGTACATCACCAACCACGGCCCAAAGGCTGGAGATGGAAGAAGGGAAGATGGGAAGATAAGAAAAATCCGTGACCCCAGATTCCACAACAAACCAACTAGCTACCAAGAAAAGTGATACAACGGGGAAAAGAATGGACTTTTATTCATAGATCCTCAGTATGAACCCAAATAGATTAACAAAAATTTTGACTATTACCGCAACAAAAATCCAGCCAAATTAGGTTAAGGAAACGGAGGACTCCAACTCAGAAAATATGCTCTTAGGTATAACTGGAAAAAAAAAATAAAGACGAGAAAGAGAGGTTCCAAGCCAAAATGAAAATCAATCAATCCAAATCGAAGAAGAAGAAGAAGAAGAAGAAGAAGAAAGGAACATTATGGGATAATAGAAAGACGCGGAACATTAAAAATTGATTTAACGTGCCCCAAAGTAGCGTGAGGAGGATGAGGAGGAGAAGAATAGAGAAAAACATCTTCCCCTGAGCTTGGCTCTGAACTGGAGATGCCCATTATAACCGAAAGATATTAGAATGCAACAAACGTTCCTCCTTACTCTCTACACCCGGACATGGAATCTACAATTTCTCCTCTGAGTAGCGCTGCCTGGTAAGGAACCTAGCTACCAGCTAATCGACAACCAGTTGCCGCTTCAGACTGCTCCGTGTGCGGACTGCCTAAATATAACTATTTTATATCGTATGTACGAGGGCAGTTCAATAAGTAATGCAACACATTTTTTTTCTGAAACAGGGGTTGTTTTATTCAGCATTGAAATACACCAGGTTATTCCCCAATCTTTTAGCTACACAACACTATTTTTCAACGTAATCTCCATTCAATGCTACGGCCTTACGCCACTTTGAAATGAGGGCCTGTATGCCTGCACGGTACCATTCCACTGGTCGATGTCGGAGCCAACGTCGTACTGCATCAATAACTTCTTCATCATCCGCGTAGTGCCTCCCACGGATTGCGTCCTTCATTGGGCCAAACATATGGAAATCCGACGGTGCGAGATCGGGGCTGTAGGGTGCATGAGGAAGAACAGTCCACTGAAGTTTTGTGAGCTCCTCTCGGGTGCGAAGACTTGTGTGAGGTCTTGCGTTGTCATGAAGAAGGAGAAGTTCGTTCAGATTTTTGTGCCTACGAACACGCTGAAGTCGTTTCTTCAATTTCTGAAGAGTAGCACAATACACTTCAGAGTTGATCGTTTGACCATGGGGAAGGACATCGAACAGAATAACCCCTTCAGCGTCCCAGAAGACTGTAACCATGACTTTACCGGCTGAGGGTATGGCTTTAAACTTTTTCTTGGTAGGGGAGTGGGTGTGGCGCCACTCCATTGATTGCCGTTTTGTTTCAGGTTCGAAGTGATGAACCCATGTTTCATCGCCTGTAACAATCGTTGACAAGAAATTGTCACCCTCAGCCACATGACGAGCTAGCAATTCCGCACAGATGGTTCTCCTTTGCTCTTTATGGTGTTCGGTTAGACAACGAGGGACCCAGCGGGAACAAACCTTTGAATATCCCAACTGGTGAACAAGTGTGACAGCACTACCAACAGAGATGTCAAGTTGAGCACTGAGTTGTTTGATGGTGATCCGTCGATCATCTCGAACGAGTGTGTTCGCACGCTCCGCCATTGCAGGAGTCACAGCTGTGCACGGCCGGCCCGCACGCGGGAGATCAGACAGTCTTGCTTGACCTTGCGGCGATGATGACACACGCTTTGCCCAACGACTCACCGTGCTTTTGTCCACTGCCAGATAACCGTAGACATTCTGCAAGCGCCTATGAATATCTGAGACGCCCTGGTTTTCCGCCAAAAGAAACTCGATCACTGTCCGTTGTTTGCAACGCACATCCGTTACAGACGCCATTTTAACAGCTCCGTACAGCGCTGCCACGTGTCGGAAGTCAATGAAACTACACGAGACGAAGCGGGAATGTTTGAAAATGTTCCACAAGAAATTTCCGGTTTTTTCAACCAAAATTGACCGAGAAAAAAAATGTGTTGCATTACTTATTGAACTGCCCTCGTATTTTCTCTGTATGAATATGCTATGAGGCTCGAAGTACCGATCCATTCCTGCCTGAAAGATTGCATTACGAGCTTTTCTTCCTTGTTTGCAGTTCGAGCCGACTCAGTCGTTTTCGCATTCCTTCAATTTATTATCCTCGCTGAGCCAAATGACACGGAGTACCGAACATATTAGTCGACCACAATATTATTGCAGCTCGGAGTGAGAGCCCTTAGAGTTTTCGTCGCGACTTTTCACGAGGACACGCTGAACAACTCGGTAGTGCACTGAAGCGCCAAATAAACGTGTATAGGCATGCGTATTCAAATACAGAGATACGTAAACAGGCAGAGTACGGCGCTGCGGTCGGCAACGACTATCAAAGACAAGTGTCTGGCGCAGTTCGTAGATAGGTTACTACTTCTACAATGGCAGTTTATCAAGATTTAACTGAGTTTGAACGTGGTGTTACAGTCGGCGCACGAGCGATGGGACACAGCATCTCCGAGGTAGCGATGAAGTGTGGATTTTCCCCTATGACCATTTCACGAGTGTGCCGTGAATATCAGGAATTAGGTAAAACATCAAATCTCCGACATAGCTGCAGCCGGAAAAAGATCCTGCGAGAACGGGACCAACGACGACTGAAGGGAGTCGTTCAACGTGACAGAAGCGCAACCTTTCCGCAAATTGATGCAGATTTCAATACTGGGCCATCGGAAAGCGTCAGCGTGGGGACCATTCAACGAAACATAATCGATATGGGCATTCGGAACCGAAGTCCACTCGTGTTCCCTTGATGACTGCACGACATAAAGCTTTACGCCTAGCCTGAACCCGTCAATACCAACATTGGACTGTGATGACTAGAAACATGTTCCCTGGTCGGACAGCTTCGTTTCAAATTCTATCGAGCGGATGGACGTGTGCGTGTATGGAGACTACCTCATGAATGCATGGACCCTGCATGTCAGCAGGGGACTGTTCAAGCTGGTGGAGGTTCTGTAATGGTGTGGGGCATGTGCAGTTAGAGTGATATAGAGCCCCTGATACGTCTAGATACGACTCTGATAGGTGACACGTACGTAAGCATCCTGTCTGATCACCTGTATCCATTCATGTCCATTGTTCATTCCAACGGACTTAAGCAGTTTCAGCAGGACAGTGCGACACCCCACGCGTCCAATATTGCTAGAGAGTGGCTCTAGGAAGACACATCTAACAAGGGAACCTCTCCACCACACCCACCTCAGATTTAGTTATAAATTAGCACAGTGGATAGGCCTTGAAAAACTGAACACAGATCAATCGAGAAAACAGGAAGAAGTTGTGTGGAACTATGAAAAAAAATAAGCAAAATATACGAACTGAGTAGTCCATGCGCAAGATAAGCAACATGAAGGATAATGTGAGCTGAGGAGTGTCGTGGTCCCGTGGTTAGCGTGACCAGCTGCGGAGCGAGAGGTCCTTGGTTCAAGTCTTCCCTCGAGCGAAAAGTTTAATTTTTTATTTTCAGACAGTTATTATCAGTCCGTCCGTCCGTCCGCTGCGAGGTAACTGCGCCGTAGTATGGGGACGCTACACCTAAACAACATATTCCTGTCATGTGACGCACATGCCGTCACCACTGTCGTATAGAATATATCAGACGTGTTTTCCTGAGGAGGAATAGGTTGACCTATGACCTTGCGATCGAATGTTTTCGGTTCCCAATGGAGAGGCACGTCCTTTCATCTACTAATCGCACGGTTTTGCGGTGCGGTCGCAAAACACAGACACTAAACTTATTAGAGTGAACAGAGACGTCAATGAACGAACGGACAGATCGTAACTTTGCGAAAATAAAGAAAGTAAACTTTTCACTCCAGGGAAGACTTGAACCAAGGACCTCTCGTTCCGCAGCTGCTGACGCTAACCACGGGACGACGTCGCTCCTGAGCTCACCCCATCCTTGATGTTGCCTATCTTGCGCATGGACTACTCAGTTTGTATATTTTGCTAATTTTTTTCATAGTTCCACACAACTTCTTCCTGTTTTTTCGATTGATCTGTGTTCAGTTTTTCAAGGCCTATCTACTGTGCCAACTTATAACTAAATCTGAGGGGGGTGCGATGGGGAGGTTCCCTTGTAAGCAGACTCCATCCCACGTCGTGTTGCGGCACTTCTGCGTGCTCACGGGAGCCCTACATGGTATTAAGCAGGTGTACCAGTTTCTTTGGCACTCAGTGTACACACACACACACACACACACACACACACACACACACACACACACACACCAAAAAAAAACTGTATTGAAAACATTCACAGTGAGATGCACATTCCTTAGCCACCATTGTACTCGTTAACTGTAACGTCACCGCATGTTTCCGTGAACGGCCATAGGAGGCAAAGTTCAGTAATATCGTGGTCGGTTTGTAAACTTTGTCACGAACCATGTTTTCTTTCCCGTATGTAGTTAGCTGTAAATAGCTTTCCTGTATTTTATCCCTGCCACCTTTAGAATTTGAAAGAGAGTATTCCAGTCAACATTGTCAAAAGCTTTCTCTAAGTCTAAAAATGCTAGAAACGTAGGTTTGCCTTTCCTTAATCTATTTTCTAAGATACATCTTAGGGTCAGTATTGCCTCACGTGTACCAATATTTCTACGGAATCCAAATTGATCTTCCCCGACGCCGGATTCTACTAGTTTTTCCATTCGTCTGTAAACAATTCGCGTTAGTATTTTGCAGCCGTGGCTTATTAAACTAATAGTTCGGTAATTTTCACATCTGTCAACACTTGCTTTCTTTGGGATTGGAATTATTATATTCTTCATGAAGTCTGATGGTATTTCGCCTGTCTCATAAATCTTGCTCACCAGATGGTAGTTTTGTCAGGACTGGTTCGCGTCGAGCTCGGGCCGAATCGATAGTATTGTAAGCCTAAAATTCCTTCATCCCAAGAAGGTGTGACGCTTTACGCTGTTTCACTTTCTACGGTTTCCGAAATGCGTGAAGTTATTGTCTGTTAGTTTGCCCACGAAGTTAAATGGGGGGGGGGGGGATTTCACAAGCTACGGTATGTGGTTTGAACACAACAAGCCTCCGGAGACCATATGTCGCCGTAAATTACCACTGTAGAGGCCGGCCGAATTTTCTCATTGTTTAGTTCATTATCATGTAGCTGAAAAAGAATTAAGTGTCGACAATGATACTCAGACTAGTCCACAATGAATTCAAAACTCATTCACATATAATGACATTCAGTAGCCAGTAACAAATACTTTGAAACGTGTATATGTCTCGACAGTAGTGAATACATGAGATAAAAACTTTCGTCGTTACTTTTACAGCTCTAGTTCCAACCCCACGATAATCAGTAGGTTCCCATACAACTGGCTGAGGTAGTCAGATCAAAGCTGAGACTGTGACAAGGACATAAATCTCAAACAGGACCATGCCTAATGAATCGTTACGGTGTTGAAATCAACCTTGTGTTGAGTAGGTTGAGGACAACTATCCTTCGGAAGATAATTTTGGATGTCCTACGCTAGACAGTTATAAGGTTTTTCACGAAGCTACCCCCACAATGGGCAGCAGAGCATTCGCCTCATTGATACTCAATAAGGAATGTGTCGTCTTTTATATCTGTTGCATACTGTACAGACTGTGAGACAAGAGATGTCAGCTGCTGACACAGACGTTTCTATGGAAAACGGGGAAGATACGCCATGTTCAAAATTTTTTATTATTAATCCAGGGATCATCTCATACGAGATTTGCATCACAGTACAATGATATAAACAGCTCAGGTACAAAGAATATAGAAGGGTGTGCTTAAGAGGATAGTACAGGTGGTCAGCTGTGGCCTTCCTGAATGAAATTCTTCAGGAAAACGTAAATTAGACTGACCGTACAAAGAAAACTCTATCCTCCCGAATAAAAGATCAGTGTAGCTTCATTCGGTTGATCCTTGTTGTAAAATTCTCTTGTGCTCGCCCACAGTTCACACAACATAAACAGTGAAATAAAGGGTATTTTGCACAGTTTCTTCGCCTCTGTTCACACTATCGGTGCACACGCTATGAACACGCCCCCGTGACTCCGGACCACGAAAATGATGCTATACACCTTGCACTCCATTCAGTCTGTCTGGAAAACTTAAGTATTCTCGCATGAGGAGGGAGAAGTTACAGTCGGTAAAATGACATCACTATGCACTTGCGCCCGCATCTCGTGGTCGTGCGGTAGCGTTCTCGCTTTCCACGCCCGGGTTCGATTCCCGGCGGGGTCAGGGATTTTCTCTGCCTCGTGACGGCTGGGTGTTGTGTGCTGTCCTTAGGTTAGTTAGGTTTAAGTAGTTCTAAGTTCTAGGGGACTGATGACCATAGATGTTAAGTCCCATAGTGCTCAGAGCCATTTGAACCATTTTTGAACTATGCACGTGGTTTCCGTGTGAAACATTACATTGTGATCACGTATTGTCTTGTGACAGGGTGCTGTTAGTTCTATCCCCTTCCCTTAGTAACCCCTACTCAGAACGGTAGGTAATACGCAGAATTTGTGAAGTACGTCTTAACTGCTTTTTCGAATATATGTATTTCAGTAATATTTTTCATCTCCTTGGGAAATTTATGGTTCAAAAGGCTCTGAGCACTATGGGACTTAACATCTGAGGTCATCAGTCCCCTAGAACTTAGAACTACTTAAACCTAACTAAGCTAAGGACATCACACACATCCATGCCCGAAGCAGGATTCGAACCTGCGACCGTAGCGGTCACGCGGTTCGACTGAAGCGCCTAGAACCGCACGGCCACACCGGCCGGCCGGGAAATTTATTATACGGTTTTATTCTCAGGTAGACAATGTTGTTCATAAGTTTTTGGCCCCCTTTATGAATGTAAATTGGAACTTTTTCTCGTTCCTTGATTATGTACAGAAATATTTAGTGAAACACTCAGTAATCTATCTTACCGAAGAATGCAGCACCCGCCGAGATGCTTGGTATCTTGGAGCCCGTTGACATTTTAATCTCACGTTGTGTTCCCGCTAATTAACGTGCGTGTAGGGCGAGGCATTGCTTGTCTGCTGGCGAAAATGGGGCGAGTTATCAGAGATAGCTTGCCGGGCTCGCCGTTGATGTATTGAGCGACCACCTGTTCCGCTGCGTCTCTTAACCGCTACCACTCACCGATACCTTCGTTTGCCTAGAATTTCAACTTCCCCCCTCTCACTACTTCCGATTTCTTAATATTGACAGTACCTTAATGCAGCCACAGTCTCAACGACTGAAAACCTTTGGAAATCGATGCACCAGTTCCCCGCTTTACCCAGTCTATCCATCAGAACACACAAACTATTTCAGATTTCTCTTCAACCTGGAACTTATTACCAATATGACCGTAGCTATCGTGCTACAAGGGCTACACAATTACTTAAGTCGCATGCTTCCAAGTTGGTGAGAGTCATACTTCAGCGATCACCTACTTTATGTATATCTGGACGTTTCCTAATCTGCTCCTTGGTCTTAAAGAGTGAGAATTGTAGTAGCGTACTTCGCGATTTACGCACACGCGCGAACGCACGTTCCTTACCAACAGCCTGTCTGTAGATCGTTTGTAGAAGGTATATCGGAGTGAAGGACTAGACTACCGGCAATATTTAACCAGAGCCATTAAATTAGTAAAATATGCCAACTCTAGCGTGACAACTATTTTAAAGAACTCGAAAACTTGCGAACATAGTATTCAACGTTAGAAAATTGCCTTTCCCACAATTATCTGTGTTAAAAATTTAGCCCTTACGAATTTTTCAGATTGAAAGGAAACACTTTTAAGGGGGTAGAATAAGACCGAAACATGACTGTTGTTAAATGGCTATCAAGAAGGGAGACTAGCACTATTGCCGCGCGGATTAGCCGAGTGGTCTAAGGCACTGCAGTCATGGACTATGCGGTTGGTCCCGGCGGAGGTTCGAGTCCTCCCTCGGGCGTGTGTGTGTGTGTGTGTGTGTGTGTGTGTGTGTGTGTGTGTGTGTGTGTGTGTGTGTTTTTGTCCTTAGGATAATTTATGTTAAGTAGTGTGTAAGCTTAGGGTTGATTCAAATGGCTCTGAGCACTATGGGACTTAACATCTGAGATCATCAGTCCCCTAGAACTTAGAACTACTTAAACCTAACTAACCTAAGGACATCACACCCATCCATGCCCGAGGCAGGATTCGATCCTGCGACCGTAGCGGTCACACAGTTCCAGACTGTAGCGCCTAGAACCGCTCGGCCACACCGGGCGGCTAAGCTTAGGGACTGATGACCTTAGCAGTTAAGTTCCATATGATTTCACACACATTTCAACATTTGGACTATCACTATTTCCTTATTGGCTTCTGCCTCGGGTTCTTCGGCCGACGTTCATTCACCACCGGCAATGAAGGGTGAAGCTTTGACAATGCCAGCCACTCGTGCTGGCGAAACGTCAGTAACATCATCAGATGAATGTCGGCCGAAGAACCCGAGACAGAAGCCAATAGCCAGTTTGTGAACAGGTGTCCACGAAAGCCTTAACAATTTTGTGCTGTTTCCTTAGTTTAAATTTAATTGCTTTACTTGATAACTCAATGTGTTCTTATCTTCGTTAATAGTTCAGTAAACGAAGTTTGCTAATGTGGCGTACGAGTAAAAGGATCGCTACATTAACCGAATGCAGTTTTTAGCTGAACCCCTCTGAAATTTACGGCTTGATTCACCATAACTGCCGCACTATGGCACTAGACTACGTACTGGTAGTATTTTATTTGTTACTACGTCTGAGAATTTAATAGTAGGATGAAACGGAAGCGTTTCCGTTGACGCTATCACTTTTAGGCGGATGTGTTTGCGTCTTCGTCCCGCTTTGACTGACCATAACGGGAAGGGGTTATGGAACTGTCAGTACGGGGAGTGTGCTCGCTTGTTTAGTTAATAGGAGAAAATAAAATTCCTTCCATTTGCGCAGAAACTTGCTTGGGGCAATATAAAGAGAAGACGAATAACTTATAACAGGAAGGATGGTTGCGTTTCAAACCTGGTTGGCGAAAATGTCGCTACGTCTGCTCCTTACGTAGCAATCGATTATTACAGAACTGCTTGATGTAGCGTTCTCTTAACATGATCCATATGTCTGTCTCAGCTTCTGTAGTAATCAGTCAGCACAAACATCAGAATTTCCTAGGCAGAAGTAACAGAGGACGGTTTGGCAGTATTGCATAGAATCGTGTATCTGCACCGTGTCTACTAAATATTACGAGTTGTGGCTCGTTGTGACACGGACACTGTACGTCATCAAAGATGAGCCTAATTTAAACTGTCTGAGTGGTGAAAAGGGAATGAAGGGAAAAAATAACGGCAAGAGTTGTGATTCAAATCGTTCTCTCATTCTTTTGATTTTGCACAGTAGCGTGGTCAAACTTATAAAAATTGTCTATCTGGTGAATAGGTAGTGTAGGCTTACTTTGGAAGCCTCACTAAAAAACAAAGTGCAAATCAAAATGAAGGTCTTTCGATCTCAAAGTGTTCCTTGGAATAAACATAGCTTTGTTTCTGGTACAATATTTATCAGCAGCAGCGTATAGCAGAAATGGCTACAATAAAATAGTTCGAAATTGTGGCAATCGATTTTTTAAACACATAGAGCGACCTCGCATGAAAAACACGGGAATGCCTCCGATCACAACCTAATGCGCCTGTAGATTGAGGTGGTTCGAAAAGCACTGCTGAAAGGGCGTTTAGGCATTAATAGGTTCAAAAGGAAATTTCTGGAAAGTCTTAGAAATGCTTTATCCCAGGAAAGCAGAGGAACGAGACGTCGTCAGATCGGATAATAGCAGAAGCAAGGTGCAGACAAGAGTCCTCATTTTATTACCTGATTTGCCAAAACGTCCATGCAAAATAAGCGGTAGGGCTTCAAATAGTAAAAAGTGTTACCGTTTAATCATTCATGCCCTTCCTGCGTATTGTTATTGAGGTACCCTAGTGGAAGTGGGATACGAGAAAGTTGGGAACTGAACGTCGGTCAGACAGATCCGGAGCTTGGATTGAACAAAGGACTCGCACAGCATACTCACGAACTAATTTAAAGAACTAGGATCCTCCATATAACTGTATAAAGGTCACTTGTTATAGTGTAGTTGGCTCTGGCTAACTTCATTGTCACGGCCACGTAAATGGCCGTTGACGCTGAAGCTGTCAGATCATGGGGTATATTGCATTTTTAAAGTAGTAATTCAGATGGAAAACTCGATGGACACAGCTGGTGTCTGTGCGATGCTGATGCAGATTTTGACAGACGATGGAGAAAACATGAACACAAGCGTGTCTTCCACTAAAATACAGGCGCAATCCATATGGCATGATAAAAATGGTTTTATTCATTTTCACATAACGTACCTAACGTAATCGTTATGAACATAATGAACCACGATGTTTAAACAAACATTCTCTGTGACCAAATGTTGTCCTTTCTTGTATATATTAACTACGCTGTGAACTAGTGGTCGTCAAACTTTTTTGCTCGAGCCCTAATACTGACATTGTAGAGCGGCACCTCGCGTCGCGTATTTACCGATGTTGTTATTTATTGGTAACTTGCATAAATTAGTGTGTTATGTGCCTGCAGTACACGAGCAATACTAAGGGCGCAATAAGCTGGCCGCTGACCCCCCCCCCCCCCCCCGCAAGAATTGATCGTTAAAAAGTGCGTAGCATTCAGAGCACTACGTGTGTACTTTCATGTTTCACACGGCTGCCAAATTCAGCTACCCCCAAGTTGTAATACTGTAATGCCCTGACGAATTGTTTTTACGTGTGTGAGCGAATAATTGATTAATAACAGTAACTCTGTTTATATTTAAATACATGATACAGAATGAGATAAGATCACAAACATTTGTCACATGTTTAGAAAATTCGTTTTTCTTGTACTCATTGCGTAGTATTACAATAGCCTTAATTTAATTTCGTATTCCTTGATATAAATATGTACCGCATTTGAACATGAGTCTGTATCATGTGCACTCAAGAATCTGTGATACTCCAACTTGATATTTGTACCATAGCACCTGATCAGTAAGAGACACAAGCCAGTGAGTTGTCAGCACAGACAAACGATAAAACATCTCTCCTCTCTCCCTCCCCCCCCCCCCCCCCCCAATGTCCTCTAGACCTACACGCTAGTCTCCCTCTGCCTCTGAGGTAAGCGGCTAATTTTACTTAGGTCTCGGCCGAATTCACGAATTAACCACACTTCAAATATTACTGGCTGTGTAAGAAATTTTGTTTTTTACCGAGTAGGAAAACTACGCCGTCAAAAAGCTCTTAACGTTAGTTGACGTTTCTCGATTAGGATGTTAGTTACTACAATGCATATTTTGATAAAATACGGCTGAGAAAGAGAGCTGCACGAACACTCGATTCCGATCGCATTTTCACGACCACAGCTGTGAACAATCATGTCTTGCAAGATATCAGCGATGTACATAGTGCTGAACGCATACATTCCTGTTGGCGAATATTCGAATATCTTACCGAGCTCAGACTGGCACGCTAAAGCTCCAGATCTTAATTCCTTAGAAAATGTCTCTCACTACTTGGAAGAGTGGTTGAAAAGTAGCGATCAACATCCCCCCGCAGCTTGCTAGCTCTGTGGGATCTAATCATCCGAGTGACCTCAGCTAGATATGGCATACCTGAAAAAACTCGTGGACTCTTTGTTGCCCAATTGAGATGTTACAGCTAGAGGCGGTGTTACACGGTATCAGCGTGATGCCCCTAGGGTTACTAATTTTCCGTTCGGTGTTTGTGCTAGTGCTGCTACCATGGCCTGTAATTTAGCTCTGCAACTGCTGTTTTGACCCAGATTGGAGTGGGGAAGACGTCTTGTAATTTAGCCGGAGTGGAGGAGGCGGCCTTGGGCTGTGTGGTGGCACGCTGCCAACGCCGTGGGATCGAATACTGCATGCTTGCCGACGCTACGGAGGTCTTTCGCCTCACCTGCCTTACGATCGATGCGAAACGAGCTAAATCAACCTGCTTCGTATCCGGAGCACGTCTACTATATTAGGCGCTTCTCGTAAACCGCATTTCGTGGACGCTGAACCCTTCTAGGCAGGCGGTGTTTACAGTTACGGCTTAATTAAATTAATACAGGGCCTATCGTAATTAAACTGACACGGGTGAAACGATACCATAATAGAGGCAAAAACGCACGCGTAAACGTGGGCCCGCAAACGAGCATTTTCGAGATAATTGCGAATATCTGGTTACGAGCCGCCATTGAGTTCTGCATGAAGTACAATGCTCAGAATAAATGCTGCATACTGCCAAAAGTTAAATAGTGAACGTTGAGATCCTTAAATACGTTATGATAACCAATACTGTACATTGGTTTGTTTGTAATGTAATTCTGGCAGAAAGTAAATGTTTCTAGCGTGAGAGGTTGGGGGGGGGGGGGGGGGCAGCAGTACGTACCGTCTGTCAAAGGTGTCACCTGTGATGTGTCACATTACGAGAGATGAGTTGCTTCAGGGTGGTTCGGACAACGACGTGTGCTACGAGGCCCCGTATAGTCACTTCAATGGAGCATGGAATGAGACAGGTGGACGTCGCAGCGAATGTCGCAGTGAGCCAGTGATCTCTAGAATCTGGAACAAGTTTCTTGCTATAGGATCAGTTGAAGATACTCACGGAACTGGTCGCGGAAAAAAAAACATGAGGTGTGCAGGACAGATGTCTTCGTATAATACAATGCTACACGTCTACGGCGGCAGTTCCTAACAGCTACAGGAGTGCGGGTGTCAACACAGACAATACGAAATAGGTATCATGTGCAGGAATTAAGTGCCAAAAGACCTCAATGCTCCTCTAAAACGTGTTCGGAGAGGGACTCGTGTCGCATGGGCACGAAACCACAACTTGTGTGCTAGGCAGCACTGGGACACAACGCTGTTTTCTGACGAGTCAGCATCAGTCGCCATCCTGATAATACTGATATTCGTGTGTGGAGGCAACGAGGCAAACGTTTACATCGTAACTGTATCGTAGGCCACCACCGTTATCGAGGCGGTTCCGTCATGTTTTGCAGTGGAATCATGTATGGTCGTAAGACACCCTTTGTGCCAATACATGGGAGGATGACGGGTATGAAGAATCGGGATGACATTGTTGCACGTATTGTGCCTCCATTTGGTGAACCTATTGGAGCGGGATTCACGCCGATGGACGACAGTGCATGCCTCCATGGTCAAAATATTGTGAATGCCTTCCTATTGCAGCATAGAATCAGTCAGGTGGAATGGCCTCCATATTCTCCACATCTCAACTGCATTAAGAACGCATAGCCATGCCAAAACAAGCAATTTGCTATCTTCCTATCCCACCAGATACCTTACAGGGCATCGCAGAGGCTGCTGTGGGGGATTGGGACAAATCCCAAAGGCTGATGTGGACAGTTTGGTAGGAATTATGCCCCACCACACTTAAGGGTCTCCAGTTACAAGGAGGGCCAACTGGTTCATAAACAATCGGTTATGCAAGTTGATAGTGAGAACAAACTGCTGTGTTTACTGTAAAATCCTTTTTTATCAAGACGAAACGTGTTTATCTTCATTTTTGCTTTATCAGTATGCCTGACAAAACAAAGTTCTGTTCCCTGTTGTGGCCAGTACTAACGCTATGCAACTGGTTTATACACATGTCGTGGGCGGATATCAGCCAGTGAATTCACAGCAGCATTTGTAATTTGCCGGGACTCATGCTGCAGAACATCTGGAAAACATAATCAGCAGGCAGTCATATCCATAACTTCAAAATCCAACATTTCAATGCCTCTATGATTCTATGAGAGGTACCTGGTCCCAAAGTTTGTGAACGTACTTTATGTTCACCCTGTAAATTCACATCACAGGATGTGGAAAGGACAATAGTAAGTTCAAACCTCAAAGTGGGGTAAAACCTGAGCTACATCTCAGCTGCATCCAGCTGAGGGTAAAACATCTTGCTAGTAGCCAAATTCCATAAAGATATTTACCGTTCCAAAATTTTCCTTTAACCATCCTTTCGGTTGATATTGCTACATTCCCAAAACGAATATAACAACACATATGAAGCAGACATTTGGCACATCTCCTTAGGGTTCCGTAAATGAAGCATTACTGTTGTGAGAGTGAAGTAGCAAGTAGCCAGTGGCCTTAGAGTTCTTGCGTGCGTTTGGAAAACTGACAGCATGTCATCGTTTCAATATCAAACAGATGCTCGTTATGAAATGGTGCGTAATCCTGCGATTTTCTTTCCAGCGAATTAATAAAAAGAAAGGTAGTGTCTATACACTCAACGCATCCCGAAGTGCATTCGTGCTCAAAGCAACGAGCATTTCAGCAATTAATAGCGCGTCTGACAGCCTACAGTTATAAAACGGCTAAGCGGACCCCACACTGGACTCTAATTAACACCACCTAGTAGTTTCTTCAAATTGTGACATCAAAAAGTTCAGATTTTGCAACGTACTACGAATCGTGAGCCATTTCGATTCAAGATTGCTACGCCAAAGGACGAACCGAGCTGACACCATGATGGAATCCAGCGTTCTGAAGCTAAAAATCATATTTGGTGGTTTTTGTCTGAGAACTAACGTGCAAGGAAGATTTGCTATTAAGATACATTGGTTCATTACAGATTTATCACAAACGAGTAGTTTTTTCTGCGATTTGTTATAACACTTAAAAACCCATACGATCTTAGCTGAAAGTGCTACCATAGTTTAAGTTACAAAGTTTGATCGGGACTATAAACTTTCAAAGAAGTTTTACTTAACTACTCTGTGTGCGTCATCGCTGATCAAATGCAAATGCAAGTGAAAGTTTTGAGATCAACGCACCAGGTATAGAGGAAAACACATCAAAAATACTTTCGTAACCATACGACAGCCAACATCAAGAAGTCGCCGTCGTTGACGTCGAAACTTTGTAATAAACTTCAGGCAGCTGTTATACGCCTGTACGTTTTCGGAAAAAAAAAATCTGTTGGATTGACTCGCCACGTATAGTGCAGCACTGGGCGCACAGATAATTTTCCACTCTCAGCACGTTAGAAACCGTGCTAGAAACCACGTCGAAGGGATCCAGAATTTCTGCGCCGATGTTGACTTCCTTGACGGCTTGAAGTGTTGTGACACAGCTCCACACTGTCGTTCAGTGCACAAAATACGAGCTTACATACTTTCGGATCCGATTTGTGAATCCATTCATGACTTAATCTACATCTACATGATTACTCTGCAATTCAAAGATAGGTACCTAGCAGAGAGTTCATCGAACCACCTTCAAGCTATTTCTTTACCGTTCCATTCTCGATAAGCGCGCGGGAAGAACGAAAAGTTGAATCCTTCCGTGCGAGCTCTGATTCATCTTACTTTATTATGGTCATCAGATTTCCACTCTCCGAGGAGAAAGGTGGTGGTTGAAATTTCACGATGAGGTCATGGCGCAGCGAAAAGCGCCTTTGTTTTAATCATAGCCACCGCAATTCGCGAATCATATCCGCAGCTCGTGGTCTCGCGGTTCGATTCCCGGCGGGGTCAGGGATTTTTCCTGCCTCGAGATGACTGGGTGTTGTTGTGTCGTCTTCATCATCACCATTCATCCCCGTTACGGTCGGAGGAAGGCAATGGCAAACCACCTCCACTAGGACCTTGCGCTGGTCTTCCGCGTCGTTCCCCTACGCTCTGTAAAGAAGTATGGGACTTCATCATCCGTGGCACCTAGCGATAAGGCAAAACGAGCTGCCTTTCTTCTGACTTTTCCGGCCTCATCCGTAAGTCCTATCTGATGCGTATCCCACACCACACTGCAATACTCCGGAAGAGGGTAGACAAGCGTAGCGTAAGTGGTCTCTTCAGTAAACTTGTTAAATTTAAGTGTTCTGCCAATAAATCACAGTCTTTGTTTAGCTTTCCCCAACATTATCTATGTGATCTTTCCCATTCAAGTTATTTGTATATGGAATTCTTAAGTATTTAGTTGAGATTACAGCCTGTAGATTTTTGATTTATCGTGTAACCGAAATTTAGTGGATTTCTTTTAGTACTAATGTGGATGACTCCACACTTTGCATTATCCAGAGTCAGTTGCCATTCCTCGCACCAAAGATATCTTGTCCAAATCTTCCCACAATTTGTTTTTATCATCTGATGACCTCATAAGACAGTCGAAGAGGTCTGCTCAGATTGATCCTAAATCGTTTATGTAGATCAGGAGCAGCAGACGGCCTATAACACTTCCTTGCGGAACGACACACATTTCACCGTCAATTACTACAAACTGTGGCTTTCACGAATCTAATCGCACAACAGAGACTACTCCATAGCCATGCAAGTTGAATGGAAGTCGCTTGTGAGGAACGACGTCGAAAGCTTTCTGGAAATATATAAATATGGAATCAATTTCGCATCCTCTGTTGATAGCAGTCCTCACTTCCTGAAAGTAAAGAGCAAGTTGTTTCACAAGAACGATATTTTCTGAATCCGTGTTCACTGTTCCTCAATAAATAGTTTTTTCGAGGTAACTCGTAATATTAAAATACAGTATGTGTTACAAAATCCTACTGCGCATCAACATTAGCGATGTGGGTCTGTAATTCAACGAATTACTCATTTGTTTTATTATTGGTGTGACTTCGGCAACTTTTCTGTCTTTGGGTACATACCTTTCGACAAACGAGGGGCTGTACATGGTGTTTCACAGTTCATGTTGCACACTGGTAGAGGTTGTAGAGGGGACTTAGATCAAGTTTTACAGAGGAATGAAATCATGTCCGGAAATGTGCAACGACGCTACAGAGCGTCAAAGTCAAGGACGCAGCCGCTTGTAAATGTGTGTGTGTGTGTGTGTGTGTGTGTGTGTGTGTGTGTGTGTGTGTGTGTGTACAGGGTGATTCTGTGATGATACGCACTTTCTAGGATAATGGAGAAGGATAAACATATCAATTTGAGGTAAGGACCCCTGTACCGGAAACGAACGAGTCTAAAGTTGTAAGCGAAAACCGCTGATACATCTGACAATGGAATAAAAAAATGGTTCAAATGGCTCTGAGCACTATGGGAGTTAACTTCTGAGGTCATCAGTCCCCTAGAACTTACAACTACTTAAACCTAACTAACCTAAGGACATCACACACATCCATGCTCGAGGCAGGATTCGAACCTGCGACCGTAGCGGTCGCGTGGTTCCAGACTAAAGCGCCTAGAACCGCTCGGCCACTCATGCCGCCCAATGGAATAAAAGTACTGGTACGGATGTTGCTACGAATGTAGGGTAGGCAACTTTCAGAGGTGGTAGTATAGACCAAAACGAGGAAGTGTCCGGTAAACAAGGGGTCTGAAACGCGTACCTTAGGAGCTATGAGCCCTCGTTGAATAGACGTGTTTCACATTATCGAAATTGAATAAGTGCGCATAGCTCCTCAGGTATGCAATTTAGACGTGTTTACTGGACGTGTTTTTTCTCTTTCTGGTCTATGGTTCAACCACTGAAAGCTGTCTACCCCACATTCTCAGCAAAGACGGAACCAGTACATGTATTTCACTGTTATGGATATCGGAATGGTTTTCGCCGGCAACTTCCTTCTCGTTAGTTCCGGCAGAGGGACCCTTAATTGAAAATTAATCGTTTACATCTTAGAAAGTTTGTAACATCATCAGGCAATCACCCCATATTTACGTATGCTTCCAAGGGCCGGCGTCTACAACTTTGACGCTCTGTAGCGTCGTTGCATGAAGTTTCTGGACATGGGTTCCATGTAAAACTTGATCTCTTAACTCCCCTCTTCTACTTCTAGCAGTGTTTAAGATGAACTGTGAAAAATCCTACGTAAGATTACTTAAGTAAGGAGCTGTTGTATCGGCATGCTCTAAAAGGTACCCGACTGGAATACAGTCTGGACCGGAGGCCTTGCCATTATTAAGTGGTATAAGCTGCTTCTCTACACCGAGGATGTCTACTTGTAAGTTACTCACGTAGGCAGTTCTTGATCCGATTTCTGGAATATTTACTTCGGCTTTTTTGGTGAAGGAATTTCGCAAAACTGTTTAGTAACTCTGCTTCGCCGGCCGTTGTGGCCGAGTGGTTCTAGGCGCTTCAGTCCGGAACCGCACTGCTGCTACGGACGTAGGTTCGAATCCTGCCTCGGGCATGGATGTGTGTGATGTCTTTAGATTAGTTAGGTTTAAGTAGTTCTACGTCTAGGGGACTGACGACCTCAGATGTTAAGTCCCATAGCGCTGAGAGCCTTTTAACTCTGCTTCAGTGGCAACACGTTGAACTTAATTGAACAAAATCGACAGATGTAAAAGTAATGTCAGGAGTACCCCAAGTGTGACAGTGCCGTTACTGCTGTAACGCCACAAGACTGCTGCATTTTGCAGGAAGACCTTCTGAGGGTCGATGATTGGTGCAGGAAATGTCAGTTGACCCATAACGCAAATAATAGTAACGTCCCGCGCTCGAATAGGTGAAAACATCCAGTACAGTAAAATTATCCTATTGCGAAAAATCACTGGAAACAGTGAAATGTAATCAAGCCACGAAAGGAGTGGCTTACAGAAGACATGTCTGATAGTGTGAGTATTGCTCATCGGTCTGGGAGACTTAACATGTTGACTTAATAGATGAGATTGGAGAACATCCAACGAACAATGGCGCGTTTCGTCACGGGGTCGTTTAGTCACCGTGAGAGCTCAACTAATCCCAATGGTAAACACTAAGGGGTTTTTTTCGTGGTGCTCTTTGTTTACTACTGAAATTTCGAGAGTTTGTAGTGGGAAGAGAACGGAAACATGTTGCTTCCTCCGTATGGTATGCCTGTTCAAAAAACCACAACGAGAAATTCCACGCGCCATTCGCGAATCTTAACAGATCGGGGGAATGGAATTGACAGTGTTACGAGAAGTATCCTCCGCCGCACACCGTGAGATAGATGTATATGTGACAGTAGGTTTACACTAAACGCCTTGTTTCGCCTTGATTTTAGTCACAATTATTTCATGCTTGGAAGCATAACGATGCGGCTCGTGTTGGTTCTCAGACACCTTACCATCCGCAGCCCAGCACCAAGGCCGCCAGTGAGCCGTGTCTTGTCAGCAGTCAGCCCATTTCCAAGGCGTCTCTTTCCAAATTGAGTGCCACGAATGTTAGCATTCTTGTGTGGAATCTTCCAGCTGTAAGTTTCCACCTCCTGTTTTTTCCCTTCAGAACCTGAAACTTTTAACACAGCTTGAATTTTAATTGGATCTTACAGCTTTATTCCTTACACAGTCCGTTGGACGTTGTTCTGACATTTGGGAAACAATATTATATTAAATCATGATGATTCTCTTAAACGCCGGAGCTCTGTTTAAGAACATAATTCATACTGAAGCAAACATTTACGTTATACTTGAGGGGCCCATCCGAAGTACAGTATAGCTTTTCCATAGTCTCTCTCCATGTTTTGGGTTCTGTTGGAATACGCCTGTTACCAAGACATTGTCATCTATTGTACTATGTTCACTGTTTCGTTACGTCTGTAGATAATCACAAATGTTGGACTACGTTCAAAACTTGATCTACTAGTACTGCAAGGCTGGGCGCTTATAAATGCCGTTTAGGAGTGGACTGAGAGAAACAAAACGATTATTCATTTCGTATGTTGTTGAAAAGAAATCAGAGTCCTTGCCTTTCAGGTCTAGACATTCGCATTTTCGTTTAATGTACTACTTCATGCATTTAGTCCCTTCAGAGACTCGAACCGTTAACTCAGCTTGAAATTTAATTGTATTAAGGTACCTTGCCATCAAATCACCTAACGGTGTGTGGCGGAGGGTACTTAGTGTACCATTATTTCTTCCTTTCCTTGCTAGTTGATAACGTACTTGAAGGAGGATTAGATATAATTCCACCTGAGTAGCAAATCTAGACGTGGTATTTTACTTAGGTATACTCGAATACTTCCGGAACTTCTGGAAGAATACGATCTTCAAATGTGCGAATCAGCGCTACAGAAAGCTTCGCTTGTATGTGTGTTCCTCTTAAAATTTAGTATCTGATTTCCACACCTCTACAAACAGAGGAAAATGTAATAGGAAGTGACAAAACCCTTTTGTTCTCCCATCATTCTTTCTTCATGGTCTGTGGTGAAGATTACATCCATTTCTGTCGATAAACAGTTGGTTAAGCAAACAGTATTGCTAGCGGTCGTGTTAACATTCGTAAGCATTTTCTTGGAAAATAGCAAGCTTCCTCGGTAATAAAACCGGTGTTAACGTTTTGCAGCACTATAATCACAAGTGTGAATATTTGATGGAAATGTCAAATGTTTCAAATCTACTCAAATAAAAACGTGGGTTGTCTTAAGACTAAAGTAAACCATCTAAATTCGCGTTGTGTTCAAAAAGCTCCACGATGGATCTTGCCACTGTAATTTATTCTAGCGATTGAAATATGTCAGTTAAATAAGACTGATTTATTTTCAGGCATTTAATTTATTCTTAATTTTCTTCCGTGTTTCAATTCAATGTTACTACCTTCTTTTAAAGTTGATGAAAAGTTGGTAGTTTTTTTACCTGTTATTGCATTACATGAGCGGGAACCAAAATACTCATTTACAACCCATTTGGGAAATAAGTCTCTTACAACCAAATTTAAAAAAAAATCTTGTTATGGGTTCAGAGTCAACTAATAGTTTTTAAACCTAGAACACTAAAGGGCAGGGGGGGGGGGGGGGATATTACATTGTTACTAAATCATAGTAAATTTAACTACTCGAAATTTTATTCAGATGAAGTCATTTATGGTTTGTGCACTAGTTAGTTACAATTATAAGTTCTCAAGTGGTATGCCACATATAAAATAAGTACAAAAGTCCTGTTTCAAACCCCATACTGCCAACACCAAACTGGCAGGAACCACGAATTGTTACCAACTGCAATCGTAAACTTCACGAAGGTTTAGTAATCTATGGTTAAAGGACAACATTTTAGCATAATTCGAAGGTGAATAGAAGTCGGAGGTGGTGGAATTTATGACAATCAATTTTGACCTTAAACATTTACGTTTGTTTAACACCTTCTGTGAGTATTTCTTTGGTTCACATCTTAACAGCTGTATGTCTGTAACCAGTAGAAATGAAACGCACACGTTATGGGGAATATTCTGTTCGAATTAGCCTATAGTACCATATCCTAAAATACCCGCTTTTCCTATTGAAACACACTGTATGTTCATACTTAGTTAGAAACCTTTCCTGCAAGTTAGTTTACGTGTAGGGGAGTTTTACTGTATACGTCAGTGGCAGGTTTGATGCAATTTCCTCCAGTGTTCCATGAATATACAGCGGTAGCTTGTTGTAGACAGTTACTAGTGTGTCGCTTGCAGCTGTACCGCGCTAGCCCCCATGTGGCAGGTAACTTTATGGTTAGAGCAGCGCTTGGTACTGTATAGAGCTCAGCTGCGTATCCGGAATCTCCGGTCCGTAAGACTGCGAGTATTGTTCGCCCAGCCCTCATCTAATGACCTCACTGGTAAGATACACTGAGGCGCAAGGTCAAAACGTGTTGAAAAGTCAGTTCTGGTAGTCATATGCTTTGTTTAAAACCACACACATCAGTGCTGACAAGGGAAACTCCCCATCGCACCTCCCCGTCAGATTTAGTGGTAAGATGGCCCAATGGGTAGCCCGTCAAAATCTTGAACACAGATCAAGCATGAAAGTAGGAAGGTGGTGTACTGAATTATAAAAAGAAGAAAGACAGAAACAGTGAACCGTCCAAGAACGAGAAGCGCAAGAAAGAGAAGGTTGAAACAACGAAGTAGGCGTGGGTAAGTGGTCATGGTGTTGGACTGACTGGAATGGCACGAGGGCGACCCATGTTCAAAAACTCCCTCGTGCCAACATTTTTTTGCACGTAATTATGAACTGTCCGTCCGGTCATTGAAATGTTTGTTGTCTTTCTGCAGTCTTGGCAGTTGTTATACTGTACATTGGTTATAGGATGGGTCGTGTGGTAAGAATGCGTTACCGTCGCAAGTAAATGTGATGATTGAGAGAGCAGGTGAGGTAAGACATAGACATCTCACAGAAATGAAAACAAATAAACGGGTGTGAAATATGTTACAAATAAAGAATTAGTCAAGGCTTCCAAACCGGAAAGCAACTTCAAAACCGTTAAACATATGTTTCGACAGATCACAGAGAAACTGTGATTGTGAAACTGTTGCGTTCATTTGTTGCCGCATATGTGACAAACTATCATGTTTTCATCATTTCATTGGGAGTAATCACATTCACATTCATACGAGCACCTATATCGGGCAAGGAGGCATATCTCAATCAATTACCAGTCCTACAAATTAGATGCGTCGATAAGAGATTCCTATCGTTTGACACACGTACTATCACTAATGCCGTGTTTGAGACACGAGACGTGTTTTCCGGTGAAGGATTCGGTTGACTTGTCATCAAATGTTCGCAGTTGGCATGAGAGAGGTTTGAACACGGCTCGGCCATTTGGCGGTCCAGCACCGTAATCACTAAAACAGGACGCCCTTTGTCTTGTCGACTGCTCTATATTGCACTTCTTGTTCTTCGACCGTTCATGTTTCTATTTTGCTTTTTTTTTTCACAGTTCAGTACCCCTTCCTGTTTTCATGCTTGATCTGTGTTCAGTTTGTGACGGGCTGTCCACTGCACCCCCTTACAGCTAAATCTGAGGGTGATTCGATGGCGAGTTTGCCTTGTGAGATCCTCTTCTTGTAGAGGCGCTAGTAGACCGCTATCGGATGTCCATCTCATATGGGTGACTACAACAAGTAAATGTGAATGAATGTAGTGAAGAGGCTGGAGTGTGGTACATCTAAATCTACATTTACACTCCGCAAATCATCTTACGGTGTGTTTGGAGGATACTTTGTGTAACAGTTCCACTTCCTCTTTCCCTGTTCCTGTCGCGGGAAGGAAATTGGTGATGACTCCTTGTGCATTAGAATCCTCAAACTCCTACCTTCAGAGATATACGTAGGAAGTAGTAGTACAGAGTGGGGCAAATAAGGGGCCCAGAGGAGTGGATACGATTGGACGTAAATGTACGCATATAACCACTCTCCGTGACGCGCACACCGCGTGTACGCCCGCCACGTTGACATACACCGGTTCAGAACGTAGTGTGGGCTGTGTCAATGTGAGTGGAGTAATGCAAAGTGGACGATGATACAGTGGATCAGCGGGTGTTCGTTGTGCAAAGGTATGTGACAACATAGTCGTGGAAACGGTGTGGTCAGGTGTATGCTGTGAAGTTTAATGGTGTCAAAGTGCCAGCCAAGAGTGCCATGCAACACTTCGCCCAGAAATGGCGTCAGACAGGATATGTTTTGAACAAGTCAAAAAACATTCCGAAACGTGCCTAAACACCAGAAAATGTGGCTGCAGTTAACCAGAAAATGCTTTAGGGCTCTACCAAATCAACCCCACGTCTGTCGCAAGAGACTGGCGTATCACGTCGATCGTGCGGACGAATACTCCATCTCGACCTTCACGTCCATCCCTGCATTAAAACCAGCAGATGCTTCTCAGCGCCTCCAGTTTCGCGAGTGGCTGTTCACTGAGATAACAGTGAATGGCTTGGACATGGATCTTTTCTTTGTCTGATGAAGCCTGGTTTCACATGAGTGGTTACGTCAACTCACAGGATCAGAGGTTCTGGGCAGCGGAGAATCTGCTAACTTCGACGGAACACCACTGCATGATCACATTATTGGCCCCATCTTCTTTCATCAGACGCTGACATCGGCGCGTTATATTGCCAACATTTTGAAACCATTTTTGGCAGTATTAACGGAGGAGGAAAAGACCTGCAGTTACTTCTAACAGGATGGAGCAACTGCTCATACATGTGGCCCAAGGAACACATTCACAAAATCTTCACACTTGACAGCGTTGTTAGGAAAAGTCAATCTTGTCGCGGCCCTAGCTGACCACCCAGGTCACCTCATCCGTCAGTGCGCGATTACTTTGTATGGGGAGCCCTCAAGTCTAAGGTGTACACGTAACAACCCTCAGTCTTCAAGAACTGCAGCAAAACATTTCGGATGAGACTGCAATAATTCCAGTATTCCATCTTAGATCCGCCTTCAGCAACTTGCCAAGAAATGGTCAGTTTTAACATCTACTATAGTCAGGTTAGTACTATAGTTCCGTCTCTTTGCTATGTTTCTTTGTGCCCTGGAACTCTGTTCTCAGGACCACTTTTATTTCCCCCGCCCTGTATATTGGTTGACTTTTCCAGGAACGTATGCTCTCCAAATCTTATCAGTAAACCACAACGTGATCTCTTCTTCAGTCTCTGAGATTCTTTCATCCTTACTAAACGAGCCTGACGAAACACGCTGCTCTTTAGACAGTCTCTCTTTCCTCTACCAGTCCTATCTGAAAAGGGCCCCAAATTTATCAGCAATATTAAAGTACTGTTCGAACTTGGTTTTTGTAAGGTAACTATTTCGTAGGTGGACTGTACTTCCAAAGGATTCTTCAAATTACTGTGTCTGGCATCAGTCTTAACTGCGATTAGTCTTAGGTGGTCTCGTTCCACTTTAAATCGCCTCTTATACATATTTCGAGATACTTCATGCATTTGACTGCTTCCAGTGATTGTTCTGCAATCTATCAATCACACAACAGTGTGTGTTTCTGCTTAGTTATTTTGTATGAACTGTCAATCACTGCACCAAGCGTCGATCCTCTGCAGGTCTTCCTGGATTTCGCTACAATTTTCCTGCGTTGAAACTTCTTTATATATAACATTATCCACGATAACCCTCGTGGAAATTTTGAGTCTAGTCACTATCGTCAAATAGCGCATTCCTGTTCAAAGAGGAGAAAACATTAATTAAATCCACGTAATCTGGACCTTAGAAAGTCTGTTTGCAAACTTTATTCCCCCAACTTCCTCATCGCCCCTGCGCCCCTCACCACCTCATCTTCCTGTCACCGGCCATGTCACTCTCCAAACCCCTGTTCCAGCTGGCCCTATTTCGGTAGTCAAAATTCAAATCAGCTGTCTACGGATTCAATCGGCAGCGCGTGATCGCGGTGTAGTGACGACCTCTATGGAATCGCCAATGAGAACGCCAGTTGCACTGAATCAGCATCCGCGCTGTATGCAATTACTTGCTGTGGGTTAATCAAATCAGCAGCGGGCTAGTTAGCCATCTGGGCCTCGCAGGTACTCTGCATCGCAGCCTGTTGCTGGTTCTGTCTCTCTCGTCGACGTAAACGAGGGACACTAACTCTATGTCCATCCACGCGGATCTATATGGATCGAAGCATGTGAGATTGTGGCTCAACAGCCTGTACCAACGTTCCGGGTTAGATCTACGTAAGGACCAGTCTACGTGTGGAACAGGGTTGTTTCAGCAGCTGTCCACATTGGCTTATGTAAGTATTGCACGGTGTCCAAAAGAAGCGGATATACAATGCAGACGCAAATGTAGTAACACGAACAGTGAAGAGGTCAGAAGTGGTTCATATGGTCAGTGTGTATCAGCGCGGCGGCTCGGCCAACGCACAGCTGCGTTGACGTTTGACGGAGGTCTGAGATGTGTGTGTGGGTTCCGGGCCAGGTAGAACGTCAGTTCCACGCGCACGTTTCAAACTTGCGGGAATGTGGTATGTATTTGAGTGGTGTCTGTTCTGTCGGACCACCACTCACATATTCATACATGGAGTATATTCGCCAGTTGCTAATACGGACAACCATCAGCTGTATAATGGCATGACAACGAATTGTACCGGATCGGGACTCGAACCCGCAATTCTCGCTTCACACTAGCGGTCGCCTTAAACACTTCATCAAGCCGTGCACGACTCACGGCTAGGCCCAAACTTCCGTATGTCGTCGTCCCTGCGTCACAACCTGTAATCGTATACACCTGATGCAACTTCGGTACAGGGGAGGATATTCCAAGTGAAAGTCGGTGCTTGGTGTCGGCGTATAAGATATTGCAGTGCCCCGTGTTAAGGACGATGCAATGTTCCTTCCGACATGTATGCAATATCGTAAATAAATATATTTCTCTAAAGGAGCTCGACGGCTCCTTGACGTTTGTTTCTGCGCGAATGAATTAATATCGTCCGAACTCCTGCGGGAATCGATTTGCGAGTAGGGGATTAATGGAGAAGGGACGCTGCATTGGAGCGTGTGATAAGTCGGTCATGGACCGTGTTCGAATGGCCGAAGCGGTTAAGGAAGCCGCTCATGAGAAACGGTAAATCCGGATTAGAGTCCGGGTCAAGCCCAAATTTTCAGCTTCCATTCTCTGTTTCATATAAATTTCCTAGAATCGGGACGGGACGTGACCTGACGCGAATGGTTACGGTTCACACAAAGGCAGTTCAGTACATGTTTGCGCATGTGGTGCGTAAACGACTAAAATAAAATCACAGTGCAATACACCAATTTAGAGAGCAGAGGTAGACAGACGATTCAGCTGATAGACGGTCTATCCAAATGATATTTAAACTAATCATTGAGCCAAGAAGATACCTTTAATTATTACGATTGTCACTGAAGACATGGATAATCTACAGAAGAGATCGGCCTACCATACACAAGCGCACATCTGTACGTAACGAGTCAGCTACTTAAAACTTTGTTAGTATAGTTTAGAAGCGAACCTTGCAATGTTTAGCAATTGCTAAATATGTGTGATAATTGTGTATACGTCCTAATCGTCTCCTCCCTGTCCTCCATCGTCTCCTCCCCGCCCCCTCTGCCTCTGGCCATAAGACTTGTTTCTTGTTATTTCCAATGAAAACTTGATTGGCAATTAAAGTCGCTTAAAGCGAATGGGTAAACCAGTCGGTATCATTGGTATGCGGGGTGAGAGAGATCACTTGAGCTGCTGGAAGTGTGAGGATAGCAGTAGCTTCAGTGACAGTATTGCGCATAGTTTTAATCAGCGATCGGGTAGGATTACAAAATTTCGGACGAGTCAGATTCCGTAGTACATTTACATCTACATACTCCGCAAATCACCTTACGGTGCGTGGCGGAGCGTACCCTGTACTGCTACTAGCTACTTCCTATCTTGTAGCACTCGCAAATAGAGCGAGGGATAAGCGACTGTCTGTATGCCTCCGTAAGGGTCCTTATTTCTGGTGTTTTGTCTTCGTGGTCCTTACTTGAAATGTATGCTGGTGGCAGTAGAATCGTTCTGCATTCAACCCCAATTGCCGGCTCACAAATTTTCTCAATATTGCTTCTCAAAAAGAACTTCTCTTTCCCTCCAGTGATTCTTATTTGAGTTTCCGAAGTTTGTCCGTAATTCATGAGTGTTGTTTGAACATGTCTATCACCCTGCCTCTAGACCGCTTCGATTTCTACCTTTAGCCCGATCTGTTGCGGATACCAAACTGTCGAACAGTACTCAACAATGTGTTGCGCTAGCGTCTTGTATGTGGTCTCCTTTTTCAGATAAACCACACCATCCACACCACACTCCTCACATGTTCGTACCATTTACTTTCGCTTTGCAATTTTGCAGCCAGATATCTAAACGACGCGACTGTGTCGAGCAGTATACTACTAAAATAGTATGCGGAAGTTACAGGTTTGTTTTTCTTTCTCATCTGCATTAACTTACATTTTTCTTCCTTTAGAGCTAGCTACCATTCAGCACACCAAGTAGAAATTTTGTCTGTCAACTTGTATCCTCCTACAGTCGTCCATCTTAGACACCTTTCCGTACATCACAGCTTCATCAGCAAAGAACCGCAAATGCCTGCCCACCTTGTCCGACAGATCATTTATGTATACAGAAAATAATAGCGGTCCTATCACACTTCAGACGTGGAGCGCTCCGGACGGAATCCTTCTCTGATGAACATTCTCCGTCGAGGCGAACATTCTGCGTTCCATTACTTAAGAAGTCTTCGAGCCACTCACATGTCTGGGAATCTTAGTCCGTATGATCGTACCTTCTTTAACAGTGTGCTGTTGGGCAGCGTATGAAACGCGTTTCGGAAATCTAGAAATATGGAATCCGCCTGTTGGCCTTCATCCATAGTTAGAAGTATAGGATATGAGAAAAGGGCAAGCTGAATTTCACACGAGCAGTACTTCTAAAGCCGTGCTGAAATGTGGGCAGAAACTTTTCCCGTCTCAAGGAAATTTGATATTCGAACTGAGAATATAGTGAATTCAGCCGCAAAGCGATGGGACGGATATTCGTCTATAATTTTGCGGATCCGTTATTTTACCTTTCTTATATACAGGAGTCACTTGAACTTTTTCCGGTCGAGTGAGACTTTGCGCTGGACGAGAGATTGACGATAAATGCAACCTAACCAAGGGGCCAATGCCGTAGAGTACTCTGTAAAGCCGAATTGGTATTCCATCCGGACCTGGTAACTTATTTGTTTTCAACTCTTTGTTGTTTCTCTACCCCAGGGATGCTTATTACTGTGTCGTCCATCGGGATTCTGTTGGATGGTCAAACGATGGTATGTTTGTACGATTCTCTTGCGTGTGCGATTTCTTAAACGCAAAGTTTAAAACTTAGATTATCGTTTCGTTGTCTTTTACTGCCACAATAGACTTTTCAACGAGTGACTGGATAGAACCCGTAGACTTACTAAGCGATTTTACATAGGACCAGAATTCTCATACTCTTGACCAGATTTTTTCCTACGGTATGACGGTGATATTTGTACGCTTACCGCATATATCGTTTCAGACGCAGGAATCTCTACTATCGTTTCAGACGCAGGAATCTCTACTAATCTTTGCCTGTCGTCATTTGTGCGATCTTTTTTGGAACCGAGCGTTATTTAAATTTCGTTGTTAAACCACGGCGGACCTTTCCATCCTTAACCTATTTGTCTATTCTAACAGAAGCACTCACCTAGCCTTCTTGTCTGATTTATGAGCATTCATAACCAGATTTTCTGTATCATGATCGCTACCCAGACTGTAGTAGTATTCTAATCGTAAGCTGGTAAGTTATAAACAACACAATACATTGCTGTGTATAAATTTTTAAAAGGTATATAACAAGAAAAAATATATAAAACTGACTGCGAGAAAGAAAACGAAAACTAATTCACAGAAAACCTGTACATTGTTGTTTAACAAAATCTACTGTCTGTCGGTCAGAAAGTTTATTAGAGTATCTTGCAAAATTCTGAAGCAAATCGGTCAAGAACTTACGGAGAGTTTTGGGAACAACGCTAAACATCCTGTCTATATAATAGTATAAATTAGCCAACAAGAGACTATTGAGTCAGATATTTAAGTCTGCACAATTCGTTTTAAGGCAGCTACACCAGCAGCATAGCAGCATAGGATGGGAAACGTACACACTCTTCATAAGCGATTGGATTTGTAAAGTTCGTTTGACTGATTTTAATTAGTTACTCAGAACTTTTCAATGCATTTGGGAGGACGATGGCTCTGATCCGCATCCGGCCACCCAGATTTAGGTTTTCTTTGATTTCCGTGAATCGCGCCAGGCAAATACCGAGATAGTTCCTTTGAAAGTGCGCGGCCTCATTTCCTTCCCCCATCCTCGTCACAATGCCAGCTTGTGCTCCGATTCTAATGACCTCGATGTCGACGAGACCTTGAACACGATCTTCCTTCCTTCGACTTTTCAATGTCGCCCATAACTTTAATTCGGTTAAATATATGTGATAAATTTGGATAACAGGGGAAATGACGATTTCCTACGAAACTGACGTCTCTTAATAGTTTTTGTAACTATTAAAGATAGAGAAAAAATTTAATATTGTCTTCATTTGAAGCGTGTAATCTTTATAATTAAGACTGTGAATGAACTACTTCAAGTATAATTATTGTAATATCATTTTAATCAGCTTTCCAGCATGCTCCTACTGATACCTACGGCTTTACATTAGCGTTTGTGTAGGAAGATTCAGATTCGGTGTTTTCTCTAACCTGTTGAATGACGCAAATTCTCTGAAATTCCAGGTACAGGGGAACCGATCTTGTAAAAGAGGGACAGCCTTCTTTGTTCTATGACGGGGCGCTAGCAGAGGCAGGGTCTGTTTTTCTCTGCACCTTGGTTTTTACAGTCAAATTTCATGGACTAGGTCATTTTTTAGGTTGGAAGCAGTCAATGCGTAAATAATTTAGTCATTGTGTAAGATTTATACCACATTGCGCCCCGCTTCATTTCTACATTACACTACAGGCCGCAGTGTATAAAGCGCAGCTGCATCAGTAGTTGGTAGTCCGTAACTGACGTCACACCTCGTGACGCCAGATGGTCACGTAGTGTGGAACGCGGAACGTTAAGAGAGACTTCCTGTGCTGGAGCAGTGGAGAGCAACCTTTTGGATGAGGCGCCAAGACGCATATCGCTCACAATTTGCTATTTCAGATTACTACTGAATTTTAACTTCCAACTATACTGGTGGTCTTGTTTGTACTGAGAACCATCATTCAATAACTTCAACGACTTCAATAATTGTTATGAGAAAAGTTAGATGCTTCAGTTAAGGTGAACTTTTATTGGATGTTGAGATGGGCCAGCCATAAGCGAGCAAGAGGAGGAAGGAGCGAAATCGGTGGTTAAGTGTCTGCAGTAGTCGCGACAGGGATTGAAAGGTGTAAAGACATGTATTGTAAATGATAGGACACTTAAAATGTTTAGTGTGATATTACCGGACGAAATGTAGAAGAATTATGCGTGCAAGAGGCCGTTATTCACGGTGTTCAGGAAATATTTAAAGTTTCAAAATTTACTTTTACTGGCTGTGTGTCTCTTCAGGTTGTTCACGACGAAGCTTGAATAAATTTCGAGAGGCATTTGTGGCATCCTAAGCTAGCGTCCGTTCCTTTATTTGGGTTGAATCATAATTTGGATTTTTATTTTCCACCACTGTTCGTCCTTGCACCATTCAACATAGGAACAACGAACTTGCGACCTGCGAAGAGTCCAATGAGGACAGCAATATCTACAAATGGCGTCCATGAGACATTTATTGCAGACTACAAGTGAGCTAAAACACCTCCAGATAATCAATCAGTGAAGATACAGGGCGCAAAGGCAGAATAGTGTTAGGGTCTTTAATTTCATAGCGTCCGTGTTACAAAACGGTGAAATTCAGTGCTGGCTGGTCTAACGTGTGGAAGTGGAAATATACATACCAGTTTTCGGCAGTATCTAGTAGGCACTTTGCATATGCCTTGAAGACCACCATTTAGGTGATAGACTTGATAATCTGCAGTGCACAACACTTTGAAAACAATCACTTAATTCGCCATTTTTTCCACCACATTTGGGTTACAGCTTGTTCGGTTGAATTTATGATCTTCACGTGTAGATGGTTCGGACTTCGTCCGCACAGTGTTGAACTCCTAAATCGCTGTCGAGTTGGGCACAATATTTTTGCTTCAGTTTTGTCGAGTGTCAGACGTACTTGGGTTAATAGTGATTAAAGCTGGTCCGAACACGTGATAAGCTGGACAGAGAGAGTTGAACAATCAGAATAAGCAAGAGAAATACCGTATTCATTCACATAAATACTCCGTAAGCCGCCGTATGGCGCACCCGATGACTTTGCGATCAACTGTAGCTCTCAGTGGACCTGTTCACTGCTGGCCGGTGTGGCCGAGCGGTTCTAGGCGCTTCAATCTGAAACGACAGGACCGCTACGGTCGCAGGTTCGAATCCTGCCTCGGGCATGGATGTGTGTGATGTCCTTACGTTAGTTAGGTTTAAGTAGTTCTAAGTTCTAGGGGACTGATGATCTCAGGAGTTAAGTCCCATAGTGCTCAGAGCCATTTTTTGTACCAAATCTCCAAATATCCTAAGGGTTTTAAACACCACTAGCGGGGAGCGGATCGGAAAATCCTCCGCTTATCAATCCCTTATCCGATCAAAAATGGGTGTTTCCTTTATTCATCTGCACGACCGTCTACTTTACGCCGTCTCAACACAGTCCACCATCGAGGCATACGGTTGGCCAATGGAGTTTCCTACATTAGTCCAGTTATGGGTCTCTATGCAGACGTTGCCGAACGACCTCTGTCACTGGTGTGTTGTTCTCCTCAGCAAATAAGCGAGCCGTCTGTCCGCTATCCCCAACCATGCATCATATGCGTCCTTTTTTGATAACTCCCTTGACCGCCAGGAAGAGGTAAGCTCAACTTATTTGGCTCTCGGAGTTCGCTTTCGTATACGGCTTCGGAAGCTTAACGTGATGTTACGTGCCACGTTCCCGACGGGTGAGAGCCCTTCACCACCTTTACTTCGTGCAGAGGTCCGCGTTCATCCTGGACTTAGTTCGCTTTCCGAGGACGCTGCTCTAGATTCGACCTATCGCTGTAAGTTTCTCGAACTTCGCACGCAACTTGGAGGCAGGACACTAGTCTACACTGATGGCTAGAAGCGCGTCAGTGATGTCGGAAGCGCCTTTGCCATTGGCAAAAAACATTTTAGATACCGGCTTCCAGACCAATGTTCGATTTTTACTGCAGGGCTTTCCGCCCTGCATCAGGCCACCAAGTACACCCTACAACACATGCTCTCAATTGTGTATTTTGTTCCGATTCACATAGTGCCATCCAGAACCTCTGTGTACTATACACATACTACCGCTTAGTACAATGAATCTGCGAATGCCTCCTCTTGCTCTCTGATGGAGCCAATGTGATCTTCATGTGGGCCACTAGTCACGTCGGAGTGACGGGAAGCCAAGCTGCCGAGGCTGCTGCCTACGCTCAGTCAGACTACGTAAGCATTTTAGCTATTCTGTCCTTTCAGATGACTGTGTCCCTCTGGCATGAACACTGGGCTTCATTACATGGGAACAAATTGCGGAAATTTCTGACTGCAAAAAACCATTGATAGCGCGCCATTTTCCGACCCAATGCCGATTTTATAACAGTTTACGTTTACACGTGTATTTGCCATCTGAATTACCGGATGTTTTAGCAGATACAGCACGAGCTGTTGATAGCGTTTTACTTTCTATTTGTTGTAGTAATATGGCAAAAGAAATTTACTTTTCAACCGTTTGAGCATCCACCTCAAAGGGGAAGTGAACGTTTTTAGCTATCCCTCTGCTCCAGTCGATTAGGATCTGAGTATTATCAACTTAAACTTCATCCTGTAATTGGCCATTTAAAGTTATGACACGGTCGCTTATGACCTCGGCTGTTTTGCGCCATAAAGCAACAACCATGTGGTGCATGGCGGAGGGAGCCTTGTACCACTACTAGTTATTTTGTGTCCCACTCGTAAATAGAGCCAGTTCTAAAAGACAGTCTACACGCCTTTGTACGAACCCTAATTTCTCTTATTTTTATCTTTGTTGCCCTTCCGCGAAATGTACGTTAGCCCCAGGGAGAATATTTCTGCAGTCAGATTCAAATACGAGTTCTCTAAATAGTGCAAAACATGTCATTTTTATTAGTTTTAAGGGGAAAAATCCATAGACATCTTAAGTACTTTTTCTTTATATATGTCGTCTGAAAATATTTAGCATTTCGTCTGTTTTCTTTATAATTCCAAATGACGTTCCTGAGCCACCGATCCACTTAAGAACAAATTACAATAAAAGCCTGTCTACTACCACTACTACTACTACTACTACTACTACTACTACTATTCCTCCTCGTGGTGCGTTCTTCGCATTGACCATTTATTGAAGGGTATGATCAGACTTCTGCCAGAATCGTTGAGACGGCATGCGCGTGAAGCTTGTGACAAGAGCCGTTTCCCGCTCCTTCAGTGGTCAGTACGTGAAAACGGTGTAAGGAAAAATATTAACAGCACTACATCGTAGCAAACCCGTAAATTTTTTACTTTCCAAAATAATCCAATATCAACGGTCGAAAATAAGTTATTTGTCCCATTGTGGGGAAAATGCTCTCGAAACACGAAATAACCACGTTGCGTGGCACATAATGGTATACTAGGTTAATTTAGGTCTCTTGCGGCGTAAACTGTGCGTCTTGCACTTAAAACAAACTTGATACACGTAATAAGCCTGAAGTTATTGTCGCGAAAGTTAGGCGGCCGTGTTTAAAATGTGCCACTCGTATGCCTCAAAAATATTGTTAGTGGAATGAAATCCTAAGAGGTGTAAATATTCTTTTCAGTCGCCTACGACGCCCAGCGTGTCGAGAATGCAGTTCCTGCCGCGAATCAGCTGCGTGGGCGTGAACCTGGAAGGCGATACGGCGCCTGCTGCTCGCCTCTTGCCTGGGGGCGGCGGGTGACTCACACACAATAAATAGCGAGGGGCTGGCGCCCTCGCGCTGCGAGTGTTCGTGACGATTCTCAGCTCTCCTTAAACATGTGCTGTCTCCTCGTACAGTCTATGCTTGAATGCCGTGGAACGCCACTCATTTTAGGAATTAGATTCACTTCGACAGAAACAATATCGGGCACACGTTATGTTGATGTTAACATTTACGTCTCTACTGCAGATTTCAACTAACGGTGTGTCGCGGAGCATTTTTCTGGTAAAGCTATCTCCCTCCCCCCACACCCATCCCGTACCCCCACCTTTTTCATTTTTCCATTCACAAATTGTTGGTGGGAAGACCGAATGTCCGTAATCCTCTATAATGGCACTAATTTCTTTGGTTCCCTCCTCGTGCTCATATCAGACACACATGTGGGAGCTACATTTATTTCCGGAACGTACGTTCTCGGAATTTCGACAGTAAACCTCTCCGTGGTACACAATACCTCTTGTAGCGTCTGCCATGGGAGTTTGTTGAGCATTCCGTAATGCTCACGCGCCGCCTTAACGATCCCGAGGCGAAAGGTGTCGCGCTATGGGATCTTCTCACTTCTGTTGACCCAGTCTAGTTATCGACCCAGAATGATGCACAATACCCAATAATACACTGAGATGACAAGCCATGGGATAGCGATATGCATATATACGGATGGCGGTAGTATCGCGAACACAAGGTATAAATCGGCAGTGCATAGGCGAAGCTGTCATTTGGACTCAGATGATTCATATGAAAAGGTTTCCGACGTGATTATGGCCGTACAACGGGAATTCACAACTTTGGACTCAGAATGGTGGTAGGAGCTAGACACATAGGACATTCCATTTCAGAAATCGTTAGGAAATTCAATAGCCAGAGATCCACAGCGTCAGGAGTGTGCCGAAAATACCAGATTCCTGGCATTACCTCTCGCCACGGACAATGCAGTGGTCGATGGCCTTCGCTTAACGACAGAGCAGTGGCATTTGCGGAGAGTTGTCAGTGCTAACAGACAAGCAACACTGCGTGAAATAACCAGAGAAATACACGTGGGACATATGATGAACGTACCCTTAGGACAGTGCGACAAAATGCGGCGTTAATGGGCTACAGCAACAGGACAGCACATCGCCTGCAGCGCCTCTCCCGGGCTCCTGACCATATCGGTTGGACCCTAGGCGACTGGAAAACCTTGGCCTGGTCAAGTGAGTCCCGATTAAAATTGGTAATGGCTGATGATAGGGTTAGACTGTGGCGCAGACCCCACGAAGCCATGGACCCATGTCGTCCACAAGGCACTGTGCAGGCTGGTGGTGGCGGCTCCATAATTGTGTGAGCCATTTTGCTAAGTACTTCACGGTATTTACTTGGAATGGACTGGGTCCTCTGGTCCAACTGTACAAATCATTAACTGGAAAAGTATATTGGATCATCCATGGACTTAACGTTCCCAAACGACGATGGAATTTTTATGGATGACAATGGCCATCTCAGTGGGCCACAATTATTCGTGATTGCTTTGAAGAACATTGTGGACAGTTAGAGCGTATGATTTGGCCACCCAGACTGCCCAAAATGAGTGCCATCGAACGTCTATGGGACATAGAGGGGTCAATTAGTGCACAAAATCCTGCGCTGGCAAGACTTCTGCATTTATGGACGGCTATAGCGGCAGCATGGCCCAATATTTATGCAGGAGACTTCCAACGACTTATTGAATCCATGCCACGTTGAGCTGCTGCACTGCTCCTGGCAAAAGGTGAGACACAATATTAGGTGGTGGTCCACGAATTTTGTCTCTTCAGTGTAGATCGAACAAGTATTTTACAAGCCGCTTTTCGGATGAACTGCATTTCCTTAGTTTTCCCAGTGACGCTCAGCCTGGCGTCTGCTTTTCTTTCAGGTGCATCAATGTGCTCATTCCATTGTAGGTCGCCATGGATTGGTACTGCTAAGTACTGCCGGCCGGTGTGGCCGAGGGGTTCTAGGCGCTTCAGTCTGGAACCGCGAGACCGCTACGGTCGCAGGTTCGAATCCTGCCTCGGGCACGGATGTGTGTGATGTCCTTAGGTTAGTTAGGTGTAAGTAGTTCTAAATTCTAGGGGACTGATGACCACAGATGTTAAGTCCCATAGTGCTGAGAGCCATTTGAACCATTTTGCTGCTCAAGCCATACTGCCTAGTAAGGAGACACGGGTTCAAGTCCTGGCCGTAGCACAAATTTTAATTCACTTCTTCAGCTTCTGTTATTATCGAAAATAAAGTTGAGACTTCTATGTCTCAAGGAAAAAATAATTTTATCAGATCGGTATTTTCTCAATATCTGCTGAAAAGAAGAAAATAAAAACAAATATTTTAACTCATCCAATTTTGGTTCCACATCTTACACAGAGACGGTGGAAGATGTTTATAAATGAATATCGGGGTTTTAACGCTTTATGGTATTTATTGTATTAAACTTAGTTATAAATGTGTCAAATGAAAGAGCGACTCAATTTTTACAAGAACCTTATAAATGTTCAATGTGAGTACCATTTGTCACACGGCACACACAAAGTTCATAGCCAAGTTCTTCTCAAACGTTGATAAGTGTGTCTTCAGTGATTGTAGCAACAGCTGCTTCAATCCGGTTTCTTAATTCAGGGAGGTCTGCTGGTAGCAGAGGCACGTACACACGATCCTTGATGAAGCCCCAAAGGAAAAAATCGCATGGCGTTAGGTCGGGTGTTGTGAGTGTTCACTTCCTGTATCCGTGTTTGCTTCAGCCAAAATAGTGTCAGTTTAGGCTTAAATTGTTCATTCCATGTAATGTAATGTATTGCAGAGAGAACTTTAGTACAGATGACAAACTGTTTCGAACCTACAGCTATACTGCAGATGACAGATAGTGACATGAACGGTAGCGTTTGCTACAAACACTTTCTTAAAAGATTTGGGATATAAGGGTCGCACTTAAAAATGTGTATTCTCGTGTAACATTTTATTTGACATTAAAGGAATGGCAAGCATTTGAAAATGGTGAAAAACCACAGAAAGACCTATGTGTAAAGAAAAGAAGTAAAATTACTTTGATCGAGGTAGAATCCCAAAATACATTCATCCGACCCTTGGTGAAAACAAAGAACAGCGCTATAAAAGATTTAACTTCTAGTAAAATCTCTCTTCCCTAAAGCTAATGTCACTTCCATTTATCTGACAATATAACCTCCCGCAGGAGCAACTGCTTCACCAGGCTGGGACGAAAAGCAAGGCTGAAACTGAAGATGGAGTTTTCGCCCCCTTCCAATTAAACAAAAAGCCGAAATACGCACATGAACTTTACACACTTGCACTTGGAATCATAAAACACCTAGGAAACTAAGTTCACGGTTAATCATCAGTGAGGCGTATGGTCACTCCGAAGAGCAACGCATGCCAAACAGCAACGTGCAAAGGTTTTTAATAAATCGTGAAGCGTTTAATTTCATATCCATGTTAATTGTCTTCGGAGAGCAATCACCATGTTTCGTAGACCAAGTAGAGTGCAGGCATAGAAAGTGATCGATATTATACAGGGTAGACCCAAACTCAATCTACAAAATTTTAACGGTAGTTGAGGGATATTTTCTGAAAGGACCCATGGTTTCCGCTGGTTCGTTACAGAGAAATTGCATTTCGTGTGGTTTCATAACCCCATTCACCCTTTTGTCTGTACTGCACTGGAAATATCTGCACAGCAGTGGTATTTGCTGTAGACAACAGTAATGCTCAGTTTTACTCTTCCTCAAGCTTGCTTTCAGTTCTGCTGGTTTCAGTGTCTGGTTTGTTTTTCCATCAGTGTTGTGCGGGCCCCCTCTCTTCCCCCCCCCCCCCCCCCCCTCGCCACCACCGCCACACACACACACACACACACACACACACACACACACACACAAGATACTTTGAACACATTGTGAGAAGCGTACGTATTTCGTCTGAGGGTTGCTCTATTACTCGGTGTTCAGTGTTGTATATTTTAGTGATCCTGCATTACACTTTATTTATTATGAACGTATGTGCACAGAAAACGTTAGCTGGGGGAATTAAGCGACTAATACACAATTGCATTATTAGGTAACATGCCACCGAAGTACTCGGAGCTGTCTCTGAACAGCTGTCAAAATATTGTCTGATTTCGGGATAAAACTGTAGTCGCTTTTGTCAGGAGAACATGATGATCGCTGTGTACTTTGGTTACCTTAATTCCGGTGGTGATGGTGATGGTGATGTGTGGTCTTCGGCTCGAAGACTGGTTTGATCCAGCTCTTCTCACGTGTCAGTTACGTGCAAGCCTCTTCATAACCACTGCAACCTACATCCATTTGATATGCTTGCCGCATTATTCAAGCCTTGGTCGCCCACTGTTTTTCTCTATTCCTCAGTCTCAGAATATGTCTATCAACTGATCCATTCTTTTACTAAGGTTGTGCGATAAATGTCCTATTTTCGCCAATTCCTTGCAGTACTTACTAATTTATTTGATCTGCGAATGTGATCTTCAGCATCCTTCTCTAGCAGCACATTTCAAAAGCTCTTATTCTGTTCTTGTCAAAACTTTTCATCGTTCACGTTTCACTTCTGTACAATGCTGCAGTCAAGACATACCTACAGTAAAAGCTTCCTAGCATTTAAATTTACATTTGATGATATGAAATTAATCTTTTTCGAGGGTTCTTTTTCTTGTTATTGCGAATCTGAATTACACTGACGAAAAAATAAGAAAAAAGTAACACCCTCAAGGACTGTGTTTAGTCGCACCGGGGTGCAATATGTGCATATTGAGGGGTTAGTGATTCATTTGTCACGGTTATCGACAAACAGCCGGCTCTCAGGTAATCTGTCTGTGCACGTTCTGTTCAGACTCTGCAAGCTGTAACTGTGTTGAGTTAGAAGTGAACAGTGTGTGCAACAACATTCATTCTGGTACAACCTCGCCCCACAGATGAGTGCGTACCCCTGTAGAACAGCTTCGGGTTTTTGAACGATGTCGCGTTTTGGGCTTGCGGGAAGCTGGGTGGACATATCGACGGAGTGCTGCGCTTCTTGGGCACAGTGTACGGGTGGTGTGTCGCTGCATTCAACAGTGGTGGGTGGAACATTCCCACGCCAGTAGATTAGATTCTGGATTCCGCGTAGTAGAGACACACGTGAAGATCGACCGTTGTGCCAGCAGCGGTGGCCGACCGAGCATAATCTAGGAACGGAATTCGGGCACATGTTGCACCTATTGTCATCAGGGACTATTTGGAAGAGCCGGCCGGTGTGGCCGTGCGGTTCTAGGTGCTTCAGTCTGGAACCGTGTGACCGCTACGGTCGCAGGCTCGAATCCTGCCTCGGGCATGGATGTGTGTGATGTCCTTAGGTTAGTTAGGTTTAAGTAGTTATAAGTTCTAGGGGACTGATGACCACAGATGTTGAGTCCCATAGTGCTCAGAGCCATTTGAATTTCTTTTCTTTTTTTTTTACTATTGGGAAGCGTCTGTTTGCAGCAAGATGGAGGTCCCTTGTGCCTCTGGCTTGGCTACCACTGACAGCACGATATCGTCATCCATGGCCACTCTGGTATCATGCAGTAGTTAACTGGAGAGTCTTTTTGTCTTCTGTGATAAGAGTAGGTTTTGTTTGTATGAGAGTGATACACGCTCCACGTCTGTAGCGTGATGTACGCACGTGTGTGTATGGCGTAAACCTGGTGAGCTGCTTGTTCCAGAATGCATTCGCAAACAGGTCCTATCCCAAACTTCTTGCTGGTGGTGGGCGTGTGGCGGTGGCATCAGTTGCAACTTCCGCCACATTTGATATTTCTGACAGGGTAAAGTAAAAAGTGCCCGCTACATTGCACAGGCTGTTATCCCCGGTCTACTTAAGTTTCTTCAACGAGGAGGTAATGTGCTTTTTTCTAGCAGAACAGTGCAGATCCACATCGGCTTCTGCGACGCAGCAGGCTCTTTGTAGTGTAAAACTACTGTCCTGGCCAGCAAGACCAGAAGGTATCTCTCCAGTACGAGACGTGATGAAACGTGAAACTGACTTCCTCCAGGGCGTCCAAGAATCATTGCCGAATTGCAACAAAAGGCACCTGATGCTGGGAACTGTCCATGGTAGGATGCCATTCGGAACTTTATGATCGTTCACATTCGAAAATACACGCCTCCGTTGCCGCCAGGGGTGTGTACATTCTGTATTGATGGCTGTTTCGGCACCCTTTACTGTGGCGTGTTTAATTTGGTCTGAATTTATCATTCACTCCTGCAAGGATGAACTTCCTGTCACCGGACTTGCCATTAAAATTACATTGTCCATGACGGTGTTGCGTTTTCTTCCGGCAGTGTATATCCCCTCTTCTTCGGTCACATTTTATTGTGTTCCTGTCAAAAAACAAAATCTCATCAGCTACTTTTAGTGTGTTATTTCCTAATCCAATCCCCTCAGCATTGGCTGATTTGACTGATTTTCGTTGCCCTTTCTTTACATTTGCTTATATTCGTTTTAACCTCTTTCCTTTGCCGTCATTGAGATAATTACTGTATCACCGACGAACCTCAAAACCTTTATTTCTTCTCTCCGAACTTTCATAACCTTTCCAAATTTCTCTTTTGTTTCCGTTACTGTTTGCTCCATGTACTGACTTCATAACGTGGGGGATAGGCTACCATCGTGTCTCACTCTCTTCTCGAACACTGTCTCTCTTTAACGCCCCTCGACTCTGACTGCCGTCTGATTTCCGCAAACGTTGTAAATGACCTTCCATTCACTGTATTTTATCCCTGCTATCTTCATAATTTCAAAGATTGTATTCCAGTTAATATTGTCAAAAGCTTTCCCAAAATCTAAAAGTGTTATAAATGTGGGAGAAGGTCGGCCTTTCTTAGACCTAGGTCGTAGTGTTGGTATTGCCTCGTGTGTTCCTACGTTTGTCCAGAGCCCAAACTAATCTTCACAAGTTCGGCCACTGCCGGTTAATCTATTCTTCTGTAAACGTCTAGCCGGCCGCGGTGGCCGTGCGATTCTAGGCGCTCCAGTCCGGAGCCGCGCTGCTGCTACGATCGTAGGTTCGAATCCTGCCTCGCGCATGGGTGTGTGTGATGTCCTTAGGTTCGTTAGGTTTAAGTAGTTCTAAGTTCTAGGGGACTAATGACCACAGCAGTTGAGTCCCATAGTGCTCAGAGCCATTTGAACCATTTTTGTAAACGTCTCGTGTCAGTAGTTTGTAACCTGATTTATTAAACTGATAGTTGTTGAGTATCTCAAAGTCTGAGGTTATTTCGCGTGCCTCCTATATCTTGCACACAAGGTGGAATATTTGTCTTGGCTGCCTCTCCCAAAGTGGTATTGTGAGGGGTTGTCTGTACACCAGGAGATGTTTCGTTGATAATATGTTTATAACGTACGGCTTCTGTTCACGTGGTATGCAACTTCTACATCCTCATACAAACACACATGTTGCTCGGAACAAAGGCCCGCCCGCACACTGAAAGGGACTGCAAAGCCGTGGCAGCAAGTTTTAATGAAACGCAATCTGCTGTTTGAAGTTAGTCCCTCAGTGAAATAGACCTCGGGCCTAAATCTGATGTGACCGGAAACAGTACTACAGCTCACCAAATGATGTGTGAGCTGCGTTGCAAATCGGCCAGTTTTTGCCCTGGTTCCAGTGGTAAATTACCAGTCGAGCCCATTCGCAGGACAACCGCTGCCAATTAGCGTGGGACACGCAGGATGCAATCAAAACCATTTAAAAATTAAAGTAAAATTTCCAAAAATCTACTGAAATTCTAAGAAGGCCCTATAGTAAATTATACGACCAACGAATAGGGGCATATAGCCAGACACGTCCGGCCAGAACAAAAATAAACAGCAGAACAAGCAGCCTTATACATACGTACACAATCAATCATCGACTTCGTATAGGCCGCAGGATACCGCGAATACTAAACGAACTAAAGCAGCATTGGGCATATCGAAGTACGTGCCACAATCCTGCGAAAGATTTGCAAAATCAGATACCCTTTGGACCATAACTGATAAAAGTTTGGGTAGGGGCTCGGCCGCTACCTTTTCATACGAATCATCTCAGTATTTGCCCGGAAACGAAACGAAAACCAACGATGGTCGAGCGGGGATTTGAAGCGGATACTCGCAACAGCCCGTCACCGGTTGTTAGCTGTGGCGGCGTGCAGCGGCCTAAATCGTTCGCAAGCAGCCGCTGCCAGGCCGCACTAATTAAAGCTGACCAACACTTAGGGCCACTGTGCTCGCAAGTAGCACCGCGTTCCGCCCACTTTTAATTAATATACCGCAGTTGCGGACCCAGTGTTCAACACAGACGAGGGGCACGCAACTGTTTCTACGGTTACTGATTTAATGGTAATAGTAGCAGGGAAAAGTAACTACTAACAAATTACTAGGAGTAACCTTCCTGTGCGATATAGAGTACAATGACCGCATAAAGTAAACTGCAGGAAAATCAAAAGTCAGATTGAGATTCATTGTCAGAATCTTCAGGAAATGATTCAGCCACGTAAGAAATGGCTTACGAAGTTAAAACTAGCTGTGTGTTTCATTCGTAATACGAAGAGTGATACTGCAAGTGCTAAGACGGATCGAATGGCGAAGTGGTTAGTGCACGGAACTCTGATTCCTGAGCACTGAGGTTCAATTCCTCGCCCTGCCATTTACAGTTAGCTTTCCCTAAATTTCTTCAGGTGAATACGAGGGTGGTTCCTTGGAAAGGGACACTGCCGATTTTCTTCTCGAGTCTGTGGTTCTGTTTAGTTTCTGCTGTCAAATGAAGTTTTATGTTGCAAATTTAAGGTTTCTTGGCCTTGAAATTTCGTTGGTAACGCATTTATTTTATTTTTTTTAAAGTAGAGCAACACTAGTCTCGGTACCTCTCTCCCGTCTATCTTCCTGTGACAGGGAGTACGTTTATCAATGTTTCCGTTGTTCTGAGCGGTATATTATTACATGTGTGCAAACCGAATTGCGTCTCAAACCGTGGGTGTTTCATTACGTCTGGATAAATTAAATTTTATTCTAACTGACCATTAACATTTATTTTCCCAGATATTTCAGTTTGACACTTTATTTAAAAAAAATTATAAAGTCCCGCCGGAACCATTATGTATCCGAGAAATGCGCTAGACTAAATGTTTTATCTTTTGGCTCTCCATAAATTATTCTTACCTTAAACTACTTCAAATACTCCCTATGTAAATCGTAAGTTATAGTTTTTTGGGTCGCTTAAGCAAACTAGGGGCAAACATCAGACAAATAAGATACAGTGTTAAAGAAGGAATCATGTTCTACGTGCTGTACGCGAAAAAGAACGTCATTTTTATTTCCAGCTTACGTTTTGATGGACTGATAGACGAAGAAACAGGAAGAAAAATGAAACCTGAAACGACTCTAATATTAGATGAGAAGACAACTGGCTGTATTTTATTCAAGAAGGGAAGTGTTAGGTTAAATGGTTCAAATGGCTCTGAGCACTATGGGACTTAAACATCTATGGTCATCAGTCCCCTAGAACTTAGAACTACTTAAACCTAACTAACCTAAGGACATCACACAACACCCAGTCATCACGAGGCAGAGAAAATCCCTGACCCCGCCGGGAATCGAACCCGGGCGCGGGAAGCGAGAACGCTACCGCACGACCACGAGCTGCGGACTGTTAGGTTAAATAGCGATGCTGTTTATTTCAGAAACGAAAATATGAGACTTTCCCTACAGCTTAAGAAAAGGATTGGTTCAAGAACGCTTGGAGAGGAAAACTTCAAATCTAGGTTTTCCGTTACTCTTTCATCTAGACCTGGTGAAATTCTAAGAATTGACAGGGAAGAGAAGGGAAATATGCACAAACGAAACCGAAGTGCTACAAACGCTTAGAATGGATGTAGTCAGTATCAGATACGAAAAGAAATCTGAATGAAGAAATACATGTGATTCATGTGGTACATCTGTCTCCAGCATGCTACTTCAGTACGCAAAAAGAGACACTGAAGACTAAAAGACTGAATCAGATTAGTTGTACGATCCTTGACGACAAAAAATTTTCATCATTACAATCGGTACGTCCTCTGGACACAAATAGCTTCATAGCTACTGCTTTCGTCAATACAGAGATGCTCCGCAGGAGAAACTACTGACGATGTGATAACAGGAAAATTTTTTTCTCAACAGTTCGTTATCACTTCGCCCGGAAATTTTGGAGAGAAAAACAACAGTTTCTTACCGGATCCCGATCGCTGTCTATTTTAGTTGCTGTCCTTCGTCAGCATTAGTCTTGCGCTACTAGTGTTAAATGTAAGTCGTTTAGTGCATCCAGTAAAAAAACCGGTAGTGCTTCTCATTCGTATATGCCGAAGGAAACAAAACACTCAGAACGAACAGTTGAGTACTGTTTCGGACAGCTGGTCGTGGTGCGGACAAAACTACAGCCAGTGAAAGCATAAAATATCGCTCACCCACGTGCGGCGAGACATAAGGCGCTATAAAAAGGGCGTGCGACTATTCCTGTAGCAGCGGCGCTCCGACGTTGTTAATAAAAGCAGAGCGAGCGCGACAGCCTCGCTACAAGTTTTGATAATCTGACAGCGTCGTGGCGGGTGTCTCGTGGCGCCAATCTTCACGCAGCCAGTATGTCGTGTCAAGCAATCCCCATTCAGCGTAATAGTTCCCGTTCTTCCTTTTTGACACTAAAACTCCCCTGCTTTCCAAAAGTGTGAAAAAGGCGTTGACAGAGGACTCTTCGGGGAGCAGCGGAATTACTGCCTGCTCGGTAACCCTGTTCTTCAAAATGAATCTTTCACTTTGCATTGGAATGTGCGATTTGTTGAAACTCTCTGGCAGATTGACATGATATTCGACTGGGAATCGAAGCTTCACTTCTGCCAATCCCTCTCTCTAACTTTCGAAACTTCATAGAAATTCTCCCTGATACTTTCCATAACTACCACTGCTGGAAGAAAGGGATTCGTTTCCAGATATAATTTTCTGTAAAAGTTTTTTGAAGTTACTGCAACCAGTCGCCTTTTTTGTTCAATTTTTTTTATTATTATTCCATTGTCGTTTTCAAACCGCCGAGCGATTCATCATCAGATGGTACATATGTTAATTGTCTGAGCAGTGTGGGAGTCATGTAGCTGTGGCGAGATGTATGAACGAAACAGACAAGCCCTGAATGTGGCGAGAATTATTCACGTTACGAGATAGATTTTGTTGCTTTTCTGATATCCAACCAATCGATACTAATCACTGTAAGTAAAGCAACAAAATCTGTCTCATAATGTGATTAATTATCGCCACACTCACTGGTTTCATGTTTCGTTTATACATATTGCCACAGCTACATGTCTCCCACACTGCCACAGACAATTAACATATGTACCATCTGATAATGAATTGTTAGGCGGTTTGAAACCGATAATGGAATAATAATAAAAAATTGAACAAAACAAAAGGCGACTGATTGCAGTAATTTCAAGAGACCTTTATTGATCACAGTCGCAGTTTTCCTCATCCATAATGGATAAAACAATTTTTCATTCTACAGCGCAATACGAGAGAGTTGAGTCGTTCCTAGCTGGGAAGTTATCCACTTTTCGTCATTGTAACATTCGGCTGGAGTCAGGTATGAACCGTCAGTCCACAATTATCTGCATGTGGTGCTCGGCGAAGGTAAAGATTTGAAAATGAAGACTGAATATGTATTCAAGCCAATAACACACTCGCCTGATGGAACAAGTCAGTTGGAAAATCATGTAGAGTTACGAAAAAATTAGTTCAAAATGCAATATGCTCAGAGACTGCATAAGCGTGTGGAACAGAGACAAAGTACTGTTTGATGAAAATTTGCATTTTTTAAAAGTTAAAACGATGAATATTACCTGTATTGCATTTCATGTCCAATTATATTGCGTATAAAATTTAAGAAAAAATTCGACAAATGTCTTTCATCCACAGCAAATTCGAACAAATTATTCCGGAGATTAACATAAGTATCACATGTCCATTATCATAATACACGTGAAATTCTTATTTTAGGAGAAAGATAGCGCAGTTGATAAAGGCATTGCCGACATTTACAAGGTTTCTGGTTTTATTCCTGCCCGACCCACACTTTTAATCTTCCTGGGAGTTAAAACCCTTATATCTGCTTTTCCTAAAACACTTGATAAGAACACTGCACATTAAAATTCGTAAATAAAAATATCTGTTTGTGCTGAAAACAGTGTTACTACTGAACAGAAAATCAAGTATGATGAAACGAGAATGTCGACTAGTGCACAAACATAGGCTGTCATCAAAGAGGCCACAGAGATCAGAAAGTGCAACAAGCACTTAACCGGGACATCGGCTGTAATCTTAGTGATGGCTGAGAAATTCGCCGAGATGTTTACATTCAAGCGGACGCCACTAACAACGCAGACATACAGTCTGGCAGAATGACGTAGTCTATTGATGAAAGCTGTCGTCGAAAACCAGTGTTTTTATTGAGATCTTCAGTGGCAAAAAATACTACGAGTATTTTACACAAGTACACCGCCGCGAGAAATTTTCATTCCTATACTTCTGCCAATTCCTTCATCAAGGCAACTGTTTCTTCCTCCTACCATCTAAACAAATCTCGGCCTCATGACCTGGTTAAAAACATAAATCTGATTTCTGTTGTCCTATAAGAGACAAGGCAGTGTCACTCCGTTATCCATTCTTCACTTTACACAGTAAGTTTAACTGCGATGTACCTCCTCCGTTCCACTTCCACATTTAGAGCATTCCATCCCGTCTCTTGCGAAATGCGTCACTACGTAATTGTGAACTGTGCACCACTCACTCAGGAGTTCTCTAACTCCTCAAATAAATAAATAAATAAAATTAAAAAAAGTTTTAGGAGAAACGTAGCGTAGATACAATGTGGTAAACCATGCAGGAAAATGATCACCCTATTGACTGTGACTCTAAAAATATTGGATAGAATGAAGCGTTAGGAGTGTCTTCGTAGTTGGAGGTATCCCTGTCTCACAACGATGTAGCTGATCCGATTCACTCACGTTGGGGGAATCGATGCTCCTATGTCAGCCAGCCATTTCCGATAATTGGTTTAATACCTTTAATATTTCTCACTTTGAATCTCCTCCTCCTCCTCCTCCTCCTCCTCCTCCTCCTCCTCCTCCTCCTCCTCCCGCGCTCTCTTACAGAAACCCTCACAGATTCATAGATTTTTTATTCATTTGTGTATTTATTTTCCGTAGCAAGATTATGGCATTCTGACAGTCTCCTATTTTTAACTAGGCATCCTCACAGATTTTGGTGAAAGCCATCGTTAAAGTGTACATAGTACGTGGCGGCGGCGGCTCTTAAGAAGCGAAACGTTAATTATGTTGTTATGATCTTCAATCCAGAGACTGGGTTTGATGCAGCTCTCCATGCAACTCTATTCCATGGAAGCTTATTCGTCTCCAAGTACCTACTGCAACTTACATCCCTCTGAATCTGCTTAGTGTATTCATCTCTTGGTCTGACTCTACGATTTTTATTCTGAACGCTGCCCTCCAACACTAAATTGGTGATACCTTGATGCCTCAGAACATGTACTATCAACCGATCCCTTCTTTTAGTAAAATTGCGTCAGAAATTCCTCTTCTCCCAATTCTATTCAGTACTTTCTCATTATTTACGTGATCAACCTATCTAATCATCAGCATTCTTCTGTAGCATCACATTTCGAAAGCTTCTATTCTCTTCTTGTCTAAACTATTTATCGCCCATGTTTCACTTCCATACATGGCTACATTCCATACAAATACTTTCAGAAAGGCCTTCCTGACACTTAAGTCTATATTCGATGTTAACAAATTTCTCTTCTTCAGAACGCTTTCCTCGCCATTGCCAGTCAACAATTTACTCGTATATCCTCTCTACTTCGACCACCATCAGTTATTTTGCTCCCCAAATAGCAAAACTCATTTACAACTTTAAGTGTCTCATTTCCTAATCTAATACCCTCAGCATCACGCAATTTAATTCGACTACATTCCATTATCCTCGTTTTGCTTTTGTTGATATTCATCTTATATCCTCCTTTGAAGACACTGTCCATTCCGTTCAGCTGCTCTGCCAGGTCCTTTGCTGTCTCTGACAGAATTACAATGTCATCGGCGAACCTCAAAGTTTTTATTTCTTCTCCATGGATTTTAATACCTACTCCGAATTTTTCTTTTGTTTCCTTCACTGCCTGCTCAATATACAGATTGAATAACATTGGGGAGAGGCTACAACCCTGTCTCACTCCCTTCCCAACCACTGCTTCCCTTTCATGCCCCTCAACTCTTATAACTGCCATTTGTTTCTATACAAATTGTAAATAGCCTTTCGCTCCCTGTATTTGACCCCTACCACCTTCAGAATTCGAAAGAGAATATTCCAGTCAACATTGTTAGTTGGGAGCTCCAACGTTAGGCTCGTTATGGGCCCCCTTAGGGACGTCGGCTCACAAGAAAGGTAAGAAAACCAATTTGCACTCCGTGTGCATACCGGGTGGAGTCATTCCAGATGTGGAAAGGGTCCTCCTGGATACCATGAAGAGCACAGGATGCAGCCAACTGCAGGTGGTGGCTCACGTCGGTACCAATTATGTGTGTCACTTTGGATCAGAAGAGATTCTCTCAGGTTTCGAGCGGCTGACAGAAGTGGTAAAGGCTGCCAGTCTTGCTTGCAAGATGAAAGCAGAGCTGACAATTTGCACCATGACCTTTGGCAGCATAGTCGACAGGACCGATTGCGGACCTCTGGTACAGAGCCGATTGGAGGGTCTGAGTCAGAGGCTCAGATGGTTCTGCGACAGTGTAGGCTGTAGATTCCTCGACTTGCGCCAAAGGGTGATTGGGGTTCCGCTGAATAGGTCAGGAGTCCACTATACGCAGGAGGCGGCTACACGGGTAGCAGGGACAGTGTGGCGTGAATTGGAAGGTTTTTTAGGTTACAGGGTCTCGGGAAAACACAAGAAGGGCTTCAGTCACAACGGGTGCAGACTGAACACAGGAAGAATGTAGATACAGGAACCATTGGTATAACAGTTGTAAATTGTCGTAGCTGTGTTGGGAAAGTACCAGAGCTCCAAGCGCTAATAGAAAGCACTGATCCTCAAATAGTTATAGGCACTGAAAGCTGGCTAAAGCCAGATATAAGCTCAGCCGAAATTTTTGCGAAGAACCTATCGGTGTTCCGAAAGGATAGGCTAAACACAGTTTGCGATGGCGTGTTTGTTGCTGTCAGAAGTAGTTTATCTTGACGCGAAATTGAAGTAGACACTTCCTGTAAGTTAGTATGGCCAGAGATCATTGGTGGCAACCGGAATAAAATAATAACTGGATCCTTTTACCGACCTCCCAATTCAGATGATGAAGTTGCTGAAAGGTTCAAAGAAAACTTGAGTCTGATTTCAAACACGTACCCGACTCATACGATAAATAGATGGTGGTGACTTTAATTTACCCTCGATATGTTTACGAAAAAACATTTTTAATTCCAGAGGTACGCATAAAATATCATCCGAAATTGTGCTAAACGCATTCTCTGAAAATTATTTCGAGCAGTTAGTTCATGAGCCCACGCGAATAGTAAGCGGTTGTGAAAACACACTTGACCTCTTAGCAACAAATAATCCTTATTTAATAACGAGCATCAAAACCGACTCAGGGTTTAGTGAACACAGAGTTGTCGTAGCGAGATGGAATGTTGTAATCCCCAAATCCTCGAAAAATAAACGAAAAATATACCTATTCAAAAAAGCAGATAAAAATTCACTTGACGCCTTCCTAAGAGACAATCTCCACTCATTCCAAATTAGTAATATAACTGTAGACCAGATGTGGCTTAAATTCAAAGAAATAGAATCGGCAGCAGTTGAGAGATTTATACCAAATAAATTAACAAAAGGAGCTGATCCTTCTTGGTACACAAAACGGGTTAGAACACTGTTGCAGAAACAACGAAACAAACATGCCAAATTTAAACAGACGCAAAATCCCCAAGATTGGCGATCTTTTACAGAAGCTCGAAATTTAGCGCGGACTTCAATACGAGGTGCCTAGAACAGTTTCCACAACGAAATTTTGTCTCGAAACCTGGCAGAATACCCAAAGAGATTCTGGTCGTATGTGAATTATGTTAGCGGCAAGAAACAATCAATGCCTTCTCTGCGCGATAGCAATGGAGATACTATAGAAGACAGTGCTGCCAAAGCAGATTTACTAAACACAGCATTCCGAAATGCTTTCACAAAAGAAGACGAAGTAAATATTCCAGAAATCGAATCGAGAACAGCTGCCAACATGAGTAACGTAGAAGTAAATATCCTCGGAGTAGTGAAGCAACTAAAATCCCTTAATAAAAGCAATTCTTCTGGTCCAGACTGTATACCAATTAGGTTCCTTTCCGAGTATGCTGATGCATGAGCTCCATACTTAACAAGCATATACAACCGTTCGCTCGACGAAAGATGCGTACCCAAAGACTGGAAAGTTGCATTAGAACATATATTGTGTTCGAACATAATGAATTACCTCGAAGAAAACGGTCTATTGACACACAGTTAACATGGGTTTAGAAAACATCACTACTGTGAAACACAACTAGCTCTTTATTCACATGAAGTTCTGAGTGCTATTGACAAGAGATTTCAGATCGATTCCGTATTTCTGGATTTCCAGAAGACTTTTGACACTGTACCACACAAGCGGCTCATAGTGAAATTGCGTGGTTATGGAATATCGTCTCAGTTATGTGACTGGATTTGTGATTTCCTGTCAGAGGGGTCACAGTTCATAGTAATTGACGGAAAGTCATCTAGTAAGACACAAGTGATTTCTGGCGTTTCCCAAGGTAGTGTTACTAGCCCTTAGCTGTTCCTTACCTGTGTAAACGATTTTGGAGACAATCTGAGCAGCCGTCTTCGGTTGTTTGCAAATGACGCTGTCGTTTATCGACTAATAGTCATCAGAAGATCAAAACAAACTGCAAAACGATTTAGAAGAAATATTGGAATGGTGCGAAAAGTGGCAGTTTGACCCTAAATAACGAAAAGTGTGAAGTCATCCACGTGAGTGCTAAAAGGAACTCGTTAAACTTCGGTTACACGATAAATCAGTCTAATCTAAAAGCAGTAAATTCAACTAAATACCTACGTATTACAATTACGAACAACTTAAATTGGAAGGAACACACAGAAAATGTTGTGGGGAAGGCTAACTAAAGACTGCATTTTATTGGCAGGACACTTAGAAAATGTAACAGACCTACTAAGGAGACTGCCTACGCTATGCTTGTCCGTCTTTTAGAATACTGCTGCGCGGTGTGGGATCCTTACCAGATATGACTGACGGAGTACACCGAAAAAGTTCAAAGAAAGGCAGCACGTTTTGTATTATCGCGAAATATGGGAGAGAGTGTCACAGAAATGACACAGGATTTGGGCTGGAAATCATTAAAAGAAAGGCGTTTTTCGTTTCGACGGAATCTTCTCACGAAATTCCAGTCACCAACTTCCTTCGCCGAATGCGACAATATTTTGTTGACACCGACCTACATAGGGAGGAACGATCATCACGGTAAAATAAGGGAAATCAGTACTCTTACGGAAAGCTATAGGTGTTCATTCTTTCCGCGCGCTATACGAGATTGGAATATTAGAGAATTGTGAAGGTGGTTCGATGAACCTTGTGCCAGGCACTTGAATGTGATTTGCAGAGTATCCATGTAGATGTAAGTGTACAAATGCCAGAAACGTAGGTTTGCCTGTCCTTAATCTGTCTTCTAAGATACGTCGTTGGGTCAGTATTGCATCACGTGTTCCAACATTTCTACGGAATGCAAACTGATCTTCCCCGAGGTCGGCTACCACTTTTTCGAATCTTCTGTAAAGCATTCAAGTTAGTATTTTGCAGCCGTGACTTATTAATCTAACAGTTCCGTAATTTTCACACCTGTCAACACTTGCTTTCTTTTGGATTGGAATTATTATATTCTTCTTGTAGTATGAGAGTATTTTGACTGTCTCATACATATTGCACAGCAGATGGTAGAGTTTTGTCAGGGCCGGCTATCCCAAGGCTATCGGTATTTTAATGGAATGTTGTTGACTCCCGGGGCCTTGTTTCGACTTGGGTCTTTCGGTGCTCTGTCAAACTCGTCACGCAGTACCATATCTCCAATTTCATCTTCATCTAAGTCCTCTTCCATTTCCATAATATTGTCAAGAACATCGCCCTTGTGTAGACCCACTATATACTCCTTCCACATTTCTGCTTTCCCTTCTTTGCGTAGTACTGGTTTTCCATCTCAGCTCTTGATATTCATACGAGTGGTTCTCTTTTCTCAAGAGGTCTCTTTGATTTTCCTGTAGGCACTATCTTACTGCTAGTGATATATACCTCCACATTCTTACATTTATCCTCAAGTCATCCCGGCTTAGCACTTCCTGTCGATCTCATTTTATCTATTCTGTTACCCAAGGATTTATATTAGAACTCGTCTTTTTACCCACTTGATCCTCTGCTGCCTTCACTATTTCATCTCTCAAAGTTACCCATTCTTCTTCTACTGTATTTCTTTCCGCCGCTCTTGTCAATCGTTCCCTAATGCTCTCTCAGAATCTCCCAACTTCTGGTTGTTTCAGTTTATCCAGTTCCCATCTTATTAAGTTCCCGCCTGTTTGCAGTTTCTTCACTCTTAGTCTACAGTTCGTAACCAATAGTTTGTGGTCAGAGTCCACAACTGCCCCTGGAAATATCTTAAAATTTAAAACCGGGTTCTTAAATCTCTGTTTTACCATTGTATAATCTATCTGAAACCTTCGTGTCTCCAGGCCTCTTCCATGCATACAACCTTCTTTCATGATTCCTGAACCAAGTGTTACTTACCTGTGATTGAGTTATTCTCTGCAAAATTCTACCAGGCGTCTTCCTCTTCCATTCCTTACGCCCATTCCGTATTCACCTATTACTCTTCCTTCTCTTCCTTTTCCTACTATCGAATTCCAGTCCCTCATGACTATTACATTTTCGCCTCCCTTCACTATCTGAATAATTTCTTTTATCTCATCATACATTTCTTCAATCTCATCGTCATCTGTGGAGTTAGTTGGCATATATACTTGTACTATTGTGGTAGGGGTGGGCTTCGTGTCTATATTGGCTACAATGATGCGTTCACTATGCTGTTCGTAGTATCTTAACGCGCGCTCTTTTTTTTTTCATTATTAAACCTACTCCTGCATGAACCTATTTGATTTTGTACTTATAACCCTTTATTCACCTGACCAAAAGTCTTGTTCCTCCTGCCATTGAACTTCACTAATTCCCCCTATATTAAACTTTAACCTATCCATTTCGGGTTTAAAATTTTCTAACCTACCTGTCCGATTAAGAGATCTGACATTCCACGCTCCGATCCGTAGAACGCCAGTTTTCTTTCTCCAGATAACAAAGTCGTCCTGTGTAGTCCCCGCCCGGAGATCCGAATGGGGGGGGAGGGGGGGGACTATATTACCTCGGGAATATTTTACCCAAGGGAACGCCATCATTTAACCATACAATAAAGCTGCGTGCCCTTGGGAAAAATTACGGCTGTAGTTTCCTCTAGCTTTCAGTACCAGCACAGCAAGGCCGTTTCGGTTAGTGTTACAAGGCTAGATCAGTCAATCATCCAGACTGTTGCTCCTACAACTACTGAAAAGGCTGCTGCCTATCTTCAGGAACCACACGTTTGTCTGGCCTCTCAACAGATACCCCTCCGTTGTGGTTGCACCTACGGTGCGGCAATCTGTATCGCTGAGGCACGCAAGCCACCCTACCAACGGCAAGGTCCATGGTTCATGGGTGGGTGGAGGTTAATTATAACCACCCTTATGTCTCAAATTGAACCGCATGTAGAGGAGAGAGCAGCAAGCGCAAGGTTCTGACTTCTTCGAGAGGACGGCTTTATCTGTTGACCGGCAGGGCAAACCTATCTCTAAAGATGAAGAATTATAAATGGTGCTCTTCTACACAGAGCCAGTGTTCAGAAATGCGGCAATTTTATGATATTCGACAGGATACCGCGTCATCTAAGCACTAGTGACGAAAGGTGAGACCAGTATGCACAGGGTATGTCTAAAAGGACGTCACAAATTCGAAAACTCGTACAAAGTCTTATGAATGACTCGGACCTCGTTTTAGTGTAATTTTTTGTTTGGTTGTTGATTTAGAAACTCCGTTACAATTACCTGTAATACTACAGGTACGTATTGTGTGTGTGTGTGTGTGTGTGTGTGTGTGTGTGTGTGTGTGTGTGTGTGGTGGTGTTGGAGTGTGATGATAAAAATAGGAATAGAATGAAACCAGGTACCTGCACATTAACTACTACTCACGCATAGCACCACGGGGAGCCGCCATGCTTAATGTCCCCATCCGACGGACGGATATACATTTTCACATGCCCTCATTTCCTGACATACGGCGGAGGCATTTGGTGTTTAAACCATGGCATTGGCGCCTGGTCTGGTGATGAGGAACTTTACGCCACCACCTCTTCTTCCCTTGCCGTCCAAATAATGGCAGTGAAAATTTTTCCCACCGCCAGGATGCGAACCAGGGGATTTTTTCCACCATCAGGATTCGAACCATGTTACTCCAGGGTTGAGCGCTACCGCAGTAGCGTGCGTCAGCGACCTCTACCACGGAGGCGGATAGGTCGTAGTTTTGTAGGAAAAAAGTTTCGACTGATGTAGTACGCCAGTACGAATCACAGCAGCGCAAGCGCTACTAGATACGAACGTGTTCGCTGCTTGTTTCTGTTTGAGGAAACAGATGTGCGGAAACTGTATTATGTAGCTTTTGTGCCGATTACGGTAAGATCGTCCCAAATGTTTCGTTTAATCTGGGTGCTTGGTAAATCATAAATCCTTAGCTCAGCTGTGAGGCAGTCGTGTGGTGCGGTGACGAGTGAGGATGGGATGTTGGTGACTAATAACATAAAATTTCATCTGACTGTGTGCGCCGCCTACATTCCATATAATATATATGGAATTTCTTGCAACACAAATATTCCGTGGTGGCTCGCGTTGGGTAGGATGCTGCAAGCCAACTAGGTTCTGTCTGACTGCTTTGTAGCCCCTACCCGATACCCTGCAGTTGCTTACGTAATGCGAGTGAGGCAAAGCTAAATTAATCCTACAAAACCGCCGTGGCGTGGTTCTCGCGTACTAGGCGTTCCACCTGTAACTGCTTGGCGTGTACTAAGAAGACATTAGTATCCCAAACGGTTCACATTAATAATGGCGCTAAATAACTCGTAAGGACTGTTTCGGAGAAATGTTACGTCACTTGGATGAATACTAAAATTTAACTGGAAATACGATCTTCAGTGAGGACTCGACTACTCACTGAAGTGATAATGTTAATAAACACAGCTGTACCATTTGTGGCTATGAAAATCCACGACAAGCCTGGGAACACGTTCGTGATAGCTCAAGTTACCATTTTTGTGCATTGAACAAGAACAGAGAGAACGTTTAACGGAACAGCGTACGTCGATAAGCTCTAAAACTTTTTAATCCCGCTGATTGACGAGGCAGGCTAGGAACGCAGTGTACACTTCTTGCAATACGGCGCACCGCCACACTACCTCACAGACATCCGGGATGTCCTTAGTAACAGCTTTTCGTGTAAATGGATTTGTCGAGGTGCGCCGATTACATGGTCCACATGTTCACGAGACATGACAGCCCTTAATTTCTTACTTGTGGGGTTCATCAAGGTACCGTATTTGTACCATCGTAGTCGGCTTCTCCAGAAGAGCTCGGAGCAAGAATCTCTATCGCAGCAGCCCAAGTTACGCCTGACAGGCCGCGGGGAGTTTGGCAAGAAATAGACTTCATATGCGACGGGTGCCACATAACCAGGGACTTTAGTTCGCTAAAAAAAAAAAAAAACACCAAAGTCAGCTATGCAAGTCATGGATAAGTAGTTTGTTTTCAAAATTACATCTGAAAAACATCCTGTATTGCTACGTACAAGCCAGTTCTAGAAATTCTGGAATTAAAAATAGACCATCATGATTAAATTGCATCAAACACAAACTTTACAATTTCTCGGAGCGTAATTTGCAAGCAGCTCTTCGGATATCGCGAGGCAGTCGTGTGGCGCAGCGACGTGTGAGGGAGGGGTGGAAGGTTAGTTACTAATGACATGAAAAAATTCATCTCAGCGTGTGCGCGCCGCATACGTTCCATATCTGTGGAATTGCACGCCACACTAATATTCCGTTGCGGCTCACGCTTGGTAGGGACGCTGCTAGCCAACAACTAGGTTCTGTCTCAGCATTTGTCAAACTGCTTTGTATCCACGTACCCGACACCATGTAGTTGCTTATAACAACAGTTGATACATAATCTTGAGTAAAATGTTCTCGTGCTTCAGTGAAATAATGTCCTACGGGGTGACACACCAAAGAATCGAGATTGATGCGGCGCGTTTTCTAACCTGACTAATACATTCACTTAGTGGTAGCCGTACCTACACTCACCGGTCAAAATATTACCCATTCGCCTCGGTAGCTGCAGGCTCAGCGCGGCAGTTTACCAATCAAAGTGGTCCGGGTTCGATTCTAGGCAGGGTTGGAGTTTTTCCTCCGCTTTGGGACTGGATGTTGTGTTCTCCTTAGCTTCGTCCCGTTGTAATTGATACGAAAATCGCCTGCATGGTAACAAGTGGCAAGTCTAAGCATACGTAAAGTTAAACCCAAGAGATATATTTAGATTTGGATCGGCTCTGAATATGTTTTGTAGAGCAATATAAAACCCACGCATTTTCTTATACGTGCCCATAGTGCGGATAAGAGGGTGAAAAATGAACTTGAAAAGAGTTCAGTTTAATATTTCTGAATGAATGCCGTCGAGACGGTAAGAGATTAAAAAAAAAAAAAAATTTAAGTGAAAGTGATATAGTTTTTAATGTACATTACAACGATGCACCCAGATTTGTCGAAAGTTTATTTTTTTCTTTTTTTTCCGAAAACCCTTGTGCTTGGTGCGCAAAAGTGCATTCAGCATTTTTTGACCCGAACAATTCTGTACTTTCTCACTGTTGTACATATTTGCAGTAATGTCACAACAATAATGTACAATTAATTCCAGATATAAAATCATTAAATCTGGAAAGGCTGAAACTTGAAATAAGGCAAATATACAAAAGAAAACACAAATAAGAGATTTCGTAGAATATATTCCCGCTTATCTCGAGCTGTCGCCGTTTGGCTATCCGTGCACGACTCAGGGCAAGGCCCAAACTTCAATATGTCGTCAACCATGCGTGTACAACCTGTACTTGTACATCCATTATGTATATTCCCGTACAGGTGAGACGTTTTACTTGAAAGTCACTTCCCCGGTGTCGGCGGATAAATTACAGAGGGCGTTCAAAAAATTTTGCACAGTTGTCTCCAATTTTTTTTATTTTTTGCAGGAGGAGAATGAAATTTTTTGTGAACATACTTGGTACATTTAGCTATACATTGAGCCTACTCAATGTATCTTCCATCAGCTGTGACGCATCTGGCCCAACGTTCTTTCCACGATGTAAATGCACCTTGTTAAAATTCTGGGGATTGACATTTACACTATCGCTTGACACAGGATATATAAATGTTTCACCGCGCAGGTGGACCTTCAGACGACAAAAATAAAAAAATAAAAAAATAAAAAAAAATCTGACGGAGCAAACTCCGGACTGTAGGCAGGATGAAGAACAATTTTCCAACCCATTTTCCTGATTTTTTTTTTCTCTTGCGTCATAAGGGGTGTAGTCTGATGAGCTGACCCTGAAGCTGTGATCTGTGGGTCTTGATGGCACGTCGCAGCTTGTCCAATGACAAACAGTAACGGTCCCGGTTAAATGTGGAGCCAGGTTCCAAAAAGTCAATGAAAATGACACCACACTGATCCCAGAGGGAGGAGGCTATCACCTTTCGGCCTGCTGTTCGTGAAAGTCTTAGTTTCTTCTTCTGAGAGGAACCCGGATGACACCACTCCATGGATTGGGTTTTGTTCTCAGGTTCGGGCAAAAACAACCATGTTTCATCCTGGGTAATGACGCCGTTAAAACACTGTTTCCAATCTTCAGTATAGGTCTTCATGAGACCCTCGCACACATTCTTCCTCATCGTTTTCATTTCTCTCGTCAATAATCGAGCCACCCAACGTGCACAGATCTTTCTGTACTCTAGTGACTGTATCAGTGATACCACACTACCTAATGACAAACCAGTCATTACAGCAAGCTGTCGTGTCGTCACACATCTGTCATTTTGGATGATTTGATCAATGGTCTCCTTATTCACATCACTCACTGCCGTCGATGGTCTACCGCATCGTGGATTGTCCAGTAGAGAGAAATCACCTTCTTTAAACCTCTGCAACCACCGCTGAATACTGCTGCGATCAACTGTGTCCTCCCCATAAACAGGTAACTACTTCCTGTGAATCAATGTGGCAGACATCATCGGTCTTGGGCTACGGTCGCAGGTTCGAATCCTGCCTCGGGCATAGATGTGTGTGATGTCCTTAGGTTAGTTAGGTTTAAGTAGTTCTAAGTTCTAGGGGACTGATGAGCTCAGAAGTTAAGTCCCATAGTGCTCAGAGCCATTTGAACCATCACCAGGCTTGATGAGGTACTCGGTCACCGGCCGTTGTCGCAGCCTGCCATCTACTTCATGGTCCATTATGGCTTACCTGTAAATAACAGAAAATACTTTTATATCCCAACTTATAGCTAAATGTTAAAAGTATGCTCACAAAAAACAAATTCATTCTCCTCCTACAAAAATTAAAAAAAAATTAGACTACTGTGCAAAACTTTTGAACGCCCTTTGTATATATTGCAGTGCCTGTGTTCTGAATTACGATACTTCGGATTTTAATTCAGAATAACATAGGCACTGTAAGATCGTATTCGTTATATATGACTGAATTTAGTATTAAATATAGTATACGTTTTGTTATTAGTCAGATGTTTAAATGAAAACCAAAATAATGGAGGGGAGGGGATTTTAAAAAAGTGGCTTTTTCCACAAATCTGGGTGCACCGTTGTAACGTAAATTAGAAACGATAGAACTTTTATTTGGAGCTTTCTTATATGTTAGGTTTTAAACGGTATTTATTCAGGAATGTTAAACTCAATTTTTATCAAGGGAGTTTCTCACTACCTTAAAGGCCGAACTAGTTAGTTCTCGGGGATGTTCTGAATTGTCGAAACACACTGTCGTATTTTCCACAGCTGAGGTCATTATATGGGCATGCCCTGAAAGCAGATGTTCTGTTCATGCTCCATCCTCCTCGAAAGAGCACGCAGGTCACATTGAAGCGCTGTAGATGTTACAAGGCGGTCATTTGGCTCTCCAGTGCGGACGTAAGTCATGGCAGTGAAGTAGTGTGTATGGGCCAGTCGCTTGTACGGAATCAGTGCACTTAGTTGGGACAACGTAGAGACGGAAGAGAGTGGAAGGAAGGAGCTATCGTGTTAAGACGTCCCACCACTTTGCTAAAGGTGAAGTTGCCCAATTTATTGGTGTATCAATGCAGACTGCCCAACGCGCCTCCAAGGAATTAGTGTACTATTTGCAATCGTGTAAAATTGCGTAATAAATGGTCATAAAAAAGATTTGAACCGACAGAGACCGGATACAAGTGGAAGCTTTATCAATGACTGTAGGGAAGGGAGGAGAATGGTGTTTTTCCTCTGCGCACCTTTGTGAATCTTCAATGGAATTCATGCGGCTGTTTCAGGCATATTAGTTTTCCAAAGAAAAATTCGTGTGTAGGACGCGCGCCAGATCTACCCAGGCGCTACAGCTAAAGAGCGTTGCGGTCACCGACCGCGTTAATTACCACGCCCCGTGCGATGGCTTCCGAGCGCTCACCAACTACCGTAGAAACCTCTTACGTTCACGTCCCGTGTGAGGATGGTTTAACCATTACGCAGAGTCGCTCAGTCACCAATATAATGAGTATCAATGGAAAGCTCCGCGTTGTGGCCCATGTTGGCCAATCGGTACTGACCAACCGCCGTCATTTGGGTGCAGTACACAGCACACCGCTCTTTTTGACGTTGTCACCCGCTACTTCTCAATCAAGTAGCTCCTCAACCTGAGGATGAGTGTACTCCGTTCCAGTCCACCCATAAAGGAAAAACCCCTGAAAATACTGGGAATCTAACTCGCGTTTTCCGCATGACAGACAAGCTGACTAGCTACGGAGGCAGACAGTATAATGAAAAGATGTTAGACTTCCTTAGCACCCAAAATCGATTACCCTGGTCGCCACACAGGCATTGCACATGGCGCATTCCCGGCACCTAGCCAACAACAGTCGGCAAGCCAGCGACCGGTCTGTTTGTAAGGAGCGCCCAGGGTCTGGTTTGCGAGCGCGGCGCTGGCGGCTTTTCGGCTTTTATGGCTCTGCGGGCATACATCGACCTTGGCGCCGCCACAGGCTGGTCCGCAAGTTGCGGGCGTGCGCGCGTCTCAACTTGCCGCCTCTGCTCTAGGCGTCCATCCGTGCCACGTTCAACCCGTGAATTTACCCGGCTTGATAGTCATTCACGGCCACAGGTGCTTAACTCACATTCGATGTCAATAAAGCTCATTTAAATTTAAGGATTGAAAAGAGAGAGCAAAATTATTTCCTCAGCGCACATGTAGATGTGTAGTTACGGAGTTGTTCAGAATTAGTGTTAATTAAAATTGCAAGTGCTTCTGTACTCCGCAAGCCATCCATCTTGTGGTGTGTGCCACGGATTACTTGCAGTACTATCATTTCTTCTTTTTTCCCTCCTCGTTGTCGAGATTCTACAGCTGTCGCCGCATACCGCATATCTGTCGCCATTCTTCTTCGCTGTCTTCCATTCTTTTTCGTTCCATCGTTTCGTGAATACCGCTTAGCCACACCTCCCGTAGTCTTCCTCTTAACCTTCCAGGAGGTTGCTAGGAAATTACTATTCGTCAACTGTCTTCATCTGTTCTTTTGACATGCGCAAACCATCCTACCTGTCTTTCTTTTATTTTATCCATAATACTAGGAGTATGTGCCTTTCCTGTTATTTCATTTCTTACGTGCTCAAGTCGTGAAATTATACAGCCTCTTCTTAAGTGGTCCGTTTCTAAAGCTCTAAGTTTCTTGTTATTTCTGTGAGAGTTCGTAGCACTCAGCACCGTAGGTTATTGGTCCCATGGGAGGGACCTGTATAAATGAATTTTAACCTTTAAACTCACTTTTGACGACCAAAGTACAGGGTTTAATTTTTGGATAGACACCCTTCCCTGACTGGTTTCTTGTTGGATATGTCACATCTTCCGTCACGTATTTGTTAAACACTTTACATATTTCAATAGGATGTGCGTTATATCCAGATTACGTCCTTCTTCTCCGCAACATAGATATACCGTCTTCTTAAAATTAATTTTCAAACTCCACTTTTTATGCTCTTTCAAACAAATTCCTGGGCATTTGAGATATATCCTCTTCATCGCTTGCTGCAACGACCTGCTCATCAGCATAGAAAAGTGTGTACATACCCTGGTTCCCTACTTCAGTCCCCATGCACTTAATACACCACAAATTCAGTGCCTTCTGCACATCTGAGAGTGTGGGAGACAGACAGCATACTTGCTTCAGTCCTTCAGTTATTGTTGAGGCCTCTCTATTCCTACTTCAATGACAGATTCTGCTGACTTGTAGAAGTCTGATGGTTATCGCGTGAACTTTGTCATTTTCCCCTGACCACGGCACCTCGAACAATAGACTCAGTGGCACTGCCATGTGCTGTCTCAAGATCTGGGCGGGCGGGCGCGAATTGTCGCCCATGAAGACGAATGCCTCGCCAATATGTTGCCGATATGGTTGCACTATGGGTCGGAGGATGGCATTCACGTATCGTACAGCCATGACAACCAGCGGCGTACGTCGCCCCACATAATGCCTCCCCCAAACAGCAGGGAACTTCCACCTTGCTGCACTCGCTGGACGGTGTGTCTAAGGCGTTCAGCATGACCGGGTTGCCTCCAAACACGTCTCCGACGATTGTTTGGTTGAAGGCATATACGACACTTATCGGTGAAGAGAACGTGATGCCAATCTTGAGCGGTCCATTCTGCATGTTGTTGGGCCCATCTGTATCGCGCTGCATGGTGTCGTGGTTGCGAAGATGGACCTCGCCATGGACGTCGGGAATGAAGTTGAGCATCATGCAGCCTATTGCGCACAGTTTTAGCAGTAACAGGACTTCCTGTGGCTGCACGAGAAGCATTATTCAACATGGTGGCGTAGCTGTCAGGGTTCCTCCGAGCCATAATTCCTAGGTAGAGGTCATCCACTGCAGTAGTAACCCTTGGGCGGCCTGAGCGAGGCATGTCAACCACAGTTCCTGTTTCTCTGTATCTTCTGCATGTCTGAACAACATCGCTTTGGTTCACTCAGAGAGGCCTGGACACTTCCCTTGTTCAGAGCCCTTCCTTGCACAAAGTAACATTGAGGACGCTATTGACCATCTAGGCACGGTTCAACTACAAACAGGAGCCGTGTACTTCCTTCATGTGGGAATGATTAGAACTGATCGGCTGTCGAGCCCCCTCCGTCTAATAGGCGCTGTTCATGCATGGTTGTAAAACACCTTTGGGCGGGTTTAGTGACATCAATGAACAGTCGAAGGGACTGTGTCTGTCTTCCCGAGTTCAGGGAACTGGGGCGATGCAAATCTTTTTTGATGTGTGTATAATTGATGACTAGAGGTCTCTTGTGTAGGGCCTACCTGTTGTTTATCAATCTTACAAAATAATGCTACGAGCTTATGCACCAGTCCAATAGAGAGGCAGATTACGTAAGACGACAGATGTCGAAACCGGCCTCTAAATGGCACATACCTCCGGAAACTTAATAAGGACGTAGCAAATCCATGCCTCGCAGAATCACTGCTGTATTGCGTTCCGAAGATAAACAAGCAATCAAGCAGCTGATCGTAATGTTTTGCCTCATAAGTATGTTTACATTGATCATATTGCTGCACTGAAGATGTGCAGAGGTCAGACTTTATAGGTACCACTAATGTTATTTGATAGTGTTAATGATAAGTATACATCATTGGGTTCTTCTAAGAAATTCGTGAATATATTAGTTTGCCATTAATAAATCCTATAGTCACCTCTTAAACTAAACTTTATTAACAGTTAAACTTTTTATGGTTAAGTTTTCGACAATGTGTGTTCCTGAATAATAAGATGCCTTTGTGGACCGAAGTCAGTCACTTTATATCTTTGTGAATATTGTTCTCTATTTCTACTATTGATTCCCTGGCCTGAGCTGTTGGTTTGAAAAAGTTATTATTTGTGGCAAATTTCATTAAGGAAGAAATAGATTCGGAAGCAATAGTTAGTACGGCCAATCCCTTGAACATTACTCTGCAGTTTATTTCATGCTTTCGGTTCGGGAAAACTTTAGCTTGTCTGGACGAGTTTGCCCTAGAAAGTTACCCCGTATGACGTTGTGTTAAGGATCACTGTTGGTAACTGAATTGCTTTCGTTGTGCTGTTTTGCAGTACTTACATTAGATTGTCCATATCTCTCTCTCTCTCTCTCTCTCTCTCTCTCTCTCTCTCTCTCTCTCTCTCTCTCTCTCTCTCTCGACTCATTGGAGAAATAACATTAGCTTCATTTGTTGGTCGTACATATCAGGTAGACTGTTTATGTGAAGCTCAAAACACAGGTTGTATTTCCCTTGTACCACTAGAAGCGTTGTCCTAGTATGGCATATAAATTAGAGTAGTTTTTCGTTTCATAGATCCGTGCTGAGGAGATCCTCGTGGATGTGGAACATGGCAATTTTTTTAAGCTGAAATAACAGTACTAATAGTATGAATATATACAATACATCATTTGTTTCTATTAAAAAAATCGTAAATGGAGTAGAAGGAGTTGGCCACTATAAGTCTTCCAGGCTCCTTTTAAACTGATCTTTATTTGTAACTAAATGTTTTATGTTTGCTGGCAAATTGTTGAAGATGAGTGTTCCTGAGTAGTGGACCCATTTTTGAACTAAAGTAAGTGCTTTTAAGTCCTTGTGCAGATCATTTTTGTTTCTGGTATTGTATGTATGAACCGAGCTGTTTGTTGGAAAAAGAGATATACTATTTAGGACAAATTTCATTAAGGAGTAAATATACTGAGAGGCAGTAGTTAATATACCCAGTTCTTTGAGGAGGTTTCTACAGGCTGTCCGTGAATTTACTCCACAATTAATACGTATTACACGCTTTTGGACTTTGAAAACTTTTGTTTGACTTGAAGAGTTACCCCAAAATATTATACCATATGACATTATGGAATGAAAGTAGGCAAAGTATGCAAGCTTTTTCATTTTTATGTCGCCTATGTCTGCTAACACTCGAATTGCAAATACAGATTTGTTAAGGCGCTTCTGCAGTTCTGTGGTGTGCTCCTCCCAACTGAATTTATTATCAAGTTGTAATCCCAGGAATTTAAGACTGTCAACCTCTTCTATCTGCTCTTCATCATACTTTATGCATATGCTGGGTGGAAACCTCTTACAGGTTCTGAATTGCATATAGTGAGTCTTTTCGAAGTTTAATGTCAGTGAGTTGGCTTTAAACAATTTATTAATATCAATGAAAATATCATTAGCATATCTTTCTATAACTACACTCGACATACTATTTTTTGCAATACTTGTGTCATCTGCAAACAAAACGAACTCTGCTTCTGGCAGTGTAACTGATGAGAGATCATTAATGTACACAAGAAAAAGCAATGGCCCTAGGATGGATCCTTGTGGGACACCACATGTACTTTTTTCCATTCTGATGATGACTGATGACTTAATTCACTAGTCCCTTGCACTAACGCCCTTGGCTTCCTGTTAGCGAGGTATGACTTGAACCATTTTGCAGCACTGCCTGTGACACCATAGAATTCTAATTTATTTAAAAGGATGCTGTGGTTCACATAATCGAATGCCTTTGACAAATCACAGAAAATACCTGCTGCTTGTAACTTGTTATTTAATGAATTAAGTACATTTTCACTGTATGTGTAAATAGCCTTCTCGATATCAGAACCCTTCAGATATCCAAACTGTGTTCTTGATAATGTTATTTGTGGTCAGATGATTGAGAAGCTGCCTGTACATTACTTTTTCTAAAATTTTTGAGAATGCTGGCAAAGCGCCCTGCCTTCCCTCTTTCCCCCACCACTGAAAGAGGCTAAGTAAAAAGTATACAACACGAGCTGCACTGCTAGCGGTAGCCTTTAATCTGCCAGGCATAACCCTAAAGAGAGTAGCGGAGCGGGCCCAGTTCATTTGTAGCCGCCTACAGTTAATAACGAAGAGAAACTTCCCAGGGGGTGGTCAGTCTTGAATATCCAGCAAGCATTTCGCTACATGAAATCTGTAAACAACAAAAACTGAACACTGGGGTCTATAAACACACTCTAACGTGGAGCAACGGAGGTGGTTCTTGTTTCCTTTCTCATTCCTTTTTTTACTTAAGATTTGATACGTTAATACAACTGAAATACGTGACACGTAGCCACAACACCCTATGGCTATGAAGAAACAAGACATAGAAAAAATACTTACAGTCAGCGTTAAAAAAACACCCCCATCAGGTCACTGCAAAATGCTGGGCAGCGAGAACAGCCGAGAATTTGGAAGTTCCAAACCAAGGCTAGTAATACGGATTGGTTCACTTGGATCTCCAAGGAATAAGTGTGTGTGTGTGTGTGTGTGTGTGTGTGTGTGTGTGTGTGTGTGTGAAAAATACTCATGTAACATGTCGTTAAAGAAAGATACTCCAGAGATCATCGCAACGCGAGTGTAGAGAGCAGACTAAGGAATATTATGTCGGCGTCATGTTTATGCCGTGTCGTGCAGTATCGAAGGATTACTAATTATTGAAGCTAGTGCAGCGAGAGCTCCGATTAAAAACTTTGTGTATACAGTCAGTGGAATCCAAACACTTAAGACTACCAACAGTCTCCATATACTGCTAAATTAGTTTCCTACGTGGCTTCAACATACAGATTGCAATAATGATTCTGAGAACAGACGTGGTCAAAGTAAACCACGGAGCAGAACGTAACTGTCAAAACGTGTTCAAATGCCACTACAACGCTATTTAAAGCATGTACTGAAAAGATAGCTGTATTCCACGTCGTCATAAATCCTTTTGGAGGCCATCAACTTATTGATTTCTATGCAGCTAGGAAACGTGATGACACACGTTCGAAAGGCATATGCTATTCAAATAAAATAATACATTCTAGGCGAAAAACGTTTGTAAAACAGATCGAAAAGACATTCCACGACCTCATGGGACCACAGGATTCAGTGTCAACACAAAGGGGACTCTCACAAAGTTTTAAACGGGGGTCCTGCACGGAGCGACACAAACTAAAGTTGAAAGCAGTGTCTCCTTCCAGTCTGTAGACAGCAGAACAGTGTGTGTACCATGTCGTTCCAAGTGTTTTGACAAGCTACCGCCGGTTGTGATATTTGTGGAGCTATTCCAACATTTATCTACAATAACTTCTCCAGCTCCAATCTGCTTGTATATATAGTCTCAGGGAGACATCCTACGAGGAGTTAGCTAATCTCGTCAAGCTTGCAGTTTTAAATTACAGCATTACATTACAGTAGACAGTTTGTTAGGGGCGAACTGGAAAGTTGTGTGTGTGTGTGTGTGTGTGTGTGTGTGTGTGTGTGTGTGTGAGGAGAGAGAGCTGCATAGAGCATGTATGTATGTATGTATGTATGTAGGTAGGTAGAACTGTGAGGGCGGGTCGGGGGTCGCGCACTGCCGCGAAATAAAAAATTTCGGGTTCGAGTCCACGTCCAGCAATCATTAATCTGCCAGGAAGTTTCAGATCAGCGAAAAATACAGTGTTTCCTTATTTAAACATTCTACGGTCCATCATTTTTGTATCTTGAGTATAAGCCGCACATCATTTTATCTGTGTATGCGAGATCCACTTGTCATCTGACGATTGCCCAGTAAGCCGAAACCCGGTTCCTGACCAATAAATACAGTTTTTACAGAGCATTAAGAAGTGTTTCCTATTTAACATAAAGCAGTGACGGGAAATTTAGTTGATACTGTAACAGATCATAATTTTAAAATCGACCGCCTCTGTAGCCGAACGGTTGGCGTCGCTGACTTCGGTGCAGAAGGACTCAGGTTCGATTACTGGCGGGGAATTTTCTGCGGTAGGGAGGCTTGGAACGGGGTTTACTCAGCCTCCTGAGGACAGATAAGGAGCTCCTTGAATAAAGAAGCAGCGGCATTATCAGGATTAACGTACAGTCAGTTTCCTTTCCTAATAGCTCCCGTGTTATCACAAATAATACGTCACTGATTTCGTTTGTAATAAGATTGCAGTACACGCGAGGTGCCTAATTGCTTTCACCGCCCTGAGTGGAATGCATAAGTTCTGAATGTTTGCCAACGCGAAGTCTTCCATAGTTTTTGTCCCCTGCGCAGGAAACAGCACGTAGGTCCCCAGAATGAGATTTTCACTCTGCAGCGGAGTTTGCACCGATATGAATCTTCCTGGCAGATTGAAACTGTGTGGCGGACCGAGAATCGAACTTGGGACCTTTGACTTTCGCGGGCAAGTGCTCTACCAACTGAGCTACCCAAGCTTGCACTGGCCTGCGAAAGGCAAAGGTCCCAACTTCGAGTCTCGGTCCGCCACACAGTTTTAATCTGCCAGGAAGTTTCAGTACGTAGGTTGTAAAGCCGTTATCTTGAGGACGTTATAAACTGTTAGCAAGGAAAATTCTGAGTTTTGTTCAAATGGGATGCCACTCGCTTTTTTTTCTTTTTTTTCAGCAGAATACGAGAATTGCACAATTATAGTCCACTTTATGTATCACAAATAATTTCCATTCTTCACACTATCACAGAGAATAAACAAAATGAGCTGCATGTTTGCGTGATTACTATCAAACTAGTTCTCAGTTACATGTCCAAAAACTAGAGGTTGGCCGGCCGGTGTGGCCGGGCGGTTCTAGGCGCTTCAGTCTGGAACCGCGCGACCGCTACGGTCGCAGGTTCGAATCCTGCCTCGTGCATGGTTGTGTGTGATGTCCTTCGGTCAGTTAGGTTTAAGTAGTTCTAAGATCTAGGGGACTAATGACCTCAGATGTTAACTCCCATAGTGGTCAGAGCCATTTGAAATAGAGGTTGCTAATAAAGTTCTTTGCCAATACCGACCGCGGCAGACGTGTCTGTCCTCAGAGACTGCCGATGGAGCTCTGATTTGACAGCTGAACCACCTCGCTCACCATGTAAGTTAGACGTGACCGGATCTCCGAAGTGCTTCGACCGCGTTTCCGTTTAGCAATTGTTTGTTATTCTGCTGGCAATTAACGCTTTTCAAATAATGGAATGGTATCCTGCTACTGAAAGGTGCTTTAATATAAAATTAAAGTAAATTCACCGTTTAGTTTTTGTAGTATTAAAAACAGATGTTTATCATTTTGGCGCTCTACCTTCCGAACACAGCACACAATCGCGGAGAAGCACGACAATGTAGGTGATCGTTCTCAGGATACCGAATAAACCATCTGTCATCGGTAATTCACAACATGTTACGTCATCTTCCCACTGCTGCCTTCACAATTGGTCTAAGAGCAGCTTCTTGTAGCTGGATATGATGGCTGTAAAGCCAGAAGCGTGACATACTACTTCCAGTGAATGCAATGGCTGCTGTTTTCATTCGATCACTCGAGGTGGAGAATTTTATTCCATATGTAGACATTTTTGTTCTTACTAATTTTAGTACCGGGTGATCAAAAAGTCGGTATAAATTTGAAAACTGAATAAATCACGGAATAATGTAGATAGAGAGGTACAAATTGACACACATGCTTGGAATGACATGGGGTTTTATTAGAACCAAAAAAATACAAACGTTCAAAAAAAATGTCTCACAGATGGCGCTTCATCTGATCAGAATAGCAATAATTAGCATAACAAAGTAAGACAAAGCAAAGATGATGTTCTTCACAGGAAATGCTCAATATGTCCACCATCATTCCTCAACAATAGCTGTAGTCGAGGAATAATGTTGTGAACAGCACTGTAAAGCATGTCCGGAGTTATGGTGAGGCACTGGCGACGGATGTTGTCTTTCAACATCCCTAGAGATGTCGGTCGATCACGATACACTTGCAACTTCAGGAAACCCCAAAGCCAATAATCGTACGGACTGAGGTCTGGGGACCTGGGAGGCCAAGCATAAGGAAAGTGGCAGCTGAGCACACGATCACCACCAAACGACGCGCGCAAGAGATCTTTCACGCGTCTAGCAATATGGGGTGGAGCGCCATCCTGCATAAACATCGTACGTTCGAGCAGGTGTTTTTCAGCCAGGCTGGGGATGATGCGATTCTGTAACATCGGCGTACCTCTCACCCGTCACGGTAGCAGTTTTACACTGGACTCACATTCGGGAGGACGACGGTTCAATCCCGCGTCCGACCATCCTGATTTAGGTTTTCCGTGATTTCCCTAAATCGCTCCAGGCAAATGCCGGGACGATTCCTTTGAAAGGGCACGGCCGACTTCCTTCCCTAATCCGATGAGACCGATGACCTCGCAGTTTGGTCTCTTCCCCCAAACAAGCCCCAAGCCAAGGTAGCAGTTTTGCTGTCCAGCTCCATCTGTCGGACATATTGTAAACTTTTTTTTTGTTCTAATAAAACCCCATGTCATTCCAAGCAATTGTGTCAATTTTTACCTCTCTATATTATTCCGTGGTTTATTAAGTTTTCAAATTTATACTGACTTTTTGATCACCCTGTATATGGTGCACGACACCTTCCTCGTAATCGCTGTGTAGAAACAACTGCAGCTTTCTTGCGAGGCATATTTGAATATTAATAGCTTATGGTTAAATGTTGGCACTCTTATTAAATTATATGAATGCGTGGTTTCTTTCGTTTCGCACAGGTCCCAAAGAACAGACACCACTCCGAATCCTCAGCTGTAATACATTAGATGTAAACTGAAGGTGGAGGAAGGCGAAAGGAAACGGAAAGGATTATTGATGTCAACTGCATCGGGACATTACGCGGAATTAGCGGCGGCGAGCTGAAGATCCCGGGTTCGTATCTCGGTTGACATCAGTAATCCCTTCCCTTTCTCCCCCTCCACTTTCAGTTTACATATGCCATAATAAAGTTGCACCAACGCCGTTCTATGCTCGTATTAGCTGTTTACGAAGCAACAAGTAGTCGTTTGACTGTGGGTGACAACAAGAAACGGCGGAACCATGTGATACTTCGGTGTTACGGTTACGACTGCCATAGACGCAAGTTTCTCAGGGTCTTGATCAGAGCAGGAATTTCCCAACCTCCATGTGTGGGAGACCTGTTTCGGCAGATGTTAACAGTGGACTACGTCAATATTGCCCTGTTCCTCCAAGAAGCGGACACACAGCTACAAATCACCCACAAAGGATCAAGCGTGAGAAGGTGATACATGGACTGTTCAGTGTACAGGTTGTACAATGTTTAACTGGTATTCGTGTATGTAATATTACTATGTTGCGTACACGATTTTGTATGCGAAGTTTGTCACTACCCACTTCTCTGGCTAAGTAGTTAACGCCAAAGGCCTATAAATAAAAAGCAATGGCGGCTTCGAAAATTATCATAAGTTGCGTAGTGCGTGCTGTAATTCAATTTTTGTGTGCAGACCTACCGATAGTTGTTTCAGTTCACCTGTGGTTGCCTAGTTTACGAACGAACGGTAATGAGTGAAGGAGATAACGAAACAATCACGTCAGGGTTCTAATACTGGCCGCAGAAATGTCACGATGGAGAGTGGAAGGACAGGTCCAGTGTTGAGACAGAGCAAATAGTGCAACAGGTGGATCGAAAACTGCGATCAAATCGACGAATGACAACTGGTGTTCTGATGATCTTCATGTTTGACTCATCACTATTTACGCAACTGTCACGGCAAAAGCTCGGGTATCGCAAATTATGTGGTGTGTGAGTGTGTACCAAAAATGCTTACCAATCAACGCAGAGCGAAGTATGTGGAGCGGGTGAGTAAGTTTACAGACCGCTGTCGCCAAGACAGTGGTTTGTTTCCCCCCATGTAAGGTTGACTTTGTCCAGTGGTTCCAGGTGGTATGAATTGTAATGTCACACATTTTTTTCGGGAGGGTTCTTTTGCTCTAAAGGAGTAAAATTTTTACACGCAGACCAGGAACCAAGCAAAAGCAAGTTATGACACGCTATTGGCCAAAAGCATTGTATATATCATAGTTGTAGTTTTCTTACGCAAACTTTCCCACTCTCGCTTGTTGTGACGTAAGTATTCCCTTTTGCCCTTGAAAGATAACGCACACGAGAAAGTATAGTAGGGAACAGAGCACCTCACATTTCTGTTCAGCACAATAAGTAACATTCCAGTCAACTTACCATCCAGATTAACAGTCGGCATACGCCCTGTGCAATACAGAATTTCACAGAACAACTTCTTTAAGATTCAGTTCTAAGTTTTCTAATTATATTTGCTAGAAGTTATTCACTTTCAGATGGATCTGGCGACTCTTTTTTAATCAGATAGCATTTACGTAAGCACACCATTTTGAGTTGTTCAGATTTATTTTACGACATAGATATAAACGAAAGTTACGAATACGGAACCAGTTTACATACACAATAACGAAACAGAAGTTAAAACACCCGTACTCAGTTTACGAGCCTGCCTTCGGAGATCATGAGATGACTAACGCAGTTGCGTTAGCGCTTGGCCCCGAAGTGCCAGGTTCGAATTCTGGCGGTGGAACAAATTTCATCAACAACATTTGGCGGGAAAGACCGAATGTGGTGGCGTGAAAACTTTTCCAATTTTCAATTTTTGTAAAAGTAGCGGGTGGTGGGTACCAGATATTACTGAAGATAACAAACATAATTTGAATACTTTCTAAATATACCGCAGTCACCAGTTACTGGTCCTGTGACATTCATATAACAATTTACTAGTTTCTCCTCACAAAAGGGTCCCTAATGAAGTGTTTAGGTTATGGCATCATTGACAGCCACGTTGTGGAAGCAAATAAAAATTTCATGTAGCTGAATCTAGCTTTCATTACAGCGTTGATAGCTATAATTGTGAAATTAGAAGAAAAGAAAGAAACCTCACTGTTCTCTGCTGTGTCGTTATTCGGTCATATTAGTCAAGAAGGCCTTATGCCAATGATTGCATTTTAGGAGAAGAGATATCTTGATATTCCAATGGTTCAACACAGCTGGTACATTTACTTCTGAAACGATGAAACACTCGAATCATAGTATGTGGTACAAAACTATTGGAAAACAAGAGATGTTAATGCATTCTGTTAATAGAAACAAAAATCCAGCTTAAAGGAGGGAAGAAAGAAAGCATCGCGTAAGGTGGACTTCGTATTGTACCTAACAAAATGCTTGTACAAGCAATCTCTTTCTAACCGTAAAAATATAACGTTACTGGCCCAGAATTCACTTGTTGGTCATTAACATTAGTTTTAGACGCGATAAAAGCAAATAACGGAACCAGGAAAAAGAAGATCGCGTGAAAAACGTTTGACAATAAAACGCACCAACAGTAGAAGCATATAAATTAAGAAGTTACACGGGAAGTATTAAAGTTGCATGAACACGAATGTAATTAGTAAGGACTGTTTTGTGGGGACATAACAAAGGAGACTAACTACTAGGCTGATAAGAAACACTGTACACAGCACAGTGTTTTAATTTCTTGAAAAATTTGAAGTGTAAATCAAATCGGAGTAGAAAAGTACATGACGTACCGTAGGGATTTGGCACACGTAAGAAATAAATTGAAGACAGGCCAAACTATAGAGCCAAAATTAAAAGATATAACATCTGACATCCAGTGAACCACCATACTAAGAAAATTTCACCCTCAGAACCTCAACACAAACCAATAATCATGGCAGAACAATGGGAAAGAATCCACTACTCACGGCCGCAGTCAGTAAGGCTGGGTAATGACCTGATCATCGGATTCCAGGGGATCGGGCACGTCATTAGAAGACTCGGAGCTTCTCAAAAGCTCTCAAGACTAAGCGAATATTTTACTTGGGAACGCACAACACGAACACACGACTGAAACCAGATAAAGTGAAATAACTGACAAACACAAAGGATAAGTTCAGTATAAAAATTCTGGCGGTAAAGGAAACATGATTCTCAGATGAGAACCACTTTGACTCTAAAACTACATAACGTATAAGGAGAAACCAGCCATAACCATTCCCGGAACAAATCTCAATTTCTTCGGAACAGGATTTGTAGTACACAAATAGTGGATTCTGTAATAGGTTTCACTTCACAATCAGAAAAATCAACTCTCACGATATGATTTGGTCAACGCAATTCCAAAAACCATACAAAAAAAACTAAGACCTAGGAGAATATTACACATCACATAGCCATATCTTCGAAAAACATCAAATTGTGAATGAAAGAACAAGGAAAGGACTTTTTGAATCCGATAATCACCTACTACAAATCAAAGCGAAATTTGTACCAGACAGACAAATAGAGAACCAACAGAACTGTCAGAACATATCCAGAGTACCTAAAATTAAACAAGAAATAACAAAAAAATTTTAAAAGATCTACTTGACGACTGGGCAGAACCGTAAGAAAAAACGGATAAAATTTAGGCAACCACCGAGAAAAAGAAAACAAAGATGGTGGAAGATGACACATGACAGAGCTATAGAAGACAGACTAAAAGCCTGAAAAAATTTGTCATAGAACATCCGAAAAATGGAAAGAATAAAATAGGATACAGAGCAACACTTTGAAAATAGTCCATAGACAAGAGGTTACGAAAACCACAAATTGAGAGAGACAGAAGAGGGATTCAACAAAAACACGTGGAAATTTTACAGACCATTCAGAGAGAATGACAGGAGAGCTTATGCTTGAAAATATAAGATGGAACACTGGAGACAAACCCGAAAAAGAACTGAAATAGTAGCACAATACTTCACTACTAAACCGTGACAGAACGTTGCAAAATCCACGGTTCGAGAAGCCAAAACCTTACCGCGATTCCAAACCGTCAACACACGGAGAGATCGTGAAAATAATATAAACAATGAAAAATAAGAGCACCTGGGAAGATGGACGGATTGCGGAAATCTGGAAATTAGAGCAAAATACACAGTATCATTGAAAACATCTGGAAAACAGTAAAGGTGCTAGAAGAATGAAAGTCAGCCCAAATGCACCCCCTTCACAAGAAAGGAGACTAAACAGATCCTAATAACTACAGAGGGATTTCACTAATGACTGAGACGTATAAAATTCTTTTCAGAAACCCACATCTACGTGATTACTCTGCTATTCACAATGAAGTGCCTGGCAGAGGATTCACTGAACCACCGTCAACCTGTCTCTCTACCGTTCCACTGTCGAACGGCTCGCGGGAAAAACAAGCACTTAAATCTTTCTGTGCGATCCCTGATTTCTCTTATTTTATCGTGATTATCATTTCTCCCTAAGTAGGTGGGTGCCAGCAGAATGTTTTCGCAATCGGAGGAGAAACCTGGTGATTGAAATTTCATGAGAAGATCCCGTCACAGCGAAAAACACCTTTGTTTTAATGATTTCCACTACAATTCACGTATCATGTCTGTGACACTATCTCCCATATTTCGCGATAATAAAAAACGAGCTGCACTTCTTCGTACTTTTTCGATGTCATCCAACAGTCCCACCTGATGCAGATACCACACCACCCAGCAATACTCCAGAATAGGCCGGACAAGCGTGGTGTAAGCACCCTCTTTAGTAGGCCTGTTGCACCTTCTAAGTGTTCTGCAATGAATCGCACGCAGTCTTTGGTTTGCTCTACCCACAATATTATCTATGTGATCGCCCCTATTTAGGTTATTTGTAATTGTAATCCCTAAGTATTTAGCTGAATTTACAGCCTTCAGATTTGTGTGACCTATCGCGTAATCGAAAATTAGCTGATTTCTTTTAGTACTCATGTTAATAACTTCACACATTTCTTTATTCAGGGTCAATTGCCACTTTTCGCGCGATACAGATATATTATCTAAATCATTTGGCAAGTCTTTATGTTCATCTGACGACTTTACAAGACCGTAAATGACAGCATCATCTGCAAACAATCTAAGACGGCTACTCAGATTGTCTCCTATGTCGTTAATATACAACAGGAACAATAGAGGGCCTGTAACACTTCCTTGGGTAACGCCGGATATTACTTCTGTTTTTCTCGATGACTTTCCGTCCATTACTACGAACTGTGGCCTCTCTGTCAGGAAATCACGAATCCAGTCGCACAACTGAGGCGATACTCCGTAGGCACGCAATTTGGTTAGAGGACCCTTGTGAGGAACGGTGTCGAAAGCCTTCTGGAAGTCTAAAAATATGGAATCAATTTGACATCCTCCGTCACTATCACTTATTACTTCATGAGTATAAAGAGCTAGTTGTGTTTTACATGAACGATATTTTCTGAACACGCGCTGACTGTGTCAATAAATCGTTTTCTTAGAGGTACTTCATAATGTTCGAATGCAGTATATGTTCCAAAACCCTGCTGCAAATCGACGTTAGTGATACAGGCCTGTAATTCCTCCTACTTCCCTTTTTGGGTATTGGTGTGACTTGAGCAATTTTCCAGTCTTTAGGTACGGATCTTTCTGTGAGCGAGTGGTTATATATTATTGCTAAATATGGAGCTATTTTGTCAGCATACACTGAGAGGAACCTGAATTGTATACCATCTGGACCGGAGGCCTTGCTTTTATTAAGTGATTTAAGCTGCTTTGTTACACCGAGGATATCTACTTCTATGTTTCTCATCTTCGCAGTTCTTCTTGACTGGAATTCAGGATACTAGTCTCAGATCCACAATTAGAATACGGAGGAGGGTTCAGAAAGTGAAGGTCATGCAGTGAACAGATCTGGTGCTTGAGAATAATACTGTCAAGAATGTCCAGGAACACTACAATAACATTCGTAGACTTAAAGAAGGCGTACGACTGCATAGCTAAACTCTGGAAGAAATGAAGGTGGGTAACAAGACCACAAAGCTAATCCAGGAAACATTAACAAATACACCATCCAAAGTGAAGTTTGTGGTAGAGATCTCTGAAACATTTGTAATCAAGAAAGAAGTGAGACACGTAGATAGCCAGTCACCCCCTCTATTTAGCTCGGTTTTTGAGAAAATAAGTAGGCCATGGAACAAGAGTCAATGGGGTAAAGAGGGGGGGGGGAGAAAAAGATGTAACTGTTAATAAGTTACATAAAACTGCAACCAGTCACTTTTTGAATAATTATATTTTATTCCACGAACCGGTTTTCGAATCTCTCAGGTTCATCAGATGATTTCTGGAAGTTACATCATTATTTCTAGTATAATGCTGGGTGCTGGCTCTGTGGCCACTGGTAACCAAGTCTAGAAAAATAGCAGAAGTAGAAAGTTTCAAATACCTTGGGGAAAGTATACAGAAAACACAACTGAACTGGGAATCAATGAAGAAAGGATCACAAAACTCCAAGTAGCATAGAGAAATCGCAAAACTACAAGAAGTATAGAGTGTACCACGGAACCATTACAGCAAAAGAAGTATTTCCATAAACGCCAAATTAAGACACTATAGTACAGTAGTCTTACCTTGTAAGCCTGAGAAACAGTAATCAAGAGAAGAACGAAAATCCAGGAGAGAGAAATGTACATGCCGCTTCAGAAAGAGGGTACAGTTCTTTTGTCGGTCTTTTTATCCAGATCCCAACAGGCAGAGAAGATTGCAAACATCAGAAAAAGAAGGGTAAAGTTCTTAGGCTACATACGTAGGATGAACGAAAACAGATTGACCAAGAAGATCTTTAACATAGTTCAAACGAATACACTGGAAACCAACTGGGTAAAGCAAATCGTGGAAGACCTCAAGAAATTGAACATCTGCACAGAAGACATGACAGAAGGGAAAAATACAGAGAAAAAATCAGAAAACAGAAATTTCAGCAAATGCCCTAAGTGAAGAAAACAGGAAAGAAGTGGACAGAAGAGAGGAATAAGCAGTGAATGTACGAGTGTTTGTGGAAGAAAAGACAAAAAATGCGATGAAAATTGTTTTAGCGCTTCCTTAAGGGGAGTTAGCAATAATAATATAGTGGTGGTGGTAGTAGTAGTGTGGGATGGTACTTGAAAACAGGGAACACATTGCAATGAAATGCATTGAATTGCAGCGAGAAACTCTCGTAAAAAAAAAAGAAAAAAAGATTCTTTTCTGGCGTCAGATTTTTGTGAGTGCAGTTGCCCAAAATAACGTGCAAGCTAATAGAGCGAAAGTAAACAACATATCACGTTTCAGTGACTGTGATGATTCTTACGGCGAACACAGCGTCATACAGTTCTTGCTTAAAATCCTGTATGTACCTCCAAGAGAACTCATCTATTGTCAGTTCAGCTGTCTTTCCTGCGCACGAAGAGAGCCGAGCAATGAATGGTAAGTAAAGCTGTCCACAACCCGAAGGTTAGTTCGAAAACTACAGTACTTCCCTTAGGCATGATCCTTTTGTAGATGGTATGCCCTTGTCTCCCTCAGATCACAGAAACAGCTTACCGAACCAGTTAGAGGATCTACAGTTTAACGCGACTATGAACCGCGGTGCAGTTTGACGTTTTCACGTACACTCATCACTGCATAGGTGAAATAAGCATAAAATAGGAAAATCAAAAGCAAAAACATAAACAAAATTATTTATAATTTCGCCGGCACTTAAGTGAAAGAATTTCATTTCTACGTAGAGCTGTAAAACAAAAGAAACCTCGTTTGCGAAGAAATTAAACAACTGTTTCCACTAAACTGTTTTAATGATGTAAGTTCAATTACGTTGAATGAACCAGCGGAACAAATTTGTTGTACAGTCCCAATTGCGAAGTAAATTTTATTGAAAGACAGGTTTCTCATGTTGTGCGCCTATTTTCAAATTTCCTACAGCAAGATAACACAAGATTTGCTTCTGTAATCGTATTAGTGATGTTAGAAATAATTCACAGTGGAATCCTAAACATTTTACTACCACGACGTGATGGCGTCATCACTCACTGTAAACATTTTACCAGTTTTAGTATGTCAGTCGACTTCTCGTAAAATGCTCATCACCGGTAACCCTAGGTTTTTTATCCTGTTGTAGGACATTCGAAAATCGGCGCTTGCCAACCGAAACAATAGATACAAATTTTAGTTTACAACTGAAACTGTGTGCAATCTAAATAATTTTTGACCACCTGAAATTGTTCTGTGGCACCATGAAAAACATTACCAATGCGACAAGAGCAGTTTGACGAGAAAACGGCAGTACTGAAAAAAAACTTACGTTGAAATTATAACGCTTCACGAGGCAAAACGGTGCATCCGGAATAGCAGCAATGCTTGGGCGCCGGACAATACTGCAGATACCTCGAGGCACATGTGCAGCTAGCAGAACCTGTTCCCGGGCGAACCAGTTCTTGTGGACGCTTGTGATTCAGCCTGCGCTGGTGCGATTACTTCCAGTGGAAAGCTATTTTTGTACCTAGTCCATGGTTGAGGGCTCATTAGTAATCTCGGAGATCCACTTGGAATTGGTTCACAGCAAACAGCTGAACCCACAGTCTTACGAAACGGACAAGAAGTAGTGATCCTCAGGTAACATTACGCTAATAGTGTACATTGAGGTGGCCAAAGTCACTGGATAGCGATATGCGCTTATACAGAAAGCTTTAGTATCGTGTACGCAAGGTACAAAAGGGCAGCGCGTTGGCGGATCTGTCATTTGTACTCCTGTGATTTATGTGCTAAAGTTTCCGATGTGATTATGGCAGCGCGACGGCGATTAACATACTTAATTCATACGTGGAATGGTAGTTGGAGCTCGAGGCTTGGGACATTACATTTCGGAAGTCGTTGAGGAATTCAGTATCCCAAAATCCACAGTGGCAAGGGTTCAGAGAATACCAGATTTCGGGCATTGCCTCCCGCCGTATACAACACAGTGGCCAATGGCCTTCTCTTAACAATCGACAGCAACGATGTTAGGGGAGAGTTGTCAATGCTAACAGACAAGCACCAATGTGTGAAATAACCACAGAAATCAATGTGGGACGTACGACGAGCGCATCTGTTCGGACAGTGCGGCGAAATCTGGCGTTAGTGAGCTATGGCAGCAGACGACCGGCGTTGAGTACCTTAGCTAACAGCACGATATCGCCTGCAGCGCTTTTCTTGGCTGCTGACCATATCGGTTGGACCCTAGACTGGGAAACTGTGGCCTGATCATATGAGTCCCGACCTCAGTTGCCAAGAACTGATTGTAGGATTAGTGCGGCGCATACCCCACATAGCCATGGACCCAAATTGTTGTAAAGGCACTGTGCACGCTGGTGGTGGCTCCATAATGGTGTGGGCTGTGTTTACATGGATCATTGACTGGTTATGTTCCGCTACTTGGAGACCACTGGCAGCCATTATGGACTTCCTGTTCCCAAACAATGACGGAGTTTTTATGGATGACAGTGCGTCATATCCCTGGGCCGCAATTGTTTGGTTTGAAGAACATTCTGGGCAATTCGAGCGAATGATTTGGCCACCGAGATCGGCCGACATGCATTCCATCGAACATGAATGGGTCATAATGGAGGGGTCAGTTGGTGCACAAAATCCTGCATCAGCAAGACTTCAGCAGTGGATGGTTATAGTGGCAGCATGGCAAAGTATTTATGCAAGGGACTTCTAACCACTCGCTGAGTCCATGCCTCGTAGAGTTGCTGCATTGCTCTGGGCAAAAGGAGGTCCGAAACGATATCAGGACTTACCCCATGACTTCCGTCGCGTCAATGTATAACACCGGCTCGAGCCCTTATAATTAGGTGAGCAATTGTGTCTGCAGGTTTATTCAGATATGCCGTATCAACTCGAAGCCACTCATTGGTGATCAGATACTGTACTACTATATTGCGGAGACTTTGACTGCTACGTACCACCAGTTGTTAAAAGTAATTTCTGTGGGATTAACATTGGGCAATATAGTGGACCAGTCGAAGGGCTGTAAAACATCTGAATGTTCTTTAAATCAGGAACGTAAGCGTACAGTCCTGTGAAAGGAAACGCATTATGGGTGGCTGTCAACGTATTCGGAACACGTTTGGGATTTTTGAACGTGTGCGGTCATCGATGAGTCGTGTAGAATTCTTCCTCCTCAGGTCCTCAAGGGCATATGGATCCTCGAACTCTGTTATAAAGTGTTCATGTACTCAGTCATAACGTGTCGTATGTTTACGGATGATTTCCTTGCTTTATTGTCCTCTATTCTCAGCTTTAATTTCTACCTATGATAGTCAAACACCTCGTATTTTGTAAACTAAAAGTAATTTCCATGACAGTGTGAGTGGCTTAGCACTAGCAACAAGTAGTTCGTGGTATACTTGGCAGAAGTTGCCTCCAGTGGCTGCCTCTGCCTGTTCGGGTATAACTTGCATTCCATACCTCTGAAGACCTTAATCCATTCCGTCTGAGAAGCCTTCTTTGTTTGTGTCTGATGAGAAGAGGCGCGGAACAGTGTGTGTGTGTGTGTGTGTGTGTGTGTGTGTCAGCTAGGTTGACATTAGGCGCATCCCTTAAGTTCTTCTTTATTTATAGTAGTAACTTGCCTATACCTATGCCGAACCAACCAATACTAAAGGACACGCTGTAACTCATTATTTACCTTTTTTTTGGGGGGGGGGGAGAGAGAAAATATTTTATTTCTACATAAGCAATGAAACTTTTAACTTACATTGTTCTACCGAATGGCTGGACTGTCTGCTGTAATGCCTGGAAGTTGAAAAGAAATATTTTTTTGTAATTAACTTATTTTAGGAAAGGTATTAATCTGCCTGTTTTCTGTCTTTGCACATGGCTGCACTGTATTTTCTGTACAACAATGAATTGTGGCTTAGTTGTCTGGGTATGTTCGTTACGAATGTACGGATGTCCACGAAACATTCATTATGTTTCAGATTTCGCGAAGTAAGTACAAGATCAGTTTTTTGAGTGTCCCAACAATGGGACGATGGTATGTTACATTATCGTTCCTTTGTAGATGAGTCTAAGTGTACGCATATACAAAAATGGCTTACATTGTTAAGATCTTCGTTCTTTACGTTGTGTGTTTTTCCAGGGTAGATAATAGAATACGTTCCATTTCACATTTTAAGATTCCAACTGAATAAAAACATGTCACATGGACTTGAAATTGCAGTAGTTCTAGCAGAACTAGAGAGCTATGGAGTGAGTTAACATTCCATGCAATGTATATGAAATACTAGATGACGACGACACTGAAGGAAACGCACTGAACAATTAATATATTGTACCTGAAGTAGTTGACACTTTAGAATTTACAACCGAAGGGATGAAGCTAATGTTATACCGATTTACCTGCAGACGTGTGTGTTAGGTTTTTTTCTTGAGGTAGTACTGAATACTATTGCAGAACAAAGTCAAATAGGTGCTTGCCAACAGAACAACACAAATTTTCGTCTTGCCAAAGACGAGCTAAAATCCTTATATCTGAGTGGGTGTCATAAGCTTCCACATGACTGTTTAGGCGTTGATCTCCTGGACAAGCAGGTATCATTTTATAGGACGAAAACAAGGTCAACGAAGTGATGATGGCCTTTATTCACCCATATGAGGGTGTCAGTTTCGGATGTCCGAAGGAGAATAGTGATGTGCTTTTCAAAGAAAACAAACGGGATCAACACCAAAATGCAGAGGACTACAAGGAAAGAAGTTGATGGGAGGACGGGTAAGTAAAGATGTGGAATGAGATCTAGTAAACCACTTTATTGTGCCAAGTAAAACACAAATGTGTAATAGGTGCAATGTTGGTGTAAACAAGTGTTTTGTTTCGTTTCATACTGAATAGACACTCAATAATATTACGTACAGTGGTTCTATTTTCTTCACAATGTTTCTGATAGTTTTCTGCATTGACATTAATGTTGCGTATTTTGGGAACTAATTTTACCAATGTCCCAAAAGTGGGACAATCTACAGTTTTTGTGCTTCTATAGATTCTTCAGAAGAGCTTTTTCTTTCGTATATCATTCAGCGTATCACACTGTCAAAAATGTTGAAAAAATAAAATAGTTTAACCAAGTAATGGGTTAAATAGTGAAATCCTCTTTGTAACATGGGTTGAAGCACCAACCTAGTCTACATAATCTACCTGAAGCTTGCGATTATTGAAAGCAGTACAACTAATATAACTTGGGGAATGTTCGAAACCTGTGCTTAGTAACGATCTGAAACTGATTGTATTTTCTTTGCCGAAATTATCAGCAGGATTATTTCCAAGCCAGGGCAACGTATTTCGCAAATGTTATGAGAATGCTCTTGGCTGTCGATGAGGCAAGCCGCTGGGGCTACGAGCAGCGTTTCGAATGGTGAACACCGCGCGACAGTCGGCACTCGTTGCTACACTGCATATGTAGTTCCGTAGATTGCCGCTGCTGGAATGGGCGCTTCAAGCCACTGAAGCAACAGGTGACTGCTGCAGTTCATCACGCGCTTGGCGATTTCTATAAACTGCAGTCTCGCAGCGAACCGTCGTAATTCCTTTTAATGAATGTACCTTGACAGTTGAAAATTTCTGACACTGGGGCCTGAACCTGAATTTTTTTGATTCTCGCGACATATTCATTATCGGCATTTTGTAAATTCAGCATACCTACAAGGTCTGCCCTGATATTTCATGTCTTTGCATCTTTACTTAAACCATAGAAACTTGAAACTCGGACGCTGGGAAAGGTTTTAAACGAGCAGCGGCTTGGTGATATTTGAAACTGGGTGTTGTACGAGTACCGAAATCGGTCGCATTTTTGAGTAGTTTAGAATGGAGGGAATTGTTTTTTACCACGTCACCTCGTTTCCCGGCATACCAACCCAATAATTGTACGTCAAAATATGCTTTTTCGAGAGCATGGGCAGATTCACACAGATACGAAGATGATCTGATATCAGATTAGAAGAAAGCAACACTTTAAATACGTTGACTTCTCTCAAATCCAATATACTGGACAGGCAAACATCTGTCGTCAGCGAATAATAATAATAATAATAATAATAATAATGTATGAATGTCACGTGAGTCGAGCTATCTGAAAAAAAAAACACTGTCACATGAAAAAAAAACACAAAACTTATAACATGTGATAAATGTAAGCATAATGGCAATAGAAACAATTCCATGTCGCTATAGTATAGCTAATTCACTCACTCAGTGTGACAATGTTGGCACTAAGGTCGATTGCTGGTCAGAAAAAATTTCCTCCAAAAGTGTGTACTCATAACAATGAAACACTAGTGTTGTTAATATAGTGCATGGATAAGACAGAACCTATAAACCATTTAAAGTGACAACAGTTGCCATACAGACACAGAATAGGTATTATATCCAGTGATACAGACGTACTCGAAACGGCGAAGCAGCTGCCCCAAGCCCACTGCAGCAGTCAGGGATATTCTTTCCCTGATTCTACTGTAGTGGTATGAAAAGAAACTGCTGTCGCAGACGAAGCGCCTCAGGGGAGCGGTGCAATCTGACGGGAACATTGTTTCCTCATACAAGGCTTGCAGGCGCACTGCAATACCAGAAGACATACAGGTGAGGGTACTACGTGCTGGTCGCTGGGAAAGGGTGTGGGAAAGCAACACCCAAGTTTGATAATAAGCTGATAGCGTTTAATGGTACATTACGAAGCATTGGTACGTTGAACAACCAAAGGTGACGGATTTTAAAGTATCTTTATAATTAAATTAAATCACACCATTCTATTCCATCTTTAAACATTTTGCATTACAGTTGATGTCATCATACAGAAATACATTAAATACAGTTCGTAACACGGACATTTTATACAAAGATTATGGACTGCACTATGTGGGTTAAAATATTTGCAAATCAGAACTACAGGACATAAACATTCTCTTACATAAGTGTCAGTAAATGTCGTCTTTACAGCATGTATAAAACAGTGTAGGAAAAGCTTTGTTTAACCACTTCTCTAACATTTTAAGAAGCAGATTATGGAAAATCATATGCATGTGTAGACAGTGAATCAAAAAACTTAACTCCGAAATACTCAAAGCTGTTAATTCCATTCCGAGGCGTAGTTTCGGGCGTGTCTGTTTTCTTCCCGTCATGTCATGTAGGTGGAACTGATTTTCGTAAGGTACATTTGTGTTGATTTTCTCTTATGTGTAATAAACAACTGAATATAAATAATTGTCAGATGGTTAGTATTTTCACTTTTTTAAAGTGAACTCCGCAAGAAGCCCTATTGTCAGAAATTTTTAAGATGGATCTGATGGCATTATTTTGCCAAATGAAGATGTTCTTTGCTCCTGGTGAAATACCCAATGATAATCCAATTGTTAACTGTGTATGGAAGAAGGCACAAAATTGTAGTTATCACTATTGGTTATGGCATTACCGAGACAGGAGTACTGTCTTCTTGAGTACATGTCAGATTTTCTAAACTAAAAGATTAGAAGGAAAGGCGAAAAAGAGGGTAAAATTATTGAGAGTCCTGCACTCTCCTGATTTCAACCCCTTGTCCACTGTGCCTCCTGGATCGACCTATCCACACACAGCTTGACACACCCTGGTAATGGATCAACTCCAATTAAAACATTTCAATGGCTTAATGCTTTTCCATGACTCTGTTATGGTAAAGCTCACACTGGTTAATGTTCACAGTGAAAACATTTTAAAGTAACCAGGAAATGGACTAAAAGTAAAGGCAATAATGCTGGAACAGTAATTTTCCACTTGTACATCAGCTGCAGTAATCATTGTTGGCTATTACATTATAAGCTGCTGTGCTCCACTGTGCATTTTTTGGTAACTGCAAAAGGTATCTCAAATATAATTCTGGGATCCACAAAAGAATAACATGTATGCAGATGATGTGCTACCAGATGGTGTCAAGTCAAAGCCAAATCAGAAAGTTCAGTGGTTAATACCAATGAGCTGTAAAGGTAAAATCGTACAAACATTACTGGAAATATGCTGACTGGATACAGAAAACATTGACTGAAGTATTGAATTCACAGATCTCAGTTAGGGATGAAAGGTGGTCAGCCATGTGGGGCTATGCAAAGTTGTAAAAAGCTAGGCAGCCTTTATTTTTATACAGGGTGTCCCAGGAGCAATGGTCAGTACTGAACGATGTGATGGGTATGATGATTCAAGTCAAAGTCCACTAAACATAGTCTTATAATCCATACCTTAAAAGCTATGGGCACTTCTTCAGTGGAAGAGATGTTTCGCATTAGCCAAGATGAAAAATTCCTCATAACTCTTTAAGATGTGCTTTTTAGAGCCCATGTTTACTAGACTTGTTTGCTTCGAATGATTGTTCCATCATATCCTTGAATATTGACCATTCCTTCTGGGGGTGAGTTATGGACACTAATGAAGTGTTTGGGATGTGCAAAGAAGTGGCCAGATCTCTATTTAATCAGTTTTAATGCAACTAGAGTGAAATGTCGGTAGAAGTTTTAAAAGCGACAGCTACAGGTCTTAAGACTATGGAAGTGTTTGATATGCTGTTAGAGAAAGACAACTTCCCCCACAAGCATGCAGTAGTGCTGCAACATGTCGTGGCATGGGCTCGACTAATGTCTGAAATAGTGCTGGAGGGAACTGACACCATGAATTCTGCAGGGTTGTCCATAAAGCCGTAAGAGTACAGGGGGGGGGGGGGGGTGGAGATCTCTCTTTGAATAGGACGTTGCAAGGCATCCCAGATGTGTTCAATAACGTTCATGCCTGGGGAGTTTGTTGGCCAGCAGAAGTGTCAGAGGAGTTTTCCTGGAGCAACTCTGCAGCAATTCAGGTTGTGTGGGGTGTCGTATTGTCCTGCTGGAATTGTCCAAGTCCGTTGGAATGCACAATAGACATGAATTGATGCAGGTGATCAGATATGATGATTACATATTTGTCACCTGTTACATTGTATCTGCAGATGCCCCACACCATTACAGAGCCTCCACCAGCTTGAACAGTCCCTTGCTGACATGCAGGGTCTATGGATTCATGAGGATGCCTTCATACCCATACACATCCATCTGCTCAATACAATTTGAAACATGACTCTTCCAGTCTGCAACATGTTTCCAGTCATCGACAGTCGAGTATCGGAGTTGATGGGCCCAGGTGAGGCACAAGGGCCTTTGGCTCAGAAAGCCCATGTTGATCATGTTTCGTTGAATGGTTTGCACATTGACTGGCTCAGCACTGACATCTGCAGCAGTTTGTGGAAGGGTTGCACTTTCAGTCATTGTTGGTCCCATTCTTGCAGGATCTTTTCCTGGTGGCAGTGATGTCTAAGATTTGATGTTTTACCAGATTTCTTATATTAACAGTACACATGTGAAATGGTCATATGGAAAAATCCCCATTTCATTGCTACCTCAGAGATGCTTGTGTGCCAATGATAACACAACACTCAAACTCACTTGATCTTTATAACCCGCCATTGTAGTAGCAGTAACCTATCTAAGAACTGTGCCAGACACTTGTTGTGTTATATAGGCATTGTCGACTGCAGTGCCATATTCTGCCTGTTTACATACCTCTGTATTTAAATAAGCATGCCTATACCAGTTTCTTTGGCTCTTCAGTGTATGACCTACAAAATTGAGTGCATATTTACAACTTTTTATTTTGATGAATTGTTTCTCTTGGTAGAACAGCTTGGCACTGACTGGCCAACACCTCCCCACAGTAATGATATACGTGGCTGTTAAATGTTTTGCTGAAATATATACTGGTATGTCTAATACTACACAAAATTAGTGCTTGTTTCCATTAAAAAGATACTTAGTATGCAACTGTAGAAATAAGCATTAGGATATTTTATGGTTAGCGAACAGTTAAGATTTGAGTTTTATTTTGTAGGAAATTGTTTGCTCGACTGATCTTCTGTGACAAAACTACTGTAATGAGTTTTCCAACCCCTGCCTCAGATTTTTGGTATGCTGCTGGCTATAGAGACCAAAATATGGATATAGTGACAAATTATTTTTTCTAAAATGTATGCTCATTGATTATAGTCAACTAGACATTTGCATTGTTACAAAATCCTCCACACAAAGCAAACCACTGTTTTTGCTACTGATATTGGATTGAATAGACATACATTCAGTTTTCCTTTACATACCAATAACCCAGTTTTTCTCTTTCTTGAAAGTGAGCCATCCCAGTATATTATAAAGTTTTAGATGATGAAATAAAAGTGTTGTCAACAAAAGCAAATTGGTGTTGTCTTGGGCTGAAGACGCGTTTGCTAGGCAAAAGTGAAGAAATGTATTTAAACACAACATCCTTTGGATATGAGCAACTGTTGAAATGTTTAGTACTTTTATGTGAAGAAGGTTAGTCACAGATATATTCACCCATGGTACAATGTAAAATGTGTACATGGTCATGTTTGATATACTGGTTCTTATTAAATAACATAAATAATTAACTTTTTTTTATTTACTCCTATAATTGTCATTTAAGAAATGCTTTTAAGCCTTTTGCTAATGATGCTAGGGTCATTCACATCTTTAATTTCCTGTGACAGGCTGTTGTAGAGGTTTACCCCATGATATAAAACACTGTTTTCTGTTTCAAACTTATTTTTCATCTTTAGAGGTAAATGATAACTCGCTCAGGTTCCATGCTCGTGTACAGAGCTGTTCGTGGCTTGTGCATCTCCACGGTAATATTTGAAGACAGATTGTATTTGCATAGCCACTGACTGTGCTAACTAATCTGATTTGTGCTGAAATTTGTTTAGGTAATGACTTTACATTAAAATTGTTGTACATTCTTAATCTGAAACTTAATCCTTTGTTTCAGAATTTTGAACCAGTTGCCTATCCTAAGAAAGACTATGGAAAGTTTCACACTGGGGACTCCTACATAGTCCTGAATGTAAGTAGTAAGATTGGCCTTTGTTTGGAATACAAAGTTCCAAAGAGACACAATGGCTGGCTATCACTTTTCTTTTGAAGGTGAAATTCCATTACTGATAACATATGTAAAAATACAAAAATATGTTCTATCTTTCAGTACTATTAGTTCCTTCCTCTGGGAAGAAAGAAGTATAATGTTTTATGCAAGATATAATTTGAATATGAATTAAATTCATTATTTTCAAAATATTTTAAACATGTGAAAAAGGGAAATTAGCTTTAAGATACCTGATAAGAAAAGGCATTAGCCTATATTAATGTTATCATCAGCCATGATATTCCAAAATAACATGGAAAATCCATATTTGAAGCTTATTTTGCAGTAACAATACTGCGTGAACACGTTTCATTCATACAAGACCTTCAACTGTGATTAAGTACTTGTCAAACAAGTATTAAAAACATACTGACATTCTGTGAACCCTGTGGGCTTTGTTGGTGAACAGGAGCTAACTTTGTACTTCTTGTCTTCATTTTTAGACAGTGGATGGCCAATCCCTAATAAGCTATAATGTTCATTAAAATTTCATTGTTTCCTTCCAGCTGAAGTTTACGACTTGCATTTATACGTATTGTTGACGTAATAAATATACTTCACAGCAAAGCTAAATCATCTGTATGTGACAGCAAATGTTACTGGTAAGCCAGGTGGATGAAAACACCTGCATGTGAACAACATGACAGTGCAATACGAAAGCAGCAATGTGCACACATGAAGGTATTGCACCATCTTGCATCCAATCAATATCATTGAAGAGTAACAAATTGTTTTTGTGAAGGCTTGCAGTATTTTCGTCTTCTGCAGTGTTGACATTGACACATCAATTTGCACAGTTAGTTACTGGATCTCTCTCCTTTTTTTCTTTAATAAAATATTGTGGAATGAGTCAGTTTACTGGGTATGTATATATGGTTAGTTATTTTTCAGTCCTACTCTTACAACTAAGCATTAATCTGGTTTGGTTATTTTTTTTTTCAGTCTACTAGTTTTTAAATAAAAATTAATCAGTGGAGTAGTTGTCCAGAAGAAATGATTTTAGGTTGGATTTAAAACTTGCTTTGCTACCAGTTAAAGTCACATTTTTCATGGTGTTGTAGATATGGACATCAATGTTCTCAAATTTTGAACCCTTCAGAGCAGTCTACCCTGTTTACTGACTCGGGCTCATGTGTCTTATGTTATTGATGCAACACTATTTGTTGTACAGAACCGACTATAGTGTTTTCCTTAAAATTGTGGAAGAGTTTATTTTCAGGGAACCACTTAATAATTCTTTGAAATGAATCATAAAAATTTCTTCTGTTGCTTTCTCTCTGATGGGATTTATTGTAACCCTATTATTGTCTACAAAAATCACATTTCTGCTCAATGGAAGGTCACTCACATATGTAAGGAATAAGTGTGGACCCAAAATTGGAACACAGTGGGGACTCAATTTGTGGTTTCTTCCCAGTCACTAATATTATGTACCCTTCCGACATGGTTATAATTATTCACTACAGCCTTTTTGCATTCTGTTTGTTAAATACGATTCACAACAGGTGTGCATAAAGCCATCAGTTCGATACAATTTGAATTTTTGTAAGAGAGTAACATGATCCACACAATCTAATGTTTTGGAAAGTTCACTAGAAATAACAGCTGGTGATACTACATTATTTAAGGCTTGTAATATTTGGTGAGTGAATGTATAAATAGCATTCTTAGTTAGGAAACTGTAATTCAAACTGTGATGTGCAGAGTAAATTGTTTGTACTTCAGTGTGGGATTACTCTTAAGTACATTACTTTATCAAATATTTTGGAGAACATGAGTAAGGAAATTGAACAGTAATTGTTTGTCTTTCTTATGAAGAAGTGTGACAATGGCATATATTAATAACTCAAAAAATTTCCTGTGCCAGTGATGCATTACATATGTCACCAATGTTATTAGCAATCAAGGTAGATCAACTCTTCAGAATTCTATTTGAAATTTCATCACGCCATATGAGCTTTTGTTTCTGAGAACTTCTATAGTTCTGTTAAGTTCAATGAAGTGGGTTGGTGTTATTTCTAGTTCTTAAAATTTTGTGAAACAGCATTTTTAATGTGTTATTTTTAATGTGTTATTTTTAATGTGTTATTTTTAATGTGTTATTTTTAATGTGTTATTTTTAATGTGTTATTTTTAATGTGTTATTTTTAATGTGTTATTTTTAATGTGTTATTTTTAATGTGTTATTTTTAATGTGTTATTTTTAATGTGTTATTTTTAATGTGTTATTTTTAATGTGTTATTTTTAATGTGTTATTTTTAATGTGTTATTTATCCCCTCAACTAAACAATTTAATACTATTTTTACTGCTACATTTATATAGTGATTGCTGGAAATACTGCAATGTCAGTCACAGCTGTTTCATTCAGTTTAATTGTGATAATATCTTGGGCACTGACAAGTTATCCTGTCTCCTATTTCAACGTGTCCCACATTACTTTAATCTTCTCTGTGGTATTGATATGTCATGATGTGCATATTTATGGACAGTTTAATGGCTTCAAATTAAATATTACAGTTTTTTTTCCGTAGTATACAAGTAACTTTGGCTGTAGGCTTTTGCTGGCCATTACATGAAATTCGCTTTTCCTCTTGCATATTTGGATGCCTTTAGTTATCCATGGTGTACTTGTTTTTTTAATTATCTTTCTGGGTAATTTCAGCTTACATATGTTCAATGGCAGCTCCTGCAAAATTTTTATAAATGTACTACAATGGTGGCCTATAGCTATTTGACTTAAAAGTAGTAATCATAACTAAACTGAATATATTAATTTTACTTACATTAATTAAACTGTTTAAATATGTTTAAACTTTATTGTGAAGAATCACGAGGAATAAAATAAAATGAAACAAATGACAAAGAAAGACAATAATACCAGCAGTAACTGAACCCAAGCAATTGAATTGGCAGTCTGTGCACTTGACCACTCGTCTGTGGGTCTCTTATGTGGGCAACTGCTTGAAAATCCCTCATACTCTATGCAGAAATCTTCAGAGAATGTAATGTGCTATTGATGTGTCCCTCATACACTACACTTTCACTGTACTTGACCCACAGTACTCAGAGAAACACATTGACTTAGTGCATTGAGCAATGTAGCACCCTATGTCCTGGAAGAGAAAAACGATATATCAGAGCATACTTCGTCTAAAACAGACAACTGTGTCTCATCACTGAGTTTATCATAGTGTATCTGACAGTCATGTCAGCATTTGATACTGGTTTCTAGTTACCACAGAAAGAGCCCTACAAAATATGTTTCCATTCATTTTCTTTGCATGCCAGACTGCATTCGAAGAGAACTGGCATAATTTTAGTGCACTTACACAGTATGCTGTAGCATGTTAGCGAATGATCACTGGCCACCACTTCATGTATTGAAACAAATTTACTAAGAAATATGTTTAATTTCTCATTGGCATCACTTTTCGTATCTCATCCTATACCACTTGTTTTAACTGATTCTTAAAACATTGTATCATGGTATCACTCATAAGCCCCACTGCTTTGTGTGGACATAACTCAGAGCTATAAGGTGCTACATATTTAATTTCCATTCATTGTGCATAACAGTCTGACAGTCCATTAACTTTTAGATAGAGATTATTTCAGCCAGACAAAAATGTTGCCAGTCAGGATCATGCGATCTTGCTGCACCTAAGTTGGAAAATTCACTATTGAAATCAGACTGAAGCAGCCAAATAATGATTCCTGTTCATTTCTCATGTCAGAATTGTTTAAGAACCTACATTGAAGTCTCAACAAAGTATTATTTCTTCTTGTTTGACAGGTAGCTTCATAATCCCTTTAGATTTCTCATAAATAGAAGTGTTTCCTAGAGGGGGTCTATAGACTCTTAAAATTACAAGAGAAGTATTCTGCAGCAACAGTTCACAAGTACACACTTCGTCTGTACAAAAACTGCTTTTTTTTGTTTTATTGATGTGTCCAACTTTTACATATGTTGAAATTTCTCAATTTTTCCCTGTTAACTCTAAATGTAAATGTTGCTTGTAAAGTTTCAAATAAGCAAAGTGACACTTATTTGGTATTTCTTGCACGTGACATGTAAATTCAGTGATCCAAAGATTACAAATTTAAATTAGAATTATACTGTCTGTGTTAGCCAAATCTCAAATGGCTGCTAATAGTAATTTTTGATAAATACAAATGCATAAAAAGCAGCTCATGATTTCACTGTATTGTTAGCCTGTCATTTTTTGCTTTATTAGCCATTAAGTTGTGACAAGTATGGAGCCACAAATGGCTGTAAGATTGTTGTCTGTCTGCACTGCTGAGTAAAAAAAAATATATATATAACTGCCTACTGTTATAATGATGTAGTTGTTGCTAGTATGGGGGTTACTGGTACACACAATTTCCCACAATGACAATCATATAGCTAAATATGCATATTTCTTCCATCGCCGATCTTCTTATAAGTATACATGCAACCCCTTCTGGAGGCATTTGTGATTAAAGAGAATGAGACCACCTTAACCAACAGTACACAGGTAGCCAATGTATTTAACAATCACTTCTTAAATTAGGAGAAAAAATTGGTGAGAATAGTTCAAAAGAAAAAGCCAGGCAGTACATGGAAGAGTCCGTTTTGAAAAATTTTAGTCAGATTAAGTTTCATTTAACAACCTCTTGTGAAATAAGAAAAATTATTAAATCTTTGAAAAATAAATGTTCTGTTGAAGTAGATGACATCTCTAACAAGTTATTAAAACAATGTGGAGCAATTACAGCTGATGTTTTGAGTCACATATGTAATTCATCACTGACTCGGGGTATTATTCCAGACAGGTTAAACTATGCCATTGTCAGACCTTTCTACAAAAAGGGAGAAACCACAGATGTCAATAAATACTGGCCAGTATCCTTGCTTACAGCATTTTCAAAAATCTTTGAGAAAGTAATGTACTCGAGAGTGGTTAGCCATCTCAACAGTAATGGGATACTTAGTAAATCACAGTTCGGATTTCAGAAATGCTGTTCCACTGAGACAGCAATATACAGTTTCACTGTCCACATAATAGAGTCTTTAAATAATAAAATGTCACCAGTAGGAATATTCTGTAACTTATCCAAAGCATTTGATTGTGTGAACCATGACATTATGTTAGAGAAATTACAATTCTATGGTATAAATGGAACAGCATATGAGTGGTTTGTCATATCTACAGAACAGGAAGCAAAAAGTCTCCTTATATGCTTCAAGTGATTCAAAGGAGATAGCCACTTCATCTAACTGGGGTGAAATTACACTAGGTGTTCCGCAGGATTCGATCATGGGTCCCCTCCTGTTCTTTATATATGTGAATGATCTCCATTCTTATGTGAAACAAGATGCTGAACTGACACTGTTTGCTGATGATACAAGCGTAATTATTAATCCAGTAAAAGAAAGTCTGATAGAAAATGATATAAATAAGGTCTTTGGAAAAGTTATTAATTGGTTTTCTGTGAATGGGCTTGCTCTGAACTTTGAAAAAACACATTACATCCAATTTTCTGCTGCAAAAGTATAATTCTTTCAATAAACATAACACATCAAAAGAAGTCAGTAGCCAGGATGGAGCATACTAAGTTTTTGGCTCTACATATAGATGAGAATCTTAATTGGAAAAGTCATATTTTGGATCTCCTAAAGCGACTAGGTTCAGCAACTTTTGCAATCAGAATTAATTGCCAATTTTGAGGATGTAGAAATTAGTAAACTAACATACTTTGCATACTTCCACTCTCTGATGTCATACGGAATAATATTCTGGGGCAACTCAACACTTAGGCAAAAGGTATTCACTGCTCAAAAGAAAGTAGTTAGTTTAATGTGTGGGGTTGATAGTCTCACATCTTGTAGCCATCTGCTTAAAAGGTTACTGCTACACAGTACATTTACTCAGTAATGAAATTTTTTCTCAACAACATGGACCAGTTTAAAATCAACAGCGACATTCACGATTACAATACCAGAAAAAAGAAAGACCTACACTATCCTTTACTTAACCTATCTTTGGCACAGAAAGGGGTAAAATATGCTGCTATAAAACTTTTTTATAAATTACCAGATGAAATAAAATGTCTGGTAGACAGCAGTAATAGTTTCAAAAACAGATTGAAATCATACCTCCTTGACAACTCCTTCTATACCACAGATGAATTCTTGAATATGAGTAAATAAATCTGGAGATATAATATCTGCATTTTGTGCCATTTATGGGAATGGGACAGATAATAGAAATATTTAGGTATAACATTATAATATAAAGAAAACCTTGCTTCCTGTGTGCATTTCTTGTGCATTTGACACGTTCCACATCATAATGGTTTTTCTGTTCTATTGATCAATGGAACATGTAACTAACTAGCTAACTAACCAACGCCAGAGTTATCCAAAGTTGTAGAAGTGATTAATGAAAAATGGAACTGACTCTGTAGTATTCTGTTCTGCTAATTTGCTGTTTTTTGTACTACACTTGCTTTTATGTCATGTGTTAAATTAATGTTTGAAACTGACTTATACACTTGAATAATAATAATTAGATATGGGACTTAATGAGCAAACTATTTGACTTTTCAATCTTCTTGAAGTGCTGAAATAATAACTTTTGAAATGTATTCTTACTCATCAAACTGAAAGGTCCAGAAATTAAACAAGCTTTCTTTGAAAGCTTAAAGCATGCTTTTTCCAGCTGTGGCAAGAAAGAGGATTGAAGAAGACACAGTTTAGATATTGCCCCCAAAAATACCCTAAAATTTGCAAGTGGAAAATTTTGACCAACTTTGCAGATGCATATCTTTTCATCTGGGCATCCAGTGCTAATTAAATTTGATTGATATATACACATCACATATAGGAATAGCCCTCTGAAGTTTTGGCATGATTGGCTCTCACAAAAAGCAGCAGTGGTTGGTCAAACCATGACTCTCAGAATCGTGTGATGAATTTTTTAGCCACTTTGAGACTTCTCTATATTTAGGTATGGCTAAATCCCTAATTTTTGCCATGGTGTGATTCAGCATAAAACGTTGTCTATGTATATTAAAGTAAATCACCAAATGTGTGCTAAAACTTTTTAAAAAAGCCTAGCAGAGTTGGCACATTTGCGCCTTCATACATGATGCAGAGGTGAGTAGCCTCTCTTTAAAATCCCTTAAGAATTCAACCACTGAAGATACTGAACTGAAATTTGGTGTATAATCATCAAAGACCATGTAGAACCTTCACACCAAATTTCATTAGATTTGGAGATGGTCGATTGGGGACACTTTTTAATATTGGTCCCTTTGACGTGGAATGACCCTTAGTTTTGTAGGACAAATGGTCATAAAATGAAAAAATGCATAAATAGTTATAAATTATGGAAAGCATGAAGTTTCATATTGTACAGTGTCCCTCCTGTAAAGTTAATTTAAATACATCAATTACACAATATCAGGATAATGTGTTACACCACATTGGATTTTTGGGGCAATAATTTCTGTTCGACTGTTCTTGTAAAAGAACACTAAAGTTTTTGCTCAAACAGAATTTTTGAAACATGATTAATTGATATAGTTTGGATAACCACCAAATAATTTTCAAAATGAAGAAGTGTTAATACTTATTCTCTCCCATTAAATTTTTAGAAGTGATCACAGGAATTTGGCCTCCATTGATCGTACATCCATCTATTCTGCAGTCACTTGTAAGCTCTATGAACCATCCCTCTCCATTTGCATTCTGGTGTAGACTGTGTCTAGTGTAACTTGACGCCACTGAAATGTGTGCCATGTTAACTGTCACCAGGACCCTATAAATTCAAACACCAACTTGCATTACTGTGCTGTGAAAGTTGTGACATTGGAACAGATGCACAGAGTGAATATTAAAGATGAGCTCGAGCAACAAACGTGTCAGTCACACCTAAAAGTCCCGTCTCAACAAGAATTGTTCAAAGTCTCTTCCCGTATGATCACTGAATTGCCTTAAGTAAAACCCTTACATAAAAACATTGTCAGTTGACTGAGCCTTGCACTTGTATTGAAAAGACAGATAACATGTTTCTCCGTATGTAATGCCTGCAAACTGCCATTCTACAACTCACCTGTGACTGATATGTAGCAGTAAAATCCTGTTCTTTGACATGTCATATCTTGTCTTACACTTACTGACCAAGCTGGAAGTTGGCTACCATATTCCCACTTCTAAAACTGCTATAGGCTTTTCTTCACTGACATCTGGCTAAAACTATAATTTATGTACAAAATAAAATAATTGGAATCTGTTCTCCACCCAATACTTTTTTGCCAGCTGCTGTTTGCCACTTTCCATCCTCCCTGTTCATAGCATAAAAATTAATTTAGTAATTCCAGCTATCTTAAGAGATGGACCATACCCTGATGAGCCAAAACATCATGAGTACTGCCCTCCATGTGAATGAATGCACTGAAGGCAAGTGATGCAAGGAAAGTATGTAAACATAGCATATATAAATGGGGAATCATTCTGCTGACTATAAAGAATGAAAATCAGAAAAATCAATGATATTAGCGTTTCTGACAAAGGGCGAGTTATGGTCCAGCACCTGGGAACAGGCATCTCTGAAACAGTGAAACTGGTCAGCTTTTTGGATGGTGCTGTTGAGAACATCTATGGAAAGTGACTGAAAGACAGTAAAATCACGAATACATGACAATGTGCTATATGTCCATGTCTCATCACGAAACATGGTCAGAGATGTACCCACTCTGTATGACAGATTACAGTGCTAGTACAGGCCCAAGTGTTTCAGAACACAACATTCAGAGAACACTGTTAATCATGGGGCCCTGCAACAAATAGCCCCTCTGTTTTTTCATGTTGTCATCAAATGACCCATTAGTGCTGATAACTTTTTGTGAGGAAAATGATTCATAAAGCTAAGAGAAGTGCAATAAGCTAAAAAAGCATGACCCACTGATTTTTGTTTTCTGTGTGCACATTACAAAATATGACCTGGTGCGCACTAACCATCAAGCATATGCAATATCGCACATCTTATTTTCTAGAACGAAAGGAATAACTTCTAAATGTGAGGTGATCCATTTTTCACTCCCAGAATGTCTATACAGTAGCCATAAATTTCGGATTGCTACATTTAAAGCCCACAAAAAAATATGCTAACATCATTTAATGGATCTAATATTTGATTTGTAATAACTCATACTTTGATCCATTCTATTTGTTGCACCCATATTGCTATTGTAAGACTGGATTATAGGAGGTTGAGGAACAACATCGTTGCACTTAGCAAATGGGATTTAAACCTTCATAATTTGACACTGCCATAACAGAGCTGTTATTCCAGTCACAAACGAGTTACTGTGAATTTTCATCACCCATCATTTCGTAAGAGTGGCGGTGTTCGCTTCTTCATTGCAGCTACACTTTATGATGTGAAATTTTCAGTTTTGTTGTTTCTAATGGTTCTACTTATGCCAATACCAGTTTCAGTAAATGTATTAACTATTTTCAAGGACATCAAATTGTTGTCTGCAAACAAATAATGGGACAAAGTGTAACAAAGACCATCCTTAGACAGAGATTCAGTGATATGCGAAAGAATTTCCTCTCCCAAACCATAATCCTCTTTGTATTTATTTTGTGGTCCCTTTGATGCTTGATAAACCTCAAAATTTATGAGATAACCTAGTCTGAAGTTATGGCACTGTACTTTGTATCCAAAAGTATAGGTTTGCCAGTAGTGAAATGCTTGAGGCCATGTCATCCAAGGTATGGTGTCATAGCTTCATCTGCACTGCTTTCTTTCACCCACACAGTATACTCGAGGAAACAGCTTCTGAGGTGATCTAAGCAGAGCTGAATTTTTTAGAGTAAGTCATTCTTATGTAGCTTAGCATTGTCACATGCACAGCACGCATATCTTCAGAATGGTTTCTTCTCATTGACTCTGATTTTTTAGCATAGTTCTGTGTATCATCACTTTCCTCCCAGTACATTCATTTATAATGTAAAGTGTCATACCGACTAGCCACCACTATCTCAAAAGAAAGTTTTCAGTTCTTAAACAGATAACTTAAGTTCTTCGTACCTTTTTGCACTGCATATAAAATACTTTGTTTCACAATGTACACAATAAAATCTTCACTGAGAAAAAAATCAAATATATTCAGTAGAGTCAGGAGTCTTTGAACATGATTAGGTACCTGAAAAAAGTAAACAAGTTTAGCTGTTTTCTTTTTCATTTACTTTAGTTCACGAAATTCGGAAGCCAACCATTTTTGTCATTAGCGTATGTGAAATGAGGTAATAAAGTTTATTAACTTGCTCTTTTTTTACTAGAACCAATTGTTGTATCTTCATTAGTATTTCTTACTGTTACTTCAATTTCTGCAGTCAGTTTATGGGTGTTCATTCCTTGATTTTCAGGTTCAGTATCACAGAAACCAATTATTTTATCTTCATTAGCCTTTCTTAAAATTGCTTCACATTCTGTTGTCAATTGATGGCAATTTAAATTGCTGTCGCCACCAAAATCCTAATCTGTGTTTGCGTCATCCCTGACCTCAGGGGGAGCAGAGCATAGATCCTTCCACATTTTCTCCTTTGAAGGGAGAATAATAAGTTTGTTGTGATGTAAAACAAAACATAAAAATTACTCTATTAATATAATACTTAGTAAAATTAAAGCTAGAAAGTAGAGTTGCCATTTCATCAAAGTGTATACCCTTGTGGCCAGTGATGCATTAGTGCACAACAGACTTAGCAGCATTTACAGCCAGAACATTGTGCATAACCTTATGCCATCTTAGACATATACAAAACAGAGTTCATCAGAGACAATTCAAACATCATTTTATTAAATATAAAAGATTTTTGCAATATATTTACCTTTTGTTGTAATGATGTGCAGTCATTTTGCTCTCTGAAACAAATTTAACAGTTTGAGCCCTGAAAACAATCGCACACTACAATAACTCAGCAGTACAACAAAGTTGAATACATAGTGCCATATTTTGCTGTACAAGAGCAGGAAGTAATATTTACATTCATTTTTTTTTTCCTAGTAGTGAACATCAGAAACAATGCTTCACAGTTTGTGAATACACCACCAAATGTGAATTGGTTAAGATGGCAGTGGGCGGGGCATCAAGACTTCACCATCAATCAGTGAAAATGTATCTCCTGGTTGGATGCATCACATTTGAGTGCTCAAAATGTACACCATCAAGAATCCAGGCCAAAGAGGACAGTGGACAGTACTATACTATGGGAGGCATCCACCTCCACTTCCTTGGAGCCCTGTGGTAGTCGTAGAAGGCCCCATCATGGAGATGGACTAAGTGAATGTTATTGCAGATGAAATGCATCTTTTCATGCTTGATGTCGTCCCCTGTGGTTTGTTGCCTGAGATATTCTTCTAAATACTTTTTGTCCACTGCTTGTCTTGCAGTCTTGTCTAAAAGGTCACAAAGTAAACATACATTAGTTCAAATACAAATGGAAAAATGAGCTATTTTAATACAATAGGACTCAAGCACTTAAATTTCTGTCCACTTGTGCACTGGAAGATCTGTTTTGTAGTCATAAATATGTTTTCTATATTGGAAGAAACTTAAATCTTCCTTTAATTATGGTAACATGTAGTGGCATTTTCCAGCAGGATGAGTGTCCATGTTCCGATGACAGAATCGTGTTACAGTGGTTTAGAAGCTCGATAATAAACTCACATTGCTGTGTAGTCCATAAAATTTCCGTGATATGAACCCAGTGGATCACATTAGGGATGCAATTGGTTGGTGGCTCCTTGCCCTCAAAAACTGACTTGTAATTTGTGGAAATTGTGTGAAATGTGTAGACATACAGTGCCACGTACCTCTGGAAAGTTACCAAGGACTTGTTGAATGCATGCAGAATCGCTGCTGTATTGTTCCAAAGATGGCCCAGAGTGCTATCAAGCGTATGGTTATAAGGTATTGGTTCACCAGTTTGTATCTGTCACCTTCTGATTGTCGGGCCTTGAAACCTCTTCCCGCGGCTTGGATGTCCTCCTCCCGCCCTTCTCGGCGGGAGGAGGTCGTTTTGGCCCGGTTACACATTGGACACTGCCGGTTCAGCCATCGCCATCTGCTGACGGCTGCGCCGGCGCCGTTCTGCCCATGTGGGCAATTGCTGACAGTCCGCCACATTTTAATGTCCTGTCCGGATTTTAACACACTGCGTCTAGATCTTAACCTGCCATGTACTTTAGATGCCATTTTAGCGGATGACCCACGAGCAGCTGCTCGTGTTCTTCGTTTTATCAATTTGACAAACCTCTCTAAGGACATTTGATGATGCTGTTTTTTAATCCTATGCCTGTCAGTCTGTCTTTTATTGTGTTTTCCCTTTTAGTTGTTGTTTTAAACTTGTGCCTCGCGGTGCATTCTTAACGTAGTCAGGGCGCTAATGACCATTGAAGTTGTGCGCCCCAAAAAAAAAAAAAAAAAACCTTCTGATTGTATAATACTCAGTTTGTTGCCTGAGATATTCATCCAAATACTTTTTGTCCACTTGATTTTGTAACATGCAGCTGAATCTTTAAAGTCCAGTTTTCTTAGTCTTCCCTGTTTTTCATTCCTCACTTCTACACGATGATATTTTCCAGAAGTACTACTGTAGAAACAGCTTGTATGACCTAAATAAATGTTTACACTAATGGACTCCTTAGCTGAAGAGCACTCCACTGCTTGTTTGGTCTCCAATCCACACAGTGAGAAAATGTAATACCCTCTTTTTCACTCATAATTTCAGTGTGGTGTAGATCATATCGCAAAGGAGGAACTAGAAAGAGCCTTCTGTAAATCCTATCACAAATGAGAACCTTCAGAGTATACACTGGTATAGAGAAGCATCTGTTGTGAACTACATATTAATACTGTCATTGGATAGCTACAAGCTCATAATAAATTAATATAAAAATCAACATCACCATATTCACAATTACCAAAAAAATTATCTAACTACACACATCAAAAAAAGGTTTTCAATCACGTCACTTCCGAGTGTTCTGGAACCTGTACAGAAAATTGGAATAGAGATCAACATAAACATCATTTCCATCCTTTTTATTGCTCATGAAAACCACACATTGTATTTGTACCACCATACAGAGAGACCTTCAGAGGTGGTGGTCCAGACTGCTGTGCACACGGGTACCTCTAATACCCAGTAGTATGTCCTCTTGCATTGATGCATGCCTGTATACATCGTGGCATACAATCCACAAGTTCATCAAGGCACTGTCAGTCCAGATTGTCCCACTCCTCAACGGCGATTCGGCGTAGATCCCTCAGAGTGGTTGGTGGGTCATGTTGCCCATAAACAGCCCTTTTCAATCTATCCCAGGCATGTTCAATAGGGTTCATGTCTTAACATCATGCTGGCCACTCTAGTCAAGCGATGTCATTATCCTGAATAAAGTCATTCACAAATGTGTATGATGGGGGCGAGAATTGTCATCCATGAAGATGAATGCCTCACAAATATGCTGCTGATATGGTTACGCTATCGGTGGGAGGATGGCATTCACGTATCGGAAAGCCATTACAGCACCTTCTATGACCACCAGTGGCATAGGTCGGCTCCACATAATGCCACCCCAAAACATCAGGGAACCTCCACCTTGTTGCACTCGTTGGACGATGTGTCCAAGGCATTCAGCCTGATCGGGTTGCCTCCAGACATGTCTCCGATGATTGTCCGGTTGAAGGCATATGCAACACTCACCGGTGAAGAGAACGTGATGCCAATCCTGAATGGTCCATTCACCACGTTGTTGTGCCCATCTGTACCATGCTGCATGGTGTCATGGTTGCAAAGATGGACCTCGCCATGGACATTGAGAGTGAAGTCGTGCATCATGTAGCCTACTGCACACAGTTTGAGCCGTAACATGATGTCCTGTGGACATTTCATTTTTCATTCTTAGATACCTGATTATAAATTTTAGATGTAAAATTTGTTCCATGCAAGGTCATAATTTTCTCAACAGTGTGTAGTACACTTCTAATTGCTGATCCAATTGGTTTCCCATCCTGCCCTACAAAATTCTTTCAAGAGTATTGCAAATCATAGAAAGGCGGGAAACTCCTGTATAGTTGTTGGGGTTGGTTTATTCTCCTTTTTTTTCTGGATTGGATAAATTAACACTGTGTTCCGATCTTCTAGAATGGATTCTGTATCCCAAACTTTCTGAAAGATATAGTTTAGCTTTTCAACTGTTTCAGCACATGGAAGTTTCCACATTTCCGCACTTACTGAATCTTCCCTGGGGCCTTCTTATTCATCAAATCTAACAATATTTTAGATTTCACCCATGATGGGGTTTGTGATCTGAAGTTTTCCTGGCGTATTTCCAGTTTGAACAGTTATCAGGCATCCGACCGGGTAGCATCGTAATTTCTCCACAATATTTCGGCAGACATACACACTGCCATCTTCAGGTGGTTCCTGATGAAAGCCGTGCTGTTTCTCTTGGTGCCCTGTATATACTATCCGTTACCCCCTCCACTGTTCCTCTCCTGGTGTCTTCGGTGCGGCCGGTGCGGCGGCTACTGGAGGTGGCGGGGGAAGCGGCGCCTGGGTCTGAACTGGGGTCTGCAGTCTCCCTGCTGCCGCCGTCGGGGGCCATGCTCGATCTCTGGGATCGCATCTTTCTCTCCAGGCTGAGTTCAAGGTTCCATGCCTGACTATGTTGAAGGCCGCTGTCTTTATTGATTAGATAGTCCTGTAGTCAGATTTCAATGGCCTCTTTAGTAACGCAGTCTCAGAAGTAGGAGGATTGATAGAGTATTTTTGTTTTTTCATAGTCCATACTATGGCCAGTCTTTATACAATGGCCAGCCACGGCTGATTTAGTGGCCTGGCGTAATTCGGTATGGCGCTTGTGTTCACAGCACCTCTCTTCTACAGTGCGAGACTGTCTCCCCAATGTATGATTTTCCACACTGACAGGGAACTTGATAAACGCCTGGTTTTTGAAGGCCTAGGTCATCTTTCACTGAACCCAGTAGAGTCAAGGTTTTTGCAGGGGGCTGGAATACACATTTCACACTGTGTTTCCCCAGGATTCTACCGATTTTTCTTGAGGTGTTTCTGACAAGCAGAATGCACGCCAATGACTTGTGTTCTTCTGTTTCTTCTTCATGTTGTCTTGGCGCAGTCTGTCTGAGTGTGTGTCTTGTTTGCTTTTGGTTGTACAGGACAATCTAATTAATATCAACTTAGTCAGGCTTGGAATGCTGCACTTAGCCTGGAGAGAAAGATGCAGTCCCAGGGATCGAGGATGGCCCCCGACGGCGGCTGCAGGGAGACTGCAGACCCCAGTTCAGACCCAGGCACCGCTTCCCCCACCACCTCCAGTAGCTGCTGCGCCGGCCGTACCTAAGACACCAGGAGAAGAACGGTGGAGGGGGTAATGGCTAGTATATATAGGGCGCCGAGAGGAACAGCACAGCATTCGTCAGGAACCACCTGAAGATGGCAGTGTGTACGTCTTTTGAAATATTGTGGAGAAATTGACACTACCCGGTCGAATACCCGAGAACTGATCAAACATGATGGGCTTCTTCAAGTTCATCCTGGATTTTGGCCTAGAAATTTAGCTCCTTGTTCCTCAGAATTCAACAGCTTTTTGAAATAGCTTGCTAATATTCCAGTTTTCTTGGTTATTTGGGACTAATTTTTCATCTTCATTTTTAAAGCACATGTTAGGTGGTTGGTAAGTTTGGAAGCATTGTTCGAAAGTTTAGTAGAAGTTCCTGGTATTGTTCTTTTGGAGGTTGTCTTCAATTAGTGATAGCTGGTTCCTGCCAAAGTTCCTTCTGATGGCCATACTGTTTTCAATGTTTGACACCTTCATTGCTTAAAGCTGATAAAGCCTTCACTTCTTTTGGTGGAGTGCCATTTCTGCCAGGTCTGTTTTGTAAGCAGTCTTCTGAGTGATGCTATTTCAAAGGCTGTTTCGGCTAGTTTTGTTTTGGTCTCCTTCCAGTGTTTTGAGTCTTGTTCCTGAAATTCTTGTTTCTTTGCTGTCGGAGTTTAAATATCAGTTTTATGAAACCTGTGCCCTTGTCCTGGAATCCTTCTTTGTGGAATAAATTTCATTTTTATTGTTGTTAGATAGTGATGGATATCTGTATTTGCACCGTTTCTAACTTTCTACGATTTCTTTTTGATTATTAAAAGATGTAGCTACACACTGACCTGATATTATCATAGGTTTGTATTAGGTGATTTCCAACTTTTCTGTTTCGTTGGGAGTTCTTTCAAATTTGTGGACCTTAATTTGAGGTTAAAGCCTGTGCGTAGTTTTTAGTCTTTCCCCATTTTTATTTGTTGTTCAGTGTGATGGAAACTCTCAACCAGGTTTCCTGAAAACTTCCTTTCTTTTCCAGTGTGTGCATCGAAGTCCCCCAATAAAATTTTAACGTTCCTCAATGTCCTAGTGATTACCTGAAGCTTTCAGCTTCTGCTGGATGCCTTTTGTTGTCCTCATTTATTTTAGCATGACAGTTTATTAAGGCATAACAATTATTTGCCCATCACAGAGTAATAATTGAGAGCCTTTCACTTAGAGAATAAAAATTCATGTATTACAATAATTCTTTTACTTTATTTTTCCAGACAGTGGAGAGGAAGGGCACATACAACTGGGATATCCATTTCTGGCTTGGAAAAGAAACTTCACAGGTAAGCAATAATAAAAAATTATATTTCATAATTCATTTTGTGAATGTGCATAATAACTTAGCTTCCAGCTTACACACAGATTTAATAATACATCAGAATTAAAATACCAAAAAACTTGAAGTATGTGTGCAGTCAGAATACTTATTGTTTGTTCTGTTCTGAAAGACTGCAATGTGTATAGTGGTGGCTCCATAGTGGTAAATGTAAGTCATGCTATGAACAAATGATATTACAAAGCATTTATGTGTAAAACTGTCATGTGTTATCCAAACAAACAGTGCTGTCCAGACATCAGCATACAAGCTGCAATAAATACACCGTAAATATGATGTAAAATTGCATGATAACTGCTTGATTACTGAAAGTCTTAATCAGCTTGTAAGGTCACAATTTAAATTCTGGAACATCCGTACATGTACCCATCCAGCCATGACACAGTTAAGTGTGATCTATGGTAAATCAGAATGTATTTGTTATGCATAGATGAGAGTTAATATCCTTTCAAGATTTGACAAGAGTCTGTAAAAACACCAGACTGCAGTCTTGTCTAAAAGGTCACAAAGTAAACATACATTAGTTCAAATACAAATGGAAAAATGAGCTATTTTAATACAATAGGACTCAATCACTTAAATTTCTGTCCACTTGTGCACTGGAAGATCTGTTTTGTAGTCATAAATATGTTTTCTATATTGGAAGAAACTTGAATCTTCTTTTAATTATGGTAGTAGTTTCCAATTCAACTTAGATTTCAGTTTTTTACTATATGCTAAGTGTATTTGTGTCTGTTTTCCTTCGTTCATGTCGAATACACATTAAACTTTTCCTACCGCATTGGACTCGCACCACCACATCCACATGCGTCTCATAGCTTAGCTGGACTGGCAGCTAAATTACTTCAAGTGACCGTCAAAACTGTCCTCAGTGAGACCATGGCCACTACAGCCACAGGATAATCAAAATATTGTGCTCCATCTGCAATATCTTGGCTCCTTGGTGCCACAAATCTGATACAAAAAGGATAAAAACACTGAGAAAATTATGGATTTTTCTCTCTTTTTACTTCATGTTCTTTGAAAGCAGTGCAAAAGCCCCTGTAATAAAAACAGTGGTAAGCTTTTCCTTTTTCAGTGGAATATATTTGGTATTTAGATCATGAAACACAATCCATTAGTGATAACAAAGTAATCTGCATGAATTTATTGTTGTGATTTAGAGGATGCAGGTGAAACCGTCAGGTTTTTACAGCATCAGTAAGAATATCTGGTGCCAAAGGGACAGAACTTGCTTAATATTATAGTTACCCCATATTTTCTGCCATTGATAAGGAGAGAAAAAGTATATTGGCCAAGAATTTCAGCTGAGAGATAACACTGGTTTCCCTTTGGCATGTGGATGGTTTTCAGTGGTAGAGAAAGGAGCTGTGTCATGTGATAAACATCATTGATTCACTGAATTTGGATGTGGCTTACATGTGTACAGGTAGGTGCAATGTCTTCAGAACTTTCTAAATGACTTTTATGGAATTAATTTCACTTATTATATATGAAATTATCAAGTATCATAATTACTGTTCAGTGTTGCCAGTCAGGTGAACTGTCACTTCAGCACATGAAAACAGGGGTGTCCACAGGTTTTGATTTCAGTAAAAGATTTTCCCCACATATGTGAATTAGAAATTATCCCTACTCACAATTTTCTCCTATTTGTTTCCACAGTGCACTTTTAGTTACTGGTAAAAACTATAAACATAAACAAGCTAACAGCGTAGTTACAGGAAAACCTGTTTCTGCATTCTCAGATTTTACGCTTTCCAAACATCTTGTCTCTCAAAACATTAAAAAAATTGTTTGGATTTCCAACTGCATCTTTGTTCCATTGGAATTCATACGTATTTTTTGCAGAAAGGTGAAACTTTCAGAAATTCATGAATGGTCGTGACATTAATATGCCATGACGACTACTTCATGTTATATGAGGCCAAAAGAGCGCACACAATGTAAAAAAACGCACCTAATATCTGCTTCAGAATAAATCACTCTTGGATATAATGACAAACTGTCCAATGGAAATGTTTCCTTCGTGCCATCGACATCATACTGGAAATTATGAAGTCAGGATGTCATGGATTCAGTAAAATCTTACACTTTGTCATTCTCCTTTTTTCAACTCAGGGGGATAGACATTGTCACTGTTTTCAAAGATACTAATACCCTTTACACTGCAGCAGTTGATACCAGCAGAGGCACTGCCTAGCTCTAAATTTTCATCATCAGTACAATTATTGGTACTTCTAATAGAGATTTCAGTTCGACTCAACCTTTTCTTGTGAGATTTTGTCACAGGTGGTACATTTTTTGCTCCCCTTATTTCCATTTTCGGTTTTCATCTGTTTATATGGTGCAAAAACTTATGAATAGAGAAGTCATTCTTTTTTACTCTATTCACATTGCTTCTACACATCATCATGCACTATATTATAAGTAAACTGCATTCGTGCAGTGCTGCTCACTTAAAACTCATTGTTGACTATGGAAAAATTGAGTGAACTTCATTCAATGCTGACAACACACTCGTATTGTAACGAGCAGCTGTGTTTCATGATAGTGCATTATAGAGATGTTCATACTCAAAATGTGGTGCTATTTGCAGTATTGATTGTGAAGTTAATTAAATGAAGGCTGTTTCACTCAGTGAATACCACCCACTTGTATAATGCATAGGTTGGCTAGTAGTTCAAATGGCAGTCTTCCTGCTTCTACCAACAAGTACAGCTTAGCAGCCAAAGAGTGCAAATGAACTGGAACATAACAAAACATGCTATTTTAAATTAGCACATGGCAGCTCTTAACCATTATTTGGAAGTCGAATGTGTAAGTTTCCTTGTGAGTTTTTTGTCATGTAACTGTTTTGTTACACCAATAGTCATTTTAGGTTATGAAGATAGACTCATATAGTAATGTGGGAACTGGGAGAGGGACTTTCATTCCCTAGGAAGACAACATTTCTGAGCCAGAATTCTCATCATGGATATTCTTCTAAATGAGATGGTGTACACATGTAGTAATTTTGTCACTCAGTTGATCAACAGCTCCATTTCATTTTAATATATCTTATTAGTCATGCCCTGTGCCTGTTGACATGTAATCTTTCCTTTCTTATGAACTACACATAGTTCACAAGTACTAAAACCCCGAATATTCTGGCTGTAGAAATGTGAATTTAAGTTTGCATTTTTGTTTTAGGTACTGTACTGTGTTTAATCTTCAAAGGATAATGTCATTTGTAGGATTTTACTTAGTTTTTTACAGGTTTGTGTTTAACATCTATTTGTGACACAGTAATTTATTCTTCTAATGTTGGCAAGAACAAGCAGTGCATGCACCTCGAGGAAAAATGCAAAAGTGTTGCTAAGAATGTTTTTGTACATGTTGCAAATAAATTGATGGTTCAACTGCTTAGTCATTGTCACATCACTTACTATTGTTAACTTATGGCAGGTGTGGGTATTGAAACAAAAATTTTAGTAATTTGTATTGATATTGCACCAAACTTAATTTCCATTTGTGAAGTATTGATATTCATGCGTCAGTATTTTAGATTCATTTATAAAACTAAAGAAGTATGTCAGTGTATGCTCCAATTGTTTCACCAAATGTGCAAAGATTTTCTAACTACAGCCTTGTGTTGTTCGACAACATATGTTCACTCACAGATTCACAAAATCTCTGCATGCTGACTGTCATACTCTGCTATAGCTCTATAGATTCCTATAAACAATCAGTAAAGTTGCCAAAATTTATTTAGTTTGCCAAATTATTGTAAAAGTGTGCAGCTATATTTGACCTGTTTATCAAACTTATATAGGGTCTGACGTGTTTGAGTGAAATTTTGACCGACGGCAGATCTGATAAAATTGGTGGACACAATGTTGATATGTAGTCTGAATTTTTAGGGAGATGTAGTTTTAATTGTGGTTTATCTGATGGCACCATGAATTTCCATAGTTATTGAATTTATGAACAGGGATAAAAGCAAGAGAGCACAAGCAATTAGCAAAATGGTACACAGGTTGCATCTTTCCCAGCCATATATTGTGTGCAGGATTATGATGATAAGAAAATAAATGTTACATGCACAGTATAACAAGTGAGAGTGCACTAAAATGAGAAAAAATGAGAGATCTGTTCTTCCACAGGTGGTGTGTATGGTCCCACTGTGTGGTATTTCATAACTTTGTTAGAGGGCCAAGTAAAAGAAAACACAATTTCCACAAAATTGTGCTCCCCTTTTTCAGTGAAAGTGCAAAGTAATTGTAAGAAGTTATTAAAACTGTCCATTTGGAGAAAGATGACATAATCATCAGCTTCTGAGTTTAATTTTTCCTTAGAAGATTTTTGTGGGTATATTTATCTCTGTTTCAACCATTTCCTGGACCACATCTTGTTTTCTTTTTCTTCTTTATTCTTAGTGTTAAGGTCAATGCTTAAAAAGGTTTGTCTACATTGATAGTTCCCATTAGTTTAAAAGTACATCACAAAATGAACGCACAACACGACAGCTCCTTCAAGTTGAGGTTAAATCTGGCAAACTTGGTTGTACATACATACACTGCTTTAACGACCTGTGGATAGCATACAGTGAATTTGACAAACAAGTTTGATAACTACCAGGAGCCTTAAAATCGTTGTCCAACAATTTTCATAAATATCAACGAATGAAATTTTGTGAAGCAATTTTAAATTAACTATGCAACCTCCTACAAAATTTTCCATTGCTCTAGTTCATTTTATAACTCACTGTACTAATGTTTTATATAATTTTTACATCATTTTATTGATATTTTAAGGTTGTGTTAGTGAAAATTTTCCAGTGGTTTCGGGCCTGAGCCCATCATCAAATGTAAAGGAGAGTTCATTGTGAAGACAAATGTAAAACATAACAAGAAATCAATGCTACCGCCTGACAATTGACTTGGGCCCAAAACTAATAATAGTTCAATAAAATCATTCCTAAAAAAACTTGTGTCTGGTTGCACTAGTTCTTACAGTGCAGTGTACTAAACAGCTGTGGTGTTCTCCAACTGTAATTGACAAAATAATCCCAGTTATGTGTAGAATCCAGGAGCTGAACTGTTGAGAATACCAGCAAAGAGATTCCATTCCCCATTAAATTTTTTGCTGATATTTAGAGACACGTATTTGTTGTTCCTCAGTGTGCTACACTTTTGTGAAATCCCGTCTCGAGGGGCTAGACAGTTCAACTAAAGGTTGTTCAGTGTGTAAAAAAGAAGAAGAAAAAAAGAAAAAAAAAGAAAAAGAGAGAATTCAGAATTGCTCTTCTGCAATTTTAAAGTGTGTGTATTGATGGATGAAACTCTGGGTTTGAATCGCTAAAGTTTGTTGCGATTTTGCAATATAATAATTTGTTCTGTGTGACTAAAACTAGATATGTATTGAATTTTTAGTTTACATAGAGGCAAGTAACAACTGATATATGGATGATAGTTGTAAAGGCTAATTATCACCTCAAAAAAGTTAAATTACATAATTAATTTTTTTATAGTTACATGTTTGCAGTTGTGGTGCACATTGAAATCCCTATGCACCAGTACCACTAAAGAGCTAAAACAAAATGGCAAAGTCCATTGATAAAGAGAAGTTAAATGTGGTAATTACTTTTCTGTATTTGAAGGGTACCAACACTGAAACAATGAAAACTGAGTTGGTGGAAATGTATGAAAACACCGCACCATCATGACACAGTGGTTAGGTGGTGCAGACATATTTACATTGTGCTTAGGCGAAACTGAACGACAAAGTAAAAAGTGGCAGACCAGTAAAAAATTCTCTCTCAATCATGATTCACAGTTAGTTAGGATAAATAACATAGTGCCTTACAGTGTGGATACTACTAAGTGGAAACCGCTTAAAAACAGTTGTCCTGAAGTCCATAATTATTCCAAGAAGTTTACAAGAGATGACCTGGGATGAAATTTTAGTGGGACGGTCAATAAGTAATGGAATACATTTTTCCATGGCCAGTTTCAAGATGAAGAATTTGTTGAGTCATCATGGAATATTCCCACTTCATCCCCTGTAGTTTCATGAGGTTCAGATAGGTGTAGGTGCTACACATCCACTTCAAATTGGCATCTGTAATGGAGGTGCATTCCAAGCAGAGTGGTGTCATTGAGTTCCGTTTGGCAGAAAACCAGAGCATCACAGATATTAATAGGTGCTTGCAGCGTGTCTAGAGAGACCTGACAGTGAACAAAAGCATGGTGGGTGTTGGACGAAGTGTCTGTCATCTCAACAAGGTCACACAAACCTTTCAGATCTCCCGCATGCCAGCCAGCTGGCTGGAATGTGCAGACACTCATTTTAAGTGATCATGACAATGGTCTTCTGGGTGCATTATGGTGCAACAATCAACTCTGAAGTGTGTTGCGCTACCTGCAGGAAATTGAAGAAACGGTTTCAGCATTTCATTGCAACAAAAATACAAACGAACTTGTCCTTCTCCATGACAATGCAAGGCCTCGCACAAGTCTGTGCACCAGATAGGAGCTCATAAAACTTCATTGGACCTACAGCCTTGCCCACCCTACTGCACCTTCAGACTTCCATCTGTTTGGTCCAATGAAGCATGCACTCTGTGGGAATCAGTTATGTAGATGATGATGATGATGATGATGATGATGATGATGATGATGATGATGATAAGGTTATTGATGCAGTAAGGCATTGGCTCCGATGTCGACCAATAGAGTGGTACAATGCTGGCATACAGGCTTTCCCCCACCCCCGTCCCCTTTGCTCCCCTGGAAGGTGGCGTAAGGCCATTGTTTTGAATGGAGATTATGTTGAAAAAGAGGGTTTTGTAGCCAAATGAGTGGGGAATAATATGGTGTATTGGAATACTGAATAAAATGAACCAACTTTCAGAAAAAAATTTTAGTTATTTATTGACTGTCCCTCATGTGATGAACCAAATGCTAACATATTTAATCTAGTCCACGATAAATTCATATCCTCATGTGAAAGTAGCTCCCAGCATAAGGTAATCAAAAAGGACATCAAACAACCATGTACAAAAAAAAAGGTATCACTATAGGCATTCAGTATCTAGTGATAGGAAAAGGAAAATGTATCTTTTGGCAAAAACAAGTAGGGATCCTGCAGTAGTTACACACTACAAAAACTACTCAAAATTACTAAGAAAATTTATTAAAAACTCAAGTAACATGGACATTGTCGGAACTCGGTAATTCCAACAAGACTTCAGGCTATATGGAATGTAGTGAAGCTAGACACATGACCAGACACAGAAAAAGATAACATCACTATTGAACTGAATGGACGAGCTATAAATTAGTCATAGGTAGCAAATATATTTAATAATCATTTCTTAAGTGTAGGAGAAAGCCTAGGAATAAAAAGTTAGAGAAAAATCACAGCACTATGTTTAAAAACCAGCTTTCATAAAATTCATTCATATGAATGTATCAACTATTCTCCTTCCGATATTAAGAAAATCATACATTCTCTCAAAAATGAAACCTTATGTGGTTTTGATGGTGTTTCCAATAGAGTACTAAAGATTTTTCCCCATACAATAAGCCCAGTCTTATTTGAACTGTGTGTAGGAAATGCGGTACACCTTTGAAGTATGTGTAAGAAATACGGTACCAGTGGAAATGCATACATAATAAACAGTACATGGACTGTGGTAAACAAATACTTCATTTGCTGGACAAAATTAAGTCATGGTCTAAACCAGTAGGAGGTTCAACACATACTAAACCATCACTCTGCTGCACAGGGCAGTGATGTGTATTTTGTCAGTCAGAGGTGACCTCTAGTCGAGAAGTCACCCTAGAGCCACCCCTCTCCCCTGTCCCCCATAGTGTGGAGCACAGGGGAAGGGGAGGCATTGCAAGGTGATGAGGTCTCTGCAGTGATCTGTGTTGGGGCAACGGCTGCAGTGGTGCCAGAGATCTCGTAGTCTCTGAGGAGGCTGGAGGGCACGTCCATAGTGGGAAGTAGCCAGTACCAGTGTGCTGTCCATGGTAGCAGCCTCAGCAGTGGGTGTCAAGGGTGAAATGGCCGACAATGTATTTCTGTTGTCGACTGAAGCTAGGACAGTCATGCCATAAACCGGGGTGATTTTTGAGGGAGCCCTCAGTAGTGAGATAGTACATCAATTCTGCCATGTCTGCATCAGCCGGTATAGGCAAGGTAAGGTGGTAACGGTGCAAAATCATGCTTGCTCCATATCTCCTGTCTTCATATTGCATGAAGATGACCACGTTTTCATCATAGAGCATGACAGATATATCCTCTGGGAGAAAGTTGAGAGGTTGAACTGCAGTGTGGAAAGGGGTAGAAGATGGTTGGTCGGTTGCAGGGCTAAATGGCAGCTACAGAGACCATTCTGCAGTGGTCCAAGCTGGCTTCAATCTCTTAACATACACTGTCGATCATTTGCCCGATCTTGATGATAAATGTGTTCATGCTGCAATGAGGGCCTATACATGACGGGTGCAGGGTGTGCATCACCACATACGAGCAGGGGGCAGATCCTTATGGTCGAAGACCCAAGCCATTGCCCGGTGTGAAAGGGGGGGAGGGGGGGCATGGGCTTGGTATATACAGGTTCTGTATGTGGCGTCTGATGTGGGCGACTAGATCTGGCAGATCACAATCGATGGGGGCTGTAGCCTGTACGACAAAATTGGCAGAAAGGGATAATGTCTCGCTGTACAGGATCTCTACTTAAGTTACATCAAGGTCTTCCTTATGGGTGGTGTGGACAATACTCAATGGAAGGGCTTAGGTCCATGATTCAGGATGGCACATTAGCACCACTTTTAACGTGCATTACAATCTTTCAATGAAACTGTTAGACTGTGGGTGATAGGCGGTGGTATGGAAATGGTGGGAGCTGCAAAGATGACACAGTTCATTGAATAGAGGAGACTCAAATTCCATGCCCTGCTCCATAGTGAGTGACATAGGACAGCTGAAACGTGCAATCCACATGTTGATAAAAACTTCGGCAACAGCCTCGGCTGATATATCAGCAGAAGATGCAGCCTTGACACATTACATAACTCTCTCGATCAATGGTATAACGTAACACTGTCTATCAAGAGACTGGAAGTGGTCTTACTACCTCCATGTGCATGTGTTGGAACCTCCCCTTGGGGTCCTGGAATTGGCCAACTGGAGCTGAGCATGGCAGTAGATGCATGCTTCGATCTATGTGGCACAGTCTTTCCACACGAGACTGTATGAAACATTGTCACTGAACAAACGTAGGGTGATACCCTAGGGTGAGGGAGATTGTGGATGAGGATGAACATTTGTTTTTGAAAAGGTTTCGGGACAACTGGTCGGATCTGGTCGCAGGGCGTGTCACGTCAAACCGGTTTGGTGAAGCCAGGGAAGGTATGTTGCTCAAGTTTGAAGACTGTGTTGGGGGTCACAAAAGAGGTTCTGTAAGTCTTGATCTGGTTGTAATAGAGCTGGCCAGAGAGTGGTGACAAGTGACAGAAAGGTCTGAAAGGTGTAGTGATTAGTCTTTGGTATGTTCTCTTTTGCCATGGGAATCTGCATGTATGCTATTATAAAGTCAGTAACACTGAATATTTTGGTGCAAACTAACATTTGGTCAAAGTCCTGGATAATTGTCTCCAATATTTTGGTGATTGAGCCACCAGTTGTTGTCACACAGGTGCCATGATTTGTCTTTCTTTAAAACAAGTTTTATTGGGGACACGCAGGGACTGTCCAATAGGCAGACAATGCCTACCTCCATTAGTTTGTCCATGGCAGCCTCCGACGCTCTAAGTTTGTGGGGAGGGATGCATCATGGCCTACTTCAGACAGGCAGGCCAGTTGTAGTGTTCATACGATGAACAGTACCATTGCAAACAAAAAACTGCATATGGCCCGATAATGGGTGCACATCTGTGACCAGAAACACAGTGTTGTGGAGCAGGGTCACTGGGCAGAGCAGTGGGTATGCTGTCTCCAAAGAGGCAGACATGTGGCATGGCTGTTGTGAACATTGTATGACAGCAAGGTTGTGCTTTGCTGCATGAAGTGATGCTGCAGTGTCAACAGCATGCTGCCGAAGATCGATGTGTTTGCATCTTATGATATCATTTGTCGTGCATGGCAAAGAATAGTTGGCCATCAGAAAGTGAAGCTTGCTGAAGAGTGCTGAGCTCTTTAGGTGATGGTCTAGTAGTGTATCTCCATGTGATGAAGAGGGAGGTGGACAGGAATGTTTGGTGAGAACTTCACTGATAACCCCAATGATTGGCTGCTGACCATCACGGCATAATAACAAACTGCAGGCAAGGTCAGGAAGCACATGAAAGTGATGCAGAAAGTCTGCTCTCAGGACCGGCTCGACTGTCTTTGCAACGAGGAAGGTCCAGTGCATGTGACTGCCTGTGTCAAAGTCCAAAGTGATTGAGGTGTTGCTGGCAACTGTGATAAGTGTCATTTGCAGCACATAATTGGGACTGATAAAATAAACATTGCTGCCCTGTGCAGTAGGGTGAACATAAGATCTGTGACAGTTTAGTATGTGTTTAACCTCTGATAAGGATTTGTGCAGCATACTCCGTATACTGTTTATTACATATGCACTCTGACTGGTACTGCATTTCCTACAGTGGTGGTCAATCTATGGCACCGTGTCACGATTTTGAACAAATCTGCCACGCTGGTTGGGTACTCAACAGTGCTGCCATTGCTCATCGCTTCACTTCATTGCATCAACGACAGTACAGAGGATATTTTTCAAACAGTGTCAAAATGTGATATGAACATTCCATGTGACAATTTACAAAGTATTGTTTGACCTGGACTAGAGGAACGTCAGTGCAGTGATTTAGACAGAAACAATGCCGAGTGGAATAACGAACAATGAAGCCCTGTTTATCCTTTAACTTTTATCTCGTGTGGTCATTGTTTACCCTCTGTTCCACCACCTGCACCTATCCGTGGTCTTCTGAACCTTTCCAGTGGCTTTTCGACTGATATTCTCCACTCACAATGCTACATGGACACTCCTAATGGTACATTTCCTATGCATCATCAATGCGCTCTGTCAAAAAATCTTGCCATTATCTCATTTACCGTTTTGATGTATGGACAGGAAATTATGATGGTCAATCCCATCACAGTGCCTGTGTCTCATGTCGCAACTATGACCACACTGTGTTTGTTCTGCTCAAAAGTGATCCCATTGCATTGAATAGTGACATCAAACTCGTTCCAGCTACGTCTCCTGCACCTCATGACTTGCTTAACCTAACTGCTGCCACACATACAGTGCTAACATGCCCGCAGGCCTGCACTTTTGCCACATTCATCCCTTCAGGTTCCATCTACACTGTGCCAACCCCTGTCTGATGCCACATCTGCGCCAAGTGCGTTTGAGCTCTTGGACACCGCCCACAGAGATGCGACCCATCCATTTGCTTTACCAAGCAGTATATGTACTGTGCCTGCTGCTGTGGTTTTAAAGCCACCCAACACCACACTTTGGTGACTGCCTCATCAGTACAGTATATCACACAAGGTCTGTGCTCCGTATGACAAAACATTGCACCTTCTGCATCACATGCTTCTGCATTGCTGCCAGACAGGCACTTCAGAGAGACGAAGCAACTGCATACTACATGTGCCGTCGCTCCTGTGCTGGCCACATCGGTCAGCATCATGCTCTGGTTGGTCCCGTGTGTACAACCCCTGGACAGTCTCCAGACCACCCACCCTCATTTCAAACTGCCCCTGTTCCACACAAACCTGCCAGCAGTATTGTTTACTCTGTGTGAGTGCCTGTGATATCCATCCACAGGATTGTCGATGACGACAAGATTTATGACCTTACTCAGCCACCTTGGCAATGACACAGATGTAATCCGTGACCTACACCTGGCAGCATCCACTCAAAAGTAAATGACTAAGGCTTCCCCGCTCCAGTGCATCTCATGCTCCCTGGAACAGAAACCACACGTAGTTATGCATGAAGAAACCCTCTGAGAAAACACGCTATCCTCGCCTTGGTGACCTCTACAGATGAAGATCGATCCTATGCTGGCACCTGGCTGCATGCTCTGGCTATTGAAACTTCCCACATACATCGAAATCACAATGCTGTTGAATGAGAATGACCCCCTTGATTCCAGACTTCGCCTTGCATATTTAATTCACGCCCTGGCATAGTGTCATATTCTAATCAACAGCTACTCTGACATCAGCAAGACCATTGTCCCACTCGGCTATGAGGTGACAAAGGCTAACCAACTACCACAGAGCTGGCCCGAGCTCTCCCATTCGCCACAGGCTGCCATCATTGCCTCCACTCCATGCAGAGATTCGGCCTGGGCCCCCCTCCCGCCACCATGTCGCACAACCTTCACAGTGCCAATGGTCATCAATCACTGAAAAACACGGCAAGTACACTCACCACCTCTGTCTGCTGCCCCCTTCCTCCCTCCCTCCCCCCCCCCCCCCCCCAGCACTGTTTACAGGCAGACATCACTTCAGAGACTACCACCACCACCACCACCACCACCACCACCACCACCAACCACCTCTGCCCCTTTGACAGCCGAGCAATTTTGTTGGTTCCATAGCAGAATTGTACAGGAGGAAACAAGCACCAGGCTGCTCTATAACCACAAGATGCCTTAATCAAGTTGCACCTGCACACTTCTATCACCCCACATCGCCGGGTGCTGATGACAGCACAGTTGAGCACCCCACAAACCAAACATCACCACCATCTCACACTGCTCCTCCGACAGGCCACACTTATTTGTTTACGACCATCTGATGCAAACCTACTTCCTAATCAACACAGGTGCTGATGTCAGCACCCTCCTACCACCTCGAGCACTTGCAACTGTCTCGCCATAACCACTCAAATTATGTGCTGTTAACGGCACTGTCATCGTTGGGTTGCTGGCACCGCCTCATCATTTTGAACTTGAGCCTGGGGGGACCTTCCTAGTCATTGATATGGTTGAGCCAGTCCTTGGAGCAGACTTCGTGTCACTATCACCTGCTTCCTAACCTCACCCATGGTTTGTTATTACGCCATGACAGTCGACAGCCAATCATTGGAGTTACCAACGAAGTTCTCCTTGAACATTCCTGTCCCCTCCCAACTCTTCATCAATCTTTCAATGTTGATGCACTGAAAGAGTGTAATAGAAAGAATGACCTGGAAGTCTTGCTCGGTTCTTTCAATTTAACATCTGTCATTGATTTTCCTACTTGGGTAGTAAAGGACAGCAGCACATTGATAGTTAACACTTTTATAGACCAAGAGAAGTTTAAAAACATCAATTCTTGTCCTGTTGAGAATGGTCTTTCTGATAATGGTGCTCAGCTAGTTACAGTATATGACAGCTCCATTCAGTAATTCAAAACTATCCTTCAAAGTTGTGCGTTCAATTAATTACTCAACAATTGGAAATTTCAGAGAAAATCTTCAGCAGTTAGACTGGGATGAGGTGTACAAGGAACCCAATGCTAATTTAAAATATAACTTATTTCATGATACACTTGTAAGAGAATTTGAAAACTGTTTCCCCAAGAAAGTAGTTAAATCTAATTGTAAGAAACCATGCAAAAAACCTTGGCTTACTGAAGAAATAAAAATATCTTGTAACCATAAGGGAACTGTATATAACAACAAGAAACAGTAATGGTCCAGAAACAGCCATATATTATAAAAACTACTGTGCTACATTAAGGAAGGTTATTAAAAAGTCCAGAAGCATGTGCATCATGTCTGAGATTAACACCTCTGATAACAAAATCAAAACAATTTGGAATATTATAACAAGGGAGACAGGGCAACCAAGAGTAAAGGATGATAGCATTACCATCAAAGTGAATGGAAACTTGACAAACAACAACCCGGAAGTCGAAAACATTTTGAATAATCATTTTTTAAATGTTGTAGAGAAAATAGGATCTAAATGTTCATTAGAAGAAGCAAGGTAGTTAATGGAAGAGGCCTTACACAATTTGATACAATTGAAATTCCACCCACCTCTCCTTCTGAAATTACTAAGATAATAAACTCTCTCAAGAATAAAAGCTCACATGGAATTGATGGCATTTCCAGCAGGATAATAAAAGCTTGTTCCCAAGAGGTAAGTGGGATTCTTAGCCACATGTGTAATAGCTCTCTGAAGCACGGTATTTTCCCAGATAGACTGAAGTATGCCATTGTTAAACCACTGCATAAAAAAGTGGACACATCTGATGTCAACAACTACCACCCAATCTCTCTTCTGACTGTCGTATCCAAAATTCTTGAAAAAGTAATGTATTGTAGAGTAGCTTCACACCTTTGTAAAAATAAAGTTTTAACAAAATGTCAGTTTGGCTTCCAGAAAGGTTTTTCAATGGAAAATGCTATATACGAGGGCGGTTCAGAAAGTAACCTCCGATTGGTCACAATGCGGGTTGTGGGGGGAGTAGCGACGCCATCTGTGCGTTCACGCACTCAACAGGTCAGTCGGCATCAAGCCGTGGTCGAGTGAACGTCGTACCTGCGCTAGTTTAGTTTATGTGGCAGTTTGAAATGTGTGCTGCAATAGAAAACCCCGCGAAATGTGAAGTGCGTGCTGTCATAAGGTTTTTTACAGCCAAAGGATATTCTGCAGCAGCTATTCATCGTGAGCTTTGTGCCGTGTACGGACCAAGAGTTATGAGTGAAGGAGTTGTCCGTGAATGGGTACGTTTATTTAAAAGTGGACGAGAAAACGTTCATGATGAAGAGAGGAGTGGTAGACCATCATTGGTGACTGACGAATTCGTTCAGACAGTTGATGCAAAAGTTCGTGAAAATCGACGTTTCTCAATGTCGGAGTTGTCTACTGGTTTTCCACAGATTTCTAAGACTCTCTTGTACGAGATAGTGACAGCAAGATTGGGTTACCGTAAGTTCTGTGCACGATGGGTGCCCAAAATTCTTACCAACCACCACAAAACTCAAAGAATGGCCTCTGCATTAGACTTTCTGTCACGTTATGAGGACGAAGGAGAACCATTGTTAAACAGAATCGTGACCGGTGACGAAACCTGGATGAAGTACGTGAACCCTGAGACAAAAGAACAATCAAAGATGTGGGCACATTCAAATTCGCCTACCAAACCAAAAAAAGCCTCGCAAGATTTTTCTGCCAGAAAACTGATGGCAACGGTGTTTTGGGATGCCAAAGGGGTGTTGTTGGTTGAATTCATGGAACGTGGTACAACCATTAATCAAGACGTGTACTGTGAAACAATAAAAAAGTTACGACGGGCTATACAGAACAAACACCGTGGTATGCTGACTTCTGGTATCGTTTTTTTGCACGATAACGCCCGTCCTCACTCTGCTCGCAGAGTCCTTCAAGTGGGATGTTATCAACCATCCACCTTACAGCCCAGACCTGGCGCCAAGTGATTATCACCTCTTCATGCATTTGAAGAAATGGCTCGGGTCACAGCGGTTTGATGACGACGAAGAGCTCAAAGATGCGGTCACAGGCTGGCTCCAGGCACAAGCGGGTGATTTTTATGCAGAAGGAATTTCAAAGCTTGTGAAGAGGTACGATAAGTGCCTCAATCGCTATGGAGACTATGTAGAAAAATAGTGCAAAGATGTAGTTGTAAGATGTATATATTAAAATATTTTTATTTAACTTGGTGTATTTTTTTAAATCAACCGGAGGTTACTTTCTGAACGGCCCTCGTATATATACCTCCACTAATGAAATATTAAATGCTCTGAGTAACTGGAAGTCACTTGTTGGGATTTTTTGTGATTTCTCAAAGGCTTTTGATTGTGTAAATCATGGAATACTTTTAGATAAGCTCAAGTACTGTGGTATAAATGGGACAGTGCTCAAATGGTTTAAATCATACCTAACTGGGAGAGTGCAGAAAGTTGAAATAAGCAGTTCACATAATATGAAATAAAAAACTGGTGATTTCTCAAACTGGAGAACAATCAAGAATGGGGTGCCGCAAGGTTTGGTCGTGGATGCTCTGCTGTTCGTAATGTATATTAATGTCTTGCCAGTCTATATTCATGAAGATGCAAAGCTGGTACTTTTTGCTGATGACACAAGTATAGCTATCACACCCAACAGACAAGAATTAACTGGTGAAATTGTAAACAATGTTTTTCAGAAAATCATTAAGTGGTTCTCTGCAAATGGGCTCTCATTAAATTTTGACAGAACACAGTATATACAGTTCCACACAGTAGATGGAATGACACCATTAATAAATATAGACTTCGATCAGAAATCGGTAGCTAAGGTAGAATATTGAGAATTTCTAGTTGTATGCATTGATGAGGGGTTGAACTGGAAAAAACACACTGAAGATCTGCTGAAACGTTTGAGTTCAGCTACTTATGCTATTAGAGTCATTGCAAATTTTGGTGATATACATCACAGTAAATTAGCTTACCATGCCTATTTTCATTCTCTGCTTTCGTATGGCATCGTATTCTGGGGTAACTCATCATTGAGTAAGAGTGTTCATTGGACAAAAGCGTGTAATCAGAATAATTGCTGGAACTCATCCAATATCGTCCTGCAGACACTTATTTGAAGAGCTAGGGATCTTCACTGTAGCCTCACAATATATATATTCACTTATGAAATTTGTTATTAACAATCCGAATGAATTCAAAAGTAATAGCAGTGTACATGGCTACAACACTAGGAGAAAGGATGATCTTCACTCTCAAGGTTAAATCTAACTTTGGCTCAGAAGGGGGTAAATTATGCTGCCACAAAAGTCTTTGATCACTTACCTAATAGCATCAAAACTCTGACAGATAGCCATATAGCGTTTAAAAGGAAATTAAAAGAATTTCTGAATGGCAACTCCTTCTTCTCATTAGATGAATTTTTGGATATAGTAAGTGGGTAATTTCCCCACCCCCACCAAAAAAAAAAATTAAAAATATCAAGTGTCATGTAGTAATTTGTGTAATGTAATATCTTGTATAGACACCTTTTATTAACCTGACACATTCTACATCATTATTAAGCATCGTATTCATGATCTATGGAACAACTACTAATCTAATCTAACAGATACACCACTGGACCTCCTCCTAAGTGCTAAGTGCTCAGTGCTCTTCAGTGAACTCCACTGTCAGATGGTAAACTGTTCTTTGCTACACTCAACAAATTGCATCATGAGAGACAAAAACATGGATCTTTGGCCGTGCGTTGCTGACACTCCAGCGTTACTTCATGCTGCCAAGCACAAACTTGCTGTCCTATGTTTGCACTAGCCACACCGCATGTCTGCCTCATTGGAGGATGCCAGTGTACTTCCAGAGCCTGTCTGTAGTGAATCTGAACAGGTTAGTGACATGCTGTATCCAACTTCAGTGTGCGATTCTGACAGTGTGCCCACTGCTCCGCCCAGTGACACTGATCTAAAAGGCAGCATATTTCTGGCCACAGATGTGCACCCTACTATCAGATCACATGCAGTTTGTGCTGTTCGCAATGGTATTGTTTTCACATAAACACTACACCCAACCTGTCAATCAGACATAGATCTTGACACTTCCCTCCGTACAAACTTAGAGCAGTGAAGGCTGCTGTGGACAAACTAATGGAGGCAGGCATTGTCCACCCATCAGACAGTCCCTGGGCATCCCCTATAAGGTTCATTTTAAAGAAAGACAAATAGTGGTGCCTTTGTGGTGACTACCAGTGGCTCAGCCATCAAACTATTAGACAGCTACCCAGTCGCTAACTTACAGGACCTCGCTCAGATGTTAGCTGGCACCAAAATATTCAGCATTAATGGCCGTAAAACAGTGTACCTCCAGGTTCCCATGGGGCAAGGGAACATACCAAAGACAGCAATAGCTACACCTTTCAGACTCGTTGAGCTTTTGTGTATGCCTTATGGATTGAAAGGCACCACAGAAATGTGGCAACGTTTTATTGACACAGTTTTGTTCAGTCTACCATTTTGTTATGCCTACATGGACATCATCTTCATATTCTCACTGTCAGCGGGAGAGCATGAGGCTCATTTACAACAAGACATACACAGTCAAGCTGCCTGTGTGGTCATCATTAATGAAGACAAATGTCAATTACAGCAAGCACACGTGCCACTCACCGGCCACCACATAGATGCCTCTGGCATCTGACCGACATCAGAGAAGACCGACCAGATATCTCTCTTGTCACCTCCCTCCACCTACAAAGAGCTACACAGATTTATAGGCATCATAAATTTCTACAGGAGGAGACATCTCACACGCAGCTGAGACTCTGCTTCGTCTGACCTGAAGTCCTGCGTGGGAAGAATACTGCAGGAAAATGCTGCCTCGAGTTGAAACCTCCTATACAATCCACCATTGATAATATCAAGGATGACTTACTGTCCACAACTACACTGGCTCATCCGTCTCCTGATGCCCACCTTACTATAACAACAAACATGAGTGACCTCTCTAACGGTGCCGTGTTAAAACAGGAGGTAGCTCAAGTACCCCAGCCTCTGGAAGTTTTCTCTTGCAAGCTTTCAGATAGGCAGTGTAAGTGGTCAACCTTTGGCCATGAGCTACTCACCATCTATGAGGTCAGGGTGTCTGTGGGGTGATACAGCAACTATACGTCACCTCTGACTGACAAAGTAAACGTTGCTGATGGTGTAGACCACAATTTAATTTTGTCCAACAATAAAGTAATGGTTTGTTGTCCACACTCTATGCGCCGTTTAATTTGTATACAGACCCACTAGTACCACATTTTGTACAGTTCTGGAGTTGCACATCCAAGGGTACTACACCGATAAGTGTTATTACATTACATTAATACTTGGTCCATCGATCATGAAGAAGACACTTTCTAATGATGCAGAATGTCAGTTTAACATAAGATTTCTTTACATGATATAATTTTCTTAACAGTTATTATTACATACTTGAAAATTCATCTATTGAGTTTTCATTCAGAAATTCTTTTAATTTTGTTTTTAAGGACTGGTTGGCTATCTGCAGACTTCTAATGCTATGTGGTGAATGACCAAAGATTTTTATGGTAGTATAATTCACCCGTTTTCTGTGCCAAAGCCAGCTTCAACCCAGAATAGTGAAGTTCATCCTTTCTTCTAGTGTTATAGCTATGCACTTTGCTATTTTTTTTGAATTGGGATGGATTATTAAAAACAAATTTCATAGATGAATATATGTATTGCAAAGGTATTGTGAATATCTCAAGTTCTGTAAATAAATGTCTGCAAGGTGATGTTGGGTGGGCTCCAGCTACTGCTCTGATTACACACTTTTGTGCAATGAATACTTGTTCTCTTAATGATGAATTAACCCAAAATATGATGCCATATGAAAAGTGGCATAGGAAGAGAAGCCAAGCCAAATGTTTCAGCAGATGATCAATGTGTTTCTTCCAATTCCATTTCTCATCAGTGCACACACCCAGAAATTTTGAATATTCTGTCTTAGCAACTGATTTCTGTTAAAAGTATTTACTGTATAAAATGTGTGTTTGACCATCAGCTGCTTCTTTTTAAACCAAAATACCAATAATTTGTCATGGACCATCTTCACAGATAAGGGTTAAAATGGTCAAAGCCACTACATTACATTTGTCATTACTTCAATAGTGTGTAGGGCATGTCATGAACATCGATATGACATGGGACTTCAAAAGGAAACATACCTGAAGAGAAGATCCCTGAAGATGGTGCATGACTGAAACCAGAGGATATTTGGGTTTAAAATAAAAGCAGCTGATGGTCAAATGTACATTTTATACATTACTTGACAGCTGTTGGTAGTCACCTTCCAATAATATCTCTATCAATGGTGTTATGCTATTTACTGTACAGAACTGTGTATACGCTATTTTTCTCAGTACCTCCCAGTTACAGGATTCTGCTGGTTTTTGCAGACTATCTGTGCTACTGATTTCAACCTTCTGCATTCTTCCAGTTAAATACACTCCTGGAAATTGAAATAAGAACACCGTGAATTCATTGTCCCAGGAAGGGGAAACTTTATTGACACATTCCTGGGGTCAGATACATCACATGATCACACTGACAGTACCACAGGCACATAGACACAGGCAACAGAGCATGCACAATGTCGGCACTAGTACAGTGTATATCCACCTTTCGCAGCAATGCAGGCTGCTATTCTCCCATGGAGACGATCGTAGAGATGCTGGATGTAGACCTGTGGAACGGCTTGCCATGCCATTTCCACCTGGCGCCTCAGTTGGACCAGCGTTCGTGCTGGACGTGCAGACCGCGTGAGACGACGCTTCATCCAGTCCCAAACATTCTCAATGGGGGACAGATCCGGAGATCTTGCTGGCCAGGGTAGTTGACTTACACCTTCTAGAGCACGTTGGGTGGCACGGCATACATGCGGACGTGCATTGTCCTGTTGGAACAGCAAGTTCCCTTGCCGGTCTAGGAATGGTAGAACGATGGGTTCGATGACGGTTTGGATGTACCGTGCACTATTCAGGGTCCCCTCGACGATCACCAGTGGTGTACGGCCAGTGTAGGAGATCGCTCCCCACACCATGATGCCGGGTGTTGGCCCTGTGTGCCTGGGTCGTATGCAGTCCTGATTGTGGCGCTCACCTGCACGGCGCCAAACACGCATACGACCATCATTGGCACCAAGGCAGAAGCGACTCTCATCGCTGAAGACGACACGTCTCCATTCGTCCCTCCATTCACGCCTGTCGCGACACCACTGGAGGCGGGCTGCACGATGTTGGGGCGTGAGCGGAAGACGGCCTAACGGTGTGCGGGACCGTAGCCCAGCTTCATGGAGACGGTTGCGAATGGTCCTCGCCGATACCCCAGGAGCAACAGTGTCCCTAATTTGCTGGGAAGTGGCGGTGCGGTCCCCTACGGCACTGCGTAGGATCCTACGGTCTTGGCGTGCATCCGTGCGTCGCTGCGGTCCGGTCCCAGGTCGACGGGCACGTGCACCTTCCGCCGACCACTGGCGACAACATCGATGTACTGTGGAGACCTCACGCCCCACGTGTTGAGCAATTCGGCAGTACGTCCACCCGGCCTCCCGCATGCCCACTATACGCCCCCGCTCAAAGTCCGTCTACTGCACATACGGTTCACGTCCACGCTGTCGCGGCATGCTACCAGTGTTAAAGACTGCGATGGAGCTCCGTATGCCACGGCAAACTGGCTGACACTGACGGCGGCGGTGCACAAATGCTGCGCAGCTAGCGCCATTCGACGGCCAACACCGCGGTTCCTGGTGTGTCCGCTGTGCCGTGCGTGTGATCATTGCTTGTACAGCCCTCTCGCAGTGTCCGGAGCAAGTATGGTGGGTCTGACACACCGGTGTCAATGTGTTCTTTTTTCCATTTCCAGGAGTGTATGTATTAAACCATTTGTGCACTGTCCCACTCATACCACAGTGCATAAGCTTATCTGGAAGAATTTAAATATTCACTCAGTCATAAGTGTTTGAGAGATCACAAAATACCCCAGTTCGTGACGTTTGGTTATTCACAGGATTTAATAGTTGATTAGTGAAAGCATATATAGCATTTTCTGTTGAAAAACCTTTCTGAAAACCAAACTGACATTTTGTTAGTACTTCATTTTTACAAATATCAAGCTACTCTTGAATACATTACCTTTTTAAGAATTTTACATAAAGCTGTCAGAAGCGAGAATGGGCTGTAGTTGTTAGCATCAGACCTATCCTCTTTTTATGCAATGGTTAACTGGAAGCATATTTCAGTCTATCAGCAAAACTGCCCTGTTTCAGTGAGCTGCCACAAATGTGGCTGAGAATCCTACTTATCTGTTGGGAACAAGCTTTAGTACTTCCCTTTTAACAATATTTGAAATTGTTTAAATTTTATTATCAGAGGTGTAAATCTCAGACATAGTTCACATGCTTCTGGACTTCTTAATAACTTCTCTTAATACAGTGCACTAGTTATTATAAAGTTTTACTGTTTCTGGATCACTACTCCTTCTAACTATCAGATTCCAATTTTATGTTCGTAAGACATTTTTATCCCTTTAATAAGTCATAGCTTTCTAGATGGTTTCTTACAATTACATTTCACTGTCTTCTTAGGGGAAACTGTTTTCAAATATACTCACAAAGGCATCATGAAATAGATTAAATTTGAAGTTAGCATCAGGTTCCCTGAACGTCTCAACCCGATTTAACGGTTGCAAACTTTCCTCAAAATTTGCAGTTGGTAAATCATTAATTGAACACACTATTTGGGAGGACTGTTTTGCATTACTGTATGGAGCTATGTCATATACTGCAGCTAGCTATGCATCATGATCAGACACCCCATTCTTAACAGGAAAAGCTTTTATTTGATTAAATTTGTAAAAAACATTATCTGTCAGAATCGCTCAGAAAATATAAATTGAAATCCCCACAAATAATTTGCTTCCCTCTGTCGGACACATAGAACAACAAAGAATAAAAGTTTTTCAGAGTTAGCTGAACATTTTCCAGTGGACCTATGCACAGCTAAAATTATAAAAGCGACATTGTGCTTCTATATCTTGCTGTACACAAAACTTTTTATTTTCTAAATTTTTCACACTACGATAAATTTTTCACACTACGATAAATTTTAATATATATGGCAACTCCTCCTCCTCTCCATAGTCTCTCTACTTATGTGTGCTGAAAGCTTATATCCACTTAAATTTACCTTCCATATACCTGTAAATTTATCAAGTTGAGACAGGCATAGTGCATCTATACCACTCTGTTTTTAAATGAACAAGAAGCTCATGTACTTTGTTTTTTAATCTCCTGATATACTGATGCGGTATACTGACATTATTTATCACTGTACTTTTATGAGAATATTGTGATATTTTAACATCTCTAATTCATGCCTGTCTGAGCTTCTCATTAAGCTTAATTTCATTCAATGTTGAATCATTGGACACTGATCTTAACGTAGAGGATAGAGGTACTCCCATGAGTTTGTGCCCCCCCCCCCCTCCCCCCAATTTCAAGATAAGATTTTGCTATTGTCCCAGCCAATTTACACTTCCTTTTCATGTTGAGATGCAGGCCATGCCTTGTGAAGTCCCACCTACCAATAGCATCAACAGGAACCAAACATATGCCTCACAAAATAGCTGCCCAAAGCAGCTGATCTAGCTCCATATTGCTCATCCTGACAGAGGTGTTCAACTGGGGCTGCTCGTACAACATGAAAACAGGAACCAAGCCAACATTTGTATGGTTAATTGCAGATGCTATTTTTACTAGATCACACACAATATTGTAGCCCTGATCCCTATCAGTACTATTTCCTTCTCCACCAACTGTTAAAACATGATCCTGCTGTGTAAAACCGATGCACAATGATCCTACTGACTCATCTCTTGGCACTCCCCCTATCACTTGGCATGCAAATAATAGCTAGGGTGCAAACTTCAAAATTCTTGGGTGCAGGGTGCACACTTCAAAATTCTTGGGTGTTCATATTGATCGAGAATTTCAACTGGAAAAAGCACAATTTAGAACTCCTAAAACAACTAAGTTCAGCCACATTCGCACTTGGAATTATTGCAAATCTTGAGGTGAGACGAATTGGTAACTTGCCATACTTTGCATATTTTCATTCAAAAATGTCGTATTGAATAATGTTGTGTGGCTAACTCATCTTTTAAGAAAGGAAGCCTTCATTGCTCATAAACCTGCTGTAAGATTAATATGTGGTGATCACCCATGATCATCTTGTAGGCATATGTTTAAGGAGTTGGTCATTCTGACTACTGCTTCACAGTATATTTGTTCTCTCATGAAGTTTGTTGTAAATAATCCAGTACAGTTCAAAAGGAGCAACAATGTACATAATTACAATACCAGAAGGAAAAATGACATAAATTACTCGGCATTAAGGGAGTCTTTAGCGCAAAATGGGGTGCATAGTGCTGCAACAAAACTTGATTGCTTGCCCATTGATGTAAAATGTCTGATTGCAAAGTAAAATTTGAAAACAAATTGAAAATGTTTCTCCTTGACAACTTCTGCTATTCCATAGAAGAAATTGTTACAGTAATCTGTAAAAGGTGGTGGGTAGGAATTACTTACTCACATCTGTATATTTAAAAAACTTCTAAATGCACATCATCTAGAAATTAATTTGTGATGTGACTGTAAAATGATTCATTCTGTATCATTAGGATTTATTGTGCAGAATGATCCATGGAACATGAAACTAACAAACTCCTTTTGTAAGACTTGAAAGTCAAAAGAGAAATGGAGGTCCTGGTGCCTAAAGAGCAGTGTATCACAATCAAGGTGACAGTGGAAAAAATGAAGATCATTCATAAAGAAGTTTTCAACAGTTTGCTTGACATTTTGAAGAAATGAGGGTCACCACCTGATGCTCAGCTCGTCCTGCACATTACACATTGACACATCTTGCTTCTTTGAAGTGTCAGATATTGCCTCTCACTCTACTTTCACCATTTTCTCCTGACAAAACACCCGGTGCATTCCTCCCCTTTCCTTAAATGAAGAAACTATTGAATGGCAGGCATTTACAGAATGACAGGTGATTTTCAAGGTGGAATGATTCTGTAACAGCCAAAATACAGACCCTTCCAACAAAAGTGAATATGTAGAAGAGGAATAAGACATAACAAAGTTTCAGGATCTCAGCTCAATTTTTTTGACATGATAATGAAAAGTTTGACTACCTCTTGTAGCAATTAAAAAAATGTTACTTATGAAAATTGAGCAATACAGGAACAACATTTCAAGGATGTTACTGGTAAGATGATTTAGTAATAGACAGTGATTCAGATTCCACATCTAGTTTCAGTATCAGTATGGTGCTCTAGTCTCCAACACTTGGGCTTTGTACTCTGGCCACAGCTGCATGTAAATATCGCGGCCCCACACTTGTCTGTTCTAGCTATTCTATGAAGCCCTCAATATGTGCCATTAATAGTAGAGTAATTGTCTTTATCAGTGTCAATGAAATTCACCAACAGCTGTGTATCTTAATATGTTGTTTTATTTTATTTTGAAGGCTACCAGTTTCAGCATTTCACTATGCCACATTCAGGCCCCATATGCATCTCTCCAAATAAATGAAAATGTCATGTAGACCCATAAATCTCCGGATGTCATGTGTTAACACTAGTGCTTCATTCGAAGACCTGTTGTCAAGTCTTTGTATGAAGCCCTACTGTAACTGCTAAAAAAAAACTGTGAAATATTGTAAACAAACTTTCTGCAATCACACAATAAACATGTGTACTAAATTCCCTTGTTATATATAATTGTTGAATGGTAAAACACATACCATTTTGTGGGTTCCACGTGACTCTCATTAGTGAAATTCTGGGGAAGCGTCACCAAGAAAAAAAAAAAAAAAAATCGGAAAACCACAGATAAGATGAACTGGCAACTAAAAGGAAAGCAGTTTTCAAGGTCTTTTGATTTGTCTCGGAGAGGTAGTCACCCTGTGATAAGGTACATTGTGTGCAGCAAGAAAAATCGTAGGTACTGTTTCAACAATGTTGTGTCAGTGTGTGTGCATTTCCATGTTCTGAACTGTACCATACCCCAAATAATTGACGAAGTGTAACATATTTCTTAATTACGAAGTTTTTAATGAGTTAAGAGACAAAACTGCAATAATAATTTAGTGTCAAAATAACCAGGGCTCCTGTGGAGCACACTATGCCACTCATGGAAAGTATACTGTTGCAGCAGTGCACAAGTTTAAGTTAAAATTTGTGCCCAATAATATTTTTTCTTTTCTTTTTCTCTGCCCACTGCTGCACCCTTCTCACTTTTCATACTGATAGTTTATAACATTGACTCTTTTTCCATATTAACAAGTTGCCACAGGCTGAAACTTCTTGTGCCACATACTAGGCATCTCACATGTAGTCACATGTCGGGCAGGGTCAAATAGTTAACATAACCAAACCTAATCATCTCAATTCGGTATGTATGGTTGATAGGTGACTGCACCTGTTATACCATAAGAAACATCCAGTTCCCAGTCTGGCACACTTATCACAAGCTGTGTGGCAATGGATTGCCTCCCAGCTGATGTATCAGGCTCCCTTTTCGTGGACGCTTTCACCATCTACTGCAGCGCGCAGCATACATGTTTCCTGGAGCGCTGTCTTCAGCGTTGTCTTGACCGTCTTTACTCCTGGAGTGTCCGCCAATGGCTTCCGTTTTTCTGCCGAGAAGACGGTCTGTATTAACTTCTGGCGCTACAAATAGTTTCTCCCACCGTCCTTACATCTCAATCCTGTTGCTCTCCCATTCGTGGAGACAACAAAATTTTTAGGTCTTACATTTGACAGGAAACTTAGCTGGTCTCCACATGTCATATTTGGCTGCCTGTTGTACCCGTTCCCTAAATGTCCTCTGTGTTCTCAGCGGTATGTCGTGGGGAGCGGATCGAACTGTCCTACTTTGCCTATATCGGTCGATCGTCCTCTCAAAGCTGGATTATGGGAGCTTTGTATACTCCTCTGCATGGCTGTCCATCTTAAGCTGCCTCAACTCTGTACAACTCTATACTAGTCTCGTCGAGAGTCTTCATGCTGAATCCGGTGAATTGCCAGTAACCTACCGGCGTGATATACTGCTTTGTCGGTATGCCTGTCGGCTATTATCAATGCCCGACCACCCGTCTTATCATTCCTTTTTTGACGATTCTCTCGACCGTCAGTATGGGTTGTATGTATCTGCCCCGCTACCCCCTGGAGTCCGCTTTCGTCACCTCCTTCAGCAACTTGATTTTCCACTCCCTGCAACCTTTAGAGTGGGCGAGAGCCAAGCACCACCTTGGCTCCAGGCTCAGGTTCGCGTTCACCTTGACCTCAGATCGCTCCAAAAGGAGGTTACCCCAGCTTCGGTATACCGCTCGTGGTTTGTCGAACTTCGTTCGAAGTTCATCAATACGATCTTCATTTATACAGATGGCTCCAAGACCAATGACGGCATCGGGTGTTCTTATATTGTCGGGGCACACAGTTTCAAATACCAGCTCCGTGGCTATTGTTTGGTCTTCACAGCTGAGCTATTCGTCCTCTATCAGGCTGTTCTTTACATCTGCTGTCACTGACATTCTGCTTATGTCATCTGCTCTAATTCCCTGAGCACCATCCAGAGCCTCAGTGATCTGTGTCCGGTTCACCCTTTCGTGCACTGGATCCAACGCTCTCCTCAGCAGCTGGTGGACGACGGTTCTCCAGTTACCTTTATGTGGGTTCCTGGCCGTGTCACTATCCCTGGGAACGAAGCTGCAGATGCTGCAGCCAAGGCTGCGGTCCTCCAGCCTCGGACAGCTTCTTGTTGTGTGCCTTCATCTGATTTTAGCAGGGTCATTTCTCAGCTCATCTTATCGCTGTAGCATGCCGATTGGTCTAAGCGTACTGAAAACAAGCTTCCGGCCTTGAAACCTCTCCCCACGGCTTGGACGACCTCTTCACGCCCTCCTCGGCGGGAGGAGGTTGTTTTGGCCGGTTAAGGATTGGACACTGCCAGTTCAGCCATCGCCAACTGCTGACAGCTGCACCGGCGCCGTTCTGCCCATGTGGGCAATTGCTGACAGTACGCCACATTCTAACGTCCTGTCCGAATTTTAACACACTGCGCATTGATCTTGGCCTGCCATGTACTCTGGATGAAATTTTAGCAGATGACCCAGGAGCAGCTGCTCGCGTTCTTCATTTTATCCACTTGACAAACCTGTAAGGACATTTGATTATGCTGTTTTCTTTTAATTCCTTGCCTGTTAATGTGCCTTTTATAGTGTTGTCCTTTTTAGTTGCTGTTTTAACATTGTGCCTCGCAGTGCATTCATAATTTAGTCTGGGCGCTAATGACCACTGTAGTTGTGTGCCCCCCCCAAAAAAAAACAAAAAAAAAAAAAAGGCTGTGGGGTACAACTTACTTGCTTGTTTAGTGTCAAAACATCTTGAGTACCTAATGCCAATGACCTCACTCATTGTTGTTTACATATGTGACAGTAAATTATATGCCCTTCTAGGATGAGGCTGGTGCAGCTGCTATCCTATCAGTAGAACTAGATGATCATCTTGGAGGGTCTCCTGTCCAACACCGTGAAGTGCAGGATCATGAATCTCAGCTTTTCTTGTCCTACTTCAGAGCTGGTAAGTGAATCATAAATACATAGAAAAAATTTAACACAGGGTTAGTTAACTGGTTCATTAGTCATTATTACAGTTTTGATTCATTGTTAGTCTTGTTTAAGTAGCCGTTTGCTGAATTTGTGAAATGTAAATTTGTATTTTAATGAGCCCTGATGTTGACATGACATTATAAAGTCTGCAAAATGAAAAAAAAATTCACATTAATTTATGATCACAGCTCATATGTTCCTGACTATCTAATGACTTTTCATATAGAAGAGAAAAGACCAATGTTTCAGTTGAGTGCTTTCTACTAAAACCACAATGTGATTTCATTAATATTTTAGATTTACATAGGAGATCAGAAAAAAACAGTGGTTTCACTTTAACAATTTTTAACAATATTGAAAAGTTCAGATGTATGAGAGATTTACAAACCAAGTCAGTCACTCAGAGATTGTGTGCACATACACTTACAAGATTTGGTATGTTACCTGTTCCTAATAAGATTTAAGAATTTAATAACGTGATTCCTTGTTGTATTTCCCGTATATTTGTTGGTGTGAGAAATATTTACCAGCTGAATTCTGTACGTCAGGTGTGGGATTTTCATGGGTTATATTGTAATCAATAAGATTTTTTGCGGTATTTACAAAACAACAGTTCAACACAGTAAATGATAATTTGTGATGATTAATTTGTTACTTCCTGTGTCTGTTTTTACATCATGCCAAACAGCTTCGATTTTGTTAGCTCTTTTTTTTGTTATATATGTAATTTTTCCAGTATTTTGGCATTTTTACCACCTTCCTGAGTATTGTTTTATAGTTCTTAAAGCATCTATTGAATTCAGGTGTTGCGAGACTTAGCTTAGTAATTCTGTATGGGGATCATTTCTGTGCACAAGATTTTCTAATGTGTGGAGTGATCCGTTTGCTTGTGGGAGTGGGTTTTGATGTAGTTTCAAGAAGAAATGCTTCATCAAAGTGATATATAACTGTATTGAAACAAAAAAGATCATCAGTTACTTTTGGTTGCTGTGTTTGTGAGATGTCACTTCTTGCATCTTCCACCAGAGGTGCTGGGTTTTGGTTTATTCTGTGTGTGCAGTGTGATGTTCCATGGGTGTTAGATAGAACAATAGTTTCTCGGCATTGATTCAGTTTTGTCAAACTCTTCTCTAGTGCTGATTACCAAGTGTGCAATTGTAGTTGTTTGGACGGTCAACACCTAGTTGTGCCAACATTAGTACCCTGACATGATCTCAGAGTACACCTTCAGTCCACAAAACCAGAAGAAACAGATAAAGATTGGCTCACAGATAAGGTCAATGCTCTTGACTGAATGGATTGGTCCCAAATTGCTGATTGGTCCCTCATGTCAGGTGATCAGGAGGTGTGAACAGTCACCTAAGGGGGGTGTGCCCCCTTGTGAAGGTGCCCCCCAGTTGGAAGGAGCACTCATAGGGATTTTCTTGCAATGAGTCAATGATCTTCACATTCAATACCTATGAAACGGAAATGTAATGAGGGTAATGATTCAAAGGCCCTTCCCACTGCTCCATTGTTCCTTGTGGTCCCATGTACTGAAGACAGTCAATCCTTCACCATGGTAAACCCATTTATTATTCAGAAAGGTGTTGATGCAGTTGCCGGCCCTGTGAAATGCTGCTATGGTTTATGGAATGGTGCTTCGCTTTTGGAGACTACTTCTGATTCTCAAGCACAACAACTGCTTGCTGCCTCGCTTCTCTACGGCTACCCTGTTGGTGTCGAGGCCCATAGAACTTTGTATTCTTCCTGTGGTGTAATTTACACCAGGCTGCTCGACGGTCTGACTGAGGGCGAAATCCAATCTTACATCTCTTATCAGGGTGTCATTGCCGTATATCGTGTAATGAAAAAGGTAGATACTTCCGTAGTGCCCACACAAGCTCTTTTTCTCACCTTTGATAGTGTGGTGCTTCTGTCCAAGATCAAAGCAGGCTATGAAATTATCACAGTCCAGCTGTACATTCCAAACCAAATGCACTGTTACCAGTGTCATTATTTCAACCACACTAGAACATCTCGCCAACATCCAGCCAGATGTGCAACCTGTTGTAGGGATGTGCATGAGGGAGATTGTCCACCTCGTTCCTGCTGTATCAACTGCAATAGAGACCATGCCGCCGACTCTCTGGATTGTCCCCTGTGTCTTGATGAGCAGGCTGTCCAAGAAATACGGGTAAAGGGAAAATTGCCTTACCCAGTCGATTATAAGTTACTGGCTACTTGCAAACCATGCATTCTCCCGTCTGGCACCTATAGTTCCATTCTTGTTACCCTTGCTCTATGAAGGATATGGCCACACAGACATGCGACCTCAAGTCTCCAATCCAGCTCTTGAGTTTGTGAAATCGCCCAGTGTCAAGGTATCATTGCCATCGCCCCACCCAGCTGTGCAACAAGCCATCAAACTCTTGTCTCAAGGGACAAAGCCACCAGCTACACAACTAGTAGGCTGGAAAGGACAGAAGAAGTACCCCCGTGAAGACTTCTTCCGTCCCTTCAGTCAAACAACTCCCGAGTCTTCCTCTAACCAGAAAGGCTTGAAGAAGTCCATGAAAGGCAAACAGTCTTCTCCTTTGCCAACTTGAAGAGCCTGCTTGATGGCGTCGCCACGTGATACCTTAGCCCGGCCGGCCTCCGTGTCACCGGTGCACACAACAAACTGTTTTTTATGTGTTGGACTCCACAGACTGACTGCACAAGCAAGCCGATGCTTCTCTGGACCCCCATGGAGCAAGATCCTCCTGCTTCTGTGCTCTGTAGTAGTGACTCCTCACAGGCTGTCACTCGACAGCCGCCGAGGTGAGACCTCTACATCTGTTCCTCATCATGGCTCTCCTCCTATGGAACATTCATGGCCTTCAGTCCCACAAAGAGGATTTATGGCTGCTTTTAGCATCACAGGGTCCCCTTGTACTCCGCCGTCAGGAAACGAAGTTGTGCCCTCACAACCACTTAGAGCTTTCACATTTCTTACTGATTTGTTTTGACTCCCCCTCCCCAAGGTCGGCATTCCATCTCGTGGGGATGTCATGCTGTTCATATGGGATGACATTTGTAGTCAACCCATCTCCCTGACTACCCATCTTCAAGCTGTTGCAGTTCACCTTCCCCCCTCTCCCCACAACTTTTTCCTTCTGTACCATTTATGTCCGTCTGTCATTTGATGTCACCAGGGCAGACTTCCTTCAGCTTATTAGGCAGCTGCCTCCCCCATTTTTGCTACTTGGTGACTTTAATGTGCATCATCCCCTTTGGGGTTTTCCCAGAACCTCTCAGATAGGTGCCCTCTTTGCTGATCTTTTTAACCAAACTAACCTCTCCTGCCTTAACACTGGAGCACCTACTTTCCTTCACATTCCTTGCACATCTATTCCCATTTGGACCTGTCCTTCTGCCCTGCCCACCTTGCCAATTGTCTTCCCTGGTCCGTTCTTTCTGACACCTTCTCGAGCAACCATTTCCCGTGTGCTATCCGTTTGCAGTCTCCTACCCCTCCATGTGCATGTCCAAATGGCAGCTTTGCAAGGCTGACTGGCAGCTTTACTCTTCCCTGGTGACCTCAGAAGAAAAAGATTTCCCCAGTTGTGATGACCAAGTTGAATATCTCACAAATGTTATCCTTACTACTGTAGAACGTTCCATTCCTCGCACTTCCTTTTTACCATGTCGTGTCCCAGTGCCTTGGTGGCCTGAGACATGCCACGGTACAGTTCACACATGGAGACGTGCTCTCCGTGTTTTTTAACGATCATCCTATGATGGCAAACTGTATTCATTATAAACAGGTGCATTTAAAGTGTTGCTGCATTCTTCGGGATAGCAAAAGATCTAGCTGGATTTCCTTCACTAGTTCTTTTTAACAGTTTCACCCCTTCCTGTGTCATGTAGGCCAACCTCCGATGGCTCTCTGGGACCAAGATCCATTCCCCAATTTCTGGCCTGACAATAGGAGACAATGTCATTGTGGACCCTATTGCTATCTCCAACATCTTGGGCCACCATTTTGTGGACATTTCAAGCTCTTCCCACTATCACCCTGCCTTCCTCCATCGGAAATGAGCAGAGGAGGCTCGAGCAATACCATTCTCTTCTCAGAATTGCGAGTGCTACAATGCTGCCTTCATTATGAGGAAGCTAGATCGTGCTCTCAGTTCATCTCGATCCTCCACCCCAGGGCCAGACGCCATCCACATCCTGATGTTGCAGCACCTTTCTCTTGTGGACAAGCACTTTCTGCTTAACATGTACAACCACATCTGGGCAGATGGCACATTTTCTGGATGCTGGCATGCTGTCATAGCTATACCTAAGCCTGGTAAGGACAAGAACCTTCCTTCTAGCTACTGCCCCATCTCTCTTACCAGCTGCATTTGCAAGGTGATGGAACGTAGGATTCATACCCGGCTGGTATGGTGGCTAGAGCCTTGCAATTCACTGACGAATGCACAGTGTGGATTTTGAGTGTGGTTTTCTGCAGTTGACCGTCTCGTTACTTTGTCCCCCCATGTCATGAATGGTTTTCTGTGGAAATCCCAGACTGTGGCCATGTTTTTCGATTTGGAAAAGGCCTACGACACCTGCTGGTATCCTCCGTGCTCTTTACATGTGGGACTTCCGTAGCCGCCTGCCCCGTTTCCTTCAGGCATTTTTAAAAGACCGGGTTTTCAAGGTGTGTGTGTGTGTGTGTGTGTGTGTGTGTGTGTGTGTGTGTGTGTGTGTGTGTGTGTGTTCTGCCTTGTCAGACACCTATATCCAGGAAAACAGTGTGCCTCAGGGTTTCATCCTGAGTGTCGTCCTCTTTGCTATCACCATTAACCCTATAATGGCCTGTCTCCTGCCAGGCATCTCCAGTTTCCTTTTTGTTGATTATTTTGGCACCTATTGCAGTTCTCCATGGACTTGTCTCACTGAGCATTGTCTTCAGAAATGTCTTGATCATCTTTACTCCTAGAGCATTAACAATGGCTTTAGCTTTTCCACTGACAAAACTGTCTGTATGAATTTCTGGCAATGCAGTTGGTTTCTCCCACCATCTTTACATCTTGGGCCTGTTGCCCTTTCATTCGTTGACACTTCTAAATTCCTGGGGCTCATGCTCACACTCTTGGTCCTCCAACGTGTTTTACCTGGCAGGCCGCTGTACATGGTTCCTCAGTGTCCTACAAGTCTTCAATGGTACTTCCTGGGGTGCTGACTGAACCACCCTCCTCTGTTTGTACCAGTCCCTTGTCCATTCGAAACTTGACTATGGGTGTTTTGTTTATGCATCTGCACATCCATCCCTCTTAATGCCATCTCAACACTAAGTACCATTGTGGCATCTATTCGGCCATGGGCTTCTTTTACACTAGCCCGGTAGAGAGTCTGTATGCTGAAGCTGCTGAACTCCCAATGTCCTACTGCTGTGACTTGCTCCTCAGCAGGTATGCATTCAGTTTGTCTGCCATGCATGGCCACACATCCTGTGCCTCCTCCTTCGATGATTCCTTTGATCGCCAGTATGCAGCATGCCCCTTTTTTCTGTTACCTCCTGGAGTCCACTTTCGGCAGTTGCTATGGCGGCTTAACTTCACACTAACTGCAACTTTCCCAGTGGGTGTGTACCCTTCACCACCTTGGCTTTGTGAAGTGGCCCCTGTTAACCTTGGCCTTAAATTGCTTCCTAAGAACACTACTCCAGCCTTGGTCTATCACCTTCAGTTTCACAACCTTCGCATGGAACTTTGTGATAGTACCTTTGTATATTCTGATGGCTCTCGTACTGATCGTGGGGTTGGGTGTGTCTTTAGTAATTGGCACCCATGTCTTTCGATATCAGCTTCCGGCACACTGCTCCATATTTACAGCTGAGCTCTTTGCCCTGTATCAGGCCATGGAGTGCATCCAGCGACACAGTGTTTTCTGTGTCCTCTGCTCAGACTCTGTGCCCTTCAAAGTCTATGTGCGCTGTACACTGCCCATCCCTTAGTGCAACAGATCCAGGAAAACTGTCACTTGCTCACTCTTGGTGGAGCCAGTGTGATGTTTGTGTGGGTTCCTGGTCATGTCACTCTCCCAGGAAACGAGGCTGCTGACACTGCTGCCAAGGCTTCAGTCCTCGTACCTCAGCCCGCGAGTTCCTATATTCCCTCCGATGATCTCTGTGTTGTCCTCTGTCAGGAGGTGGTGTCCCTTTGGCATTGCTAATGGTCCTCCCTTCATGGGAATAAGCTCCAGTGGCTTGGACAAACACCTCTTCACCTTCCCACCGGGAGGAGATCATTTTAACTAAGCTGCATTTTGGGCACTGTCTTTTTAGCTATTGTCATTTGATAAGTGGTGCTACCCCACCACTTCGTACACATTGCACCGAAGTTTTAACTGTCTGCACTTCCTGACAGAATGCTCATTTTTTTAACCATTTACATTCCCACGTGGGTTTGCCATCTGAGTTATCGGCCGTTTTAGCAAATGACGCCAAAGCTGTCAACTGTGTTTTACTTTTTATCCATCTAAGCAATATGGCGAAGTCCATTTAATTTTTAGTTTTGGACCTCAGTTTCTGTATGTTTTTTTTTCCCCCCTCCATGTGCTTGTTTTTAGCTGTTTTCTAGTATGTCCATTGGGATTTATGTATAGTCGTTTTTTAACTCCTCTCCGTCTTTGTGTTTATAGTTTTGACTTAGGCGCATATGACTCCAGTTTTTTTTTTTTTTTTTTTTTTTTCCCCTATTGTAAGAAATTGCATAATTGTTCCTCTATAAACTCATTAGCCCTGAGTGGCACAGAGCATCTGCTTTCTGTTTGCTATCACAGGAAGTTTGTAGATCAGTGATGGAAGTGTACTTCACCTTGTGCATACCCAAATGCCAGCAGCAGTCAGACATAGGTGCATCAGATAGCCAATTAGTCTCAGCATTTATTTATCAGTGATTGGAAGGAAGGATGAAAATTTATTTTTGACACTTGTTCAGACTTGTGTACATATCCACATACCTTAGTGTAAAATTGCCAGTCACAGACTTCATTCTGCCTCTCCAAAGCAAACAATTCATTCATAGTGACTTACAGCACTCATCGTATTGAGTTGGGACTCGGGAATGCTCCGTGCCTTCCCTTGGAATTCATCATTGCTGACGTCTTGGAACCCATAATCAGAGCAGACTTCCTAGTGGATTATCACCTGCTGTCAAATGTGGTGAATGCAAGACTTGACCTCAGCATCACAAGTCTTACCACTGCCAGATTCTGACGCAGTGTAGAAAATACAAAACAGCTAGCTCATCCAGGAGCAGGTTGTAAATACACCAAGCTACTTGAACAGTTTGCAACTATAACAGGATCTCCTGGTGCTCAGACACAGGTGTGTTAAAATACCATTAATTACATTAAAACAGCTGATAGCCCACCAGTTTTGTGCACACTTGCGCAATCGGCTCCCAACCATTGGGTTATCGCAAAGGCAGGATTCAACTCTATGCACAAATAAAGTTACTTCACCCTTCTAGCAGTTTGTGGTCATCACCTAGTATCCAAGAAATATGCTACGTGGTACTCGTGTAGTGATTATTGTGCACTTATGAAAGGACAGTGCCAGATAGATATCCAGTACCCATTTTAAGAGATTACAACTATGCTCTGCATGGTGCAACCATGTTCAGTGTGCTGGATTGCACAAATTCGTTCAGGCAGTCTCCCATGGCAGATGGTCATTCTGAAAAGTCATTCTAATGCCATTTGGCTTGTTTTGTGTCTTCATGACAGTTGATCTATCCAATGCTGCAATTTATTAGCCAAGGTTTATTGACTCAGTGATGCAATGATTATCATTGTGTTTTGCCTACCTAGATGACATCTTTGTCTTTGCATAGCAGCATCAGCAACACATCATGGAAATCTGTAAATGGCTAGAGCAAAATGGTGTGGTGTTGAATACTGTCAAGTGTGTATTTGGCTAACAGCAGATTACCTTCTTGGGCGATCTGATTCCATCAGCAGAGTCACTACAGCTTCCAGAAATTTGAAGTCATCATGAAGATTTCACAGCCTGAAATTATCAGGGAACCAAGTCATTTCCTAGGAGTGCTAAATTTTTACTAGCAGCATCATCCTTGTGTGACTGGATCACAGGAACCACTGACTGCAGCACTTTCCAGACGTAAAACTAAGGGAAAACCTCTGATCCAGTGGGTAGATGCAATGAGCCATGTCTTTGAATGAACAAAGAAAAGCATATCAGATGCTGCACTCCTAGCACACCCCACATTGGAAGCACCTCTTGCTTTGTTGGAGCATTATAACAGCTAGGTGATGATGCTGGACCACCACTTGCCTTCTTATCACACGAGCTCTCACCTTTGCAGCAGACATGAAGCTCTTACAGTAGTGAAATTCTTAGTGTTTGTGAATGGATAAAGTACTTTTGCCCCCAGTTGAGAACCAGAGTTTACAATATTTACTGATCAAAAGCTGCTTCTATAAGCTTTTAAGCAGAATAACAATAAACGATCACCACATCAGTAGATTAATTTGATTTCATTGCTCAATTCAGCACTGACATCAGTCACTTCAGGCACTGGCAGTGTGGTAGTAGACTGTCTTGCATTAGCAGTGTAACAAATGCTATTGATTTTACACAACTTGCAGCCACATGAATCTGACCAGAAACTCCAGAATCTACTGAAAGATCATCGTCTGCATTACAGTTAAACTGGTAGACATTCCTGGCACAGATATGAAGCTGTGCTGTGACACTTGAAGTGGAAGACCTCGTACTTTCCTGCCATCTGTATTCTGCAGATGTGCTCATTATAGGCATGGTGACTTTTGCTGCCGTGGTGTTTGATCAAAAACTCACCTGGTTTTAAAATGTTTGTATGGCTTGCCATGCAAAAGGATTGTCAAGAATAGACTCGCACGTGCGTTCAATGTCAGTGCAGCAAGGTATCAAGTCATGTGCTCACACTAGTGGGATATTTTGAAGATATGACAACAAGATTTGCACATGTGCACATAGACGTAGCAGGTCCGCTACCTTCATCAAATGGTAAGCACTACTTGTCAACAGCAATCATTCGATTCACTCATTGGCCAGAAGCAATAACAGTCAACATCATTTTGGCAGAAACCTTAGCCTTCACCTCTGCATCAAATTTGATTTTGTGCTATGGTTGTCTGCTGCATGTCATCCCAGACTGTGGCTGGTAATTCATATCAGAGACATTTACTCAACTTTTCAAACACTGTGGTGTGATTCATCGTAGGACAAGAAACTAACACTTGGTAAGCAAATGGCATGACTGAATGTTGGTACTGTTCTTTGAAAGCTGCACTTCTGTGTCAGGGCAGGAGTTAGATGACAGCCTCATCCTTGGTCCAGCTTGGTTTTTACAATGCACATAAATCACACTTCTATGCTTTGTCAGAAGAGGTCATGTATGACAATGCACTAAGGCTCCCTGGTGAATTCATTGACTCAAGTTCCAAGCAGCTTCCTGACTATGACCAAACACTTTGCCACCTGAAGGAACGTATTGCTCGCATTCATCCTCATTAAGCATCTAGAGATGGCACGAGACCAACCTATGTTCATCATGATTCACAAATGTGTATTTATCGTGCTACGCACCAGTACAACTGCCTTACATCAGCCTGCATTGTGTTATCAAAAGAGGAGCATGAACTCTGGATGTTCTAGTGAATGGCAAAACTACCACAGTCTTGCTCAAACAGTCCACAGGTGTACTGCCGGTCCATAGTGTCCAACAGGCACAATATTTTGATGATCAGACGTGTCACCATCGTCAGGTGTGCTGACAAACTGAGCTCCTGAGGGCGGGTGGCCATCTTAAATCCCCTCTCCTCGTGAGGCGTTCTCTCCGCGGTCCGCATCCGTGCATTAGTGGTCGCCGAGACGCTGGCATCGGCGTCTGTGGTGGTGTCGGTGTAATTGCCTCGTCCACCCCAGTTGCCCATTCGTTTCCTTTGCTGAGTGTCTTTTTAATTAGACTCAGTGCTGGTTCCCATGCCCTGCTGAGGTTGTAGCCGCACTCTTGGTTGATGAGTCTGTCCCTGGTATGAATTTAGATGGCCTCTCTATCAATGCTGTCCCAGTATTTAGATGTCTGTGCCAAGACCCTGGTATGTTGGTAGTCCACTTCGGGATTTTCGGACGAACAGTGCTCTGCGACTGCTGACTTGCTGGGGTACCCAAGTCGAGTGTGCCTCTGATGTTCTCGGCAACAATCTTTGATGGTGCACACTGTCTGTCCAATATAAGTCTTCCCACATTGACACGAAATCTGGTATATGCTGGCCTTCCGCAAACCGAGATCATCTTTGACACTTCCCAGTAATGCTAGTGTTTTATTTGGTGGGGCAAAAGACAGTTCCTACTCGGTGTTTCCTCAATATGCATCCTATTTTCCCCGCTAGTGCGCCAATATATGGTATATAGGCAGTGGCTACCTCTTTCTCCATGACTTCCTCCATCTCTACAAACTGTACTGTAAGGGTGGGGTGGAGAGTGTGTCTGATCTGCCAATCAGAGCATCCGTTTTTGTGGAATACAGTTTTGAGGTGTCCAGCTCTTGGGGCAGACTCTCTGTGTCAGAGATGGTGCGCACCCTGTGCACCAGTGTTTTTAGCACCCCATTCCTCTGCGCAGGGTGGTGGCAGCTATTTGCATGCGAATACAGGTCAGTGTGCATTTTCTTCCTGTATACCCCATGGCCCAGGGTGCCATCAACTCTTCTTTCGTCCATGACGTCCAGGAATGGTAATCTTACTTCTGCTTTGGTGTCCATAGTAATTTGATGTTCGGATGTATGGAGTTGAGGTCTGTAAGGAAGTCTAGGAGCTTGTCCCTTCCAGGGGGCCAGATCACGAATGTGTCATCCACATAACGTAGAAAAAAAAGTAGGTTTCCATTTGGATAATGCCAAAGCTTCCTGCTTGAAGTACTCCATGTAGAAATTTCCAACCACAGGCGAGAGTGGGCTCCCCATTGCATCTCTTTCTGTTTGTTCATAGTATACTCCAGTAAAGAGAAAATACATGCAGTCAGAACGTGCTTGAAAAGGTCTGTCATCTTCTTGTCAAATTTCTGTGCAATAAGCTCAACTGACTCTCAGAGAGGCACCCTGGTGAATAATGAAACAACATCAAAACTCATCAGGATATCAGTCTTTCAGCTTGAAGCTGTCGAGACTTTTTACGAAATCAACAAAATTACGAACGTGATGAGGACATTTGCCCATATAAGGGCTTAGTAATTCTGCCAAGTATTTGGCCAGCAAATATGTAGGTGCCCTAATGTTGCTGACAATTGAGCATAATGGCACCCCTTCTTTGTGGACTTTAAGGAGTCCATGAAGTCTTGACAGTACAGGTTCAAATGGCTCTGAGCACTATGGGACTTAACATCTGTGGTCATCAGTCCCCTAGAACTTAGAACTACTTAAACCTAACTAACCTAAGAACATCACACACACCCATGCCCGAAGCAGGATTCGAACCTGCGACCGTAGCAGTCGCGCGGTTCCGGACTGAGCACCTAGAACCGCTAGACCACTGCGGCCGGCACAGTACAAGTCGTTGAGGTGTCAATTTCTTGGCGACACCCTCTGCTAAATCTGCATCCTTGAGAAGAGCTCTAGTCTCGTTCTCCACCTTCTTTGTGGGGTCAACGTTGATCTTCCAGTAAGATTCGTCATTTAGCTGGCTCTGCATCCTCTCAATGTAGTCCTTATGGGAAAGGACAACCGTAGCATTATTTTGTCAGCTGGTAAGACAACAATCTCAGGGCTCTGTCTCAGATCTCAAATGGCTGCCCGCTCCTTGCTGGTAATATTAGACTTGATCGATTTAGTTCTCGTCAGAGCACAGCAGGATTCCCGGCATACTTCTTCAGCTGCTTCAGGTGGTAGTCGTGCAGCACCGCTACTGCCGTGAACCTAGGTGTGGGAGCAAAATTAAGTCCCTTCTTCAGAACAGAAACTGCATTCCCAGTCAGCTCAATGTCCATGAGACTGATGACCGACTTGTGTGGGGCCTCCAGCTATGGTTTGTCAGAGAAACTAGAGAATTTAGATGTCTGACGTCCTGAGGTCGTCTTATGTGCAGAATCGGTGGTCACCCAGGTAACACCATCAATCCAGTCCCAGCTCCCGGAATTAAAATAATTGGCTAGTTGTAGATGTAGTTTAAGTAATTCCTGGGAGTTGTACTCTAGACTGCATCTGGTAAAGTGTACCCTCTCATCAACCAAGGTGAGGCTAGCACACTTCATAATTCTCTTAGCTCCTGCAGAATTGATGTGATTTCTGACCTCAGCAAAGTTTGGCACAACCTGATCAGCACAACATCTCTTCAGAAAAGCAAGAGCACTCAGCAAATGGCTCCTTTGGTGGCGCAGCTTGTCGAATTTCTTCATGCTGCGATACATCTCCTCCCCGTAGGGGTATGTGATGTGATTTTTCGGTTTCTCCCGGCATATTTCTTGCTCAAACAGTCCACGGGTGTACTGCTGGTCCGTAGTGTCAAATGGGCACAATATTTCGGCGATCAGACATGTCGCCATCCTCACGTGCACTGAAGAACTGAACTCCTAAGGGTGAGTGGCTGTATTAAATCCCCTCCCCTCGTGAGGCGTTCTCTCGGCTGTCCGCGCCAGCACAGACGCTGATGCCAGCATCTCAGTGACTGCTGACACGCAGGTGTGGACCGCGTAGAGAATGCTTCGTGATGGAGGAGATTTAATATGGCCACCTGCCCTCAGGAGCTCAGTTCGTCAATGCACCTCAAGATGGCAACATGTCTGATCGCTGAAATATTGTGCCTGTTGGACACTATGGACTGGCGGTACACCCATGGACTGTTTGAGCAATAAATACACTGGGAGAAACTGGACAATCATACCACAGTCTTGACTGACAGAGTGAAACCAGCTTGTTGCAGAAAGTATCGCCAATACACGTATCGCAGAACCAGCCTCAACCTTATACATCGAAAGTAGTCACTACATAAATGTAGAACACACACTGGATTTTGAGTGCACTTCCCAGCAGGATTTTTTAATGACACTGCTTCCCCTCAAGTGGGCTGATGTAGTGAACAAAATAGTCAGCTAATGTTTCATAGGACAATAGCTCCTTGCCAGTGATACAGTTCTTGTCACTCTCTTCTCTAGCACTACTAGTGTCAAGTGTTATCAAATACCTTGTGTTTATTGGTGAATAAATGTGTATTTGTTCATGGTACACTGGAGTTCCATTTCATACAACTGGACGAGTATCTCAAATGCACAATTGTAGTTATTCAGACGGCAGACACCTAGTTGCGCCAACAGTGTGTATGAGGGGAGTTCAAAAGAAAAGGAAATGACAGTGTGGATATAATTGAAGTACTTAATTGAAAGTAATCACTAGAGGCCTGAGCACAACTATCCCACTGTTCCTTAAGCTGAAGGATTCTCTGTTCCCAGAATTCCTGTGGCTGTGAGAGGAGCCAATTCTCCACTGTGTCCTTCAGTTTATCATAAGAGTTGAAACACTTCCCTTTGAGACACTTCTTTAGTGGACCAAATATATGGAAGCTACAGGATGATATGTCCTCACTGTAGGGTGGATACTCAAGCTGCTCCCACTTGAACCTGGCCGTTACAGTTTGTGTGACCTTGGAGATGTGTGTATGAGTGTTATTGTGAAGCAGAATCACTCGCTTCATGAGCAGCTCAGGCTGTTTGCTCTTGATGTGCTTGGATAGTTTACAGTGTGTCTCACTGTACACATTACCATTTATGGTTCTTCTGTGCCCAAGAAATTCAGTATCAGACCTTTGACATTGAAACAGATGGTGAGCATCAAGTTGCCTGCTTAGGGTGCTGCTTTGAATTTTCTGGGGGGAGGTGATGACACATGCTTCCATTGCATGCATCTCTTACTGTGTTATCCTAAGGTGGTGTACACAAATTTCAACCAGTTTGGTTGTTGCAATGTTTCATACCTCACCATTTGAACACTTCTTATATAAGGATATTGGATTTCCCAGATATATTTCTAGTGCTATAAATTTACACTCTTGTCTGTTTTTAGATTACTTCAAAATATCTCAGGTTCCTGCTCTGATATGTGATTTTCAGTTTGTAAGTCTTATTACTTCCTGCATGGAAAAATATTTTAGCCATCAAAGTCTCAAAATCTAGTCTTTACTATTTCTCCTTTTTAATTTTGATTCAAGTTTTTATGTGATCTAGTGTGGATTTTGTGTAACAAGTTTCTCATGTGGAGTAAAGTATTGCATTTGCTGAGTTATAAGAAACTAAGAGATTTCTTAACTCTGTTTTTTTCTTTATTGGGTTTTCCATGGTCTATATTTAAATCACCACAGATAAGGATTTTTACAGTTTCAGTTAATTTGTTTCCCATGTGTTGGAGAGCTTTATTATCTCCACCAGGAGATGTGTGTAGGCATAAAACAATTGAGGAACATTTTAACAAAACTCAACACACATGTTCAGGATAAGGGTTCAAACTTACATCCAACCATCCTAGTCTGAGTTTTCCGTGCTTTCCCTAAATCACTTACGGCAAATGTTGGGATGGTTCCTTTGAAGGGCCATGGCCAATTTCCTTCCTCATTCCTCCCTAATCCAAACTTGTGCTCCATCTCTAATGACTTAATTGTTGACGGGACGTTAACACTAATCTCCTATTCCTCCTCCTCCTCCTCAACAAATTTCGTTCATAGAATTTTACAAGAGAAGTGTTTTTTAGTTGTGCTTAATATCACTGAATCAAAAAATTACAAAAATATAATACTGGTCATCCATATAAATAGGGATTGACAGGGGAATAGTTGAAGTTTGACTAATCCCCTTGACAAGGAAAAAGTTAGAAATTACAAATTTTTACAAAACTAGGCATACCCATGTTTTCATGCATGTTTCTTCATTAGCACTACAAATGTATCCACATTTTTATTTGTATGTTTGTGAGTGAATTTTAAAATCTAGGAGCTCTTTTTATGCAGAAATTTGTGCTCTGCAACCGCACAAACTTTTCATTTGGATTACCGTTTTCAAGTCACAGGTGTTGCAATGTGAGCATAACTCACTTTTATTCCAAACTAGTAAAACTTTTTCTTGAAGCAACAATCTACAGCTGTTAAGTAGTTAAAATAATGCATTGCAAACCACCAGCTGTACCAACACGACTTTATTGCTCTACTAGTTTGGGCTCATAAAACCACCATCACTGGAGGGAAAGCTGAACATTGGTGATTTACCTCTGTGTTGGCTCACACAGTATTTATTAAATATTACAGCAACTTACATCATATCATCATCATCACAAACTTGAAATATTTCAAATTGATAAAAATTGGTTATATTGTATGTCTTAGTAATGATACTAAAACAGTGTGTACAACAGCTATTAATCTTGTAGTTAAACAGTGGCTGAAAATGAGAGTTGAGCAGGACAATATGCATCGTCGTTCAACAAATGCTTAGCAAACAGTTGGTTTGTAGTGTAAGGTGTTGTGGGATTGCCTGATATTACACACATGCAACAGTAAAGGCTATTAAATTTAACTTTCAAATTTAATGATCAAAGTTCCAACCATGCAGTATAAAAGAAGGATGAGTAGACTTTAGTGGAATGTTGAAAAATGGATATGTCAGGCCTTGTGAGGTGCATTTTTACAACTTCAAATTTAAATTTTGTAATATTTTTTTTTTTTTAGCCATTATGTGAAAATGTTTCAACCAGAATCTGTTGAAAAATGCATTTTGATACAAATTATTTGTTTGAGTTTTGTTAAAACAGATCTCAGTTCTTTTGAGTGATAGGAATTCTGTGACTGATATTTGGAAGTCCTGTTGTAGATGTTTGTAAACTATTGTTTTCTTCAGAGATGCAGTCACTGAAAAGCTGCTTTCTACAAGGGTAGGCTGGCAATTCATTGTTTGCTGTACCGGGACGATTGAGCTTCAGTCATATCCATAAACCCATGTTTCATCACCTGTTACAGTAGATTTCTGTAGCTCTGAATCATTGTTGACATCTAGGGTCTCAAGAACAACTTGCATTTCCTGCTGCTTTTTTTTTCTGAATACAAGTTAGGAGCAAATTTTGCTGTCACACAGTTCATATCCAAAATATTTAATGGTATGAGTAAATTGATATGCCAGGATCATCAGCAACTTCTGATTCTGATTAAGCAGTCATTCATATTCATTTTTCACTTCCTTCATGATAGTGACATGATGAGCTGTTCAGGTCACTCGTCTTCTTCTTCATGGCCTCCTTTGAAGTGTGTATAGCTCATGTAAACATCTGCTTTACAGCAGACTCACTAGGAATAATATTTAACATCTGCATAACTTTGCTGCATTTAAATTCATTCTTTTAGGAAAATTTAAAGTATATTATCTGATCCATTTGTATACTAAATAAGCCATTGCTGATACGAAGTGCCTTTAACCCTTTTTAACAGCTGACAATAAATATCTGATATGGCCAAGACTGGACAGACAACTCAGATTGTTTACAAACACAATAACAACAAAAAGTGGACAAATCAGACTAACACAACACACAAAATTGTGCAGTGCCCATTAATTTTAGAACACACCTTGTATTTGATCAAAGTCTGATTCACTTCCTCATTTGCCAACTCATCGCTTCATGTATTGTGGTATTTCAGTATGTATTTCACCCCATTTAATGTAACATAGATTAACATTTCAGTTACTGAAACAAATACACAATTATTTGTTTATGTTGTGCAAAACATGGGTGTGAAAGTTATTTTCAAACAAATGTAGAGTCCCTAAGGAACTAGGGCATGCTAAAACATTGTTTGGCTGAGCCCACACAATGGAAGCATAAATCTTTGCAAATAAAATATATCTTTTATGTTAGAGAAAAATTCAACTACTCTATCAGTTCACCAGATACTTTGAAGCTTGTTACTTCATTCACAAGTGAACTTGAACAGGCGAAGTTAGTTCTGGTTAAGGTTAGTTAGATGGTTTTATTTAGTTCTAATGTATTCCACTGATCATTTGAAGAATTCTGCCATTGAAATGATGGGTCAGTTTATAGGATATGTGTACATGATTAGTGTTCACATTAATGAACACAATCTTTTTTAGTCCTACTCATGCAACTACACTTAAGAACAAGGTTTTTTTCTGGCTAACAAATTTTAAGTAAAAATTCATCAATGGAATAGGAGCACCTGTCCAAGAGAAACAATTTTAAAAACTAATTTGCTATCTGTCATAAATTTTATGTTGTTGGGCAAATGATCAAAAATTGTTGTTTCTGTATGTTGGACTCCTTTCTGAGCCACTGGCACCATTCAGTAATAGGTAATGTCATTTTTTCCCCCTCTGGTGTTGTAAATATGGACATCACTGTTGCTCTTGACTGTGATGGATTATTTGATGAATTTCACTAGGTCTTATGGATCGATTGTATAAAAGCATTTAACCTTAAGTTAAGGCAGAAAGTGACCTCAGATCAAGCTTAACCTGGAAATCTGCATTGTATAAATGTTAACCCCAGATCATATTGCTGTGAAGTTGGATCATATTTGACTGGCATAAATATGATGTTCAAAATCAGGTTCATCTCTAATTGTCAGTTTATAGTGTAGTGGGATTAAGATTCATGACTTCAGTTATTAGCAGATATCAATTGAAATAATAATAAAGTTATTAACATCAAAAAATGGTAAGTAAATATTTGTGTGCCAAACCACACTGCTGATGCTCAGAATACTTTTTCCAATCTGGAAGGTGAGATTAAGGGAACTACCAGATACCATGTGTACATAATTATTAATCTTGTAACAGCTCTTGGGAGATGACTCATAGTTTGTGTGATTAGTTCGAAGGCATTTTATACACTCTTTGCAACAGAGTAAGAAACAAAAATACGAAATATTTGCAGTGAACAGTTAAGCATGGGAATTTTGAAAGCAGCCAAACATCTCTTATATATGATCTCTTTTGGCTTGAGTAGCAGTAATTATGAAATTATTATTAAATTTTTAACTACCGAGCATGTCCTTAAACTGCTAGGACAGTTCCATGTGCATTAATAAATACAACATAAGCAAGTATTTGGAAATACATTAACCACATTATAATCTGTCCACAATCTTGAGTGAGAGGTTGTGTTGTTGGCAGCAGTGGAGAAATTCACATTTGGACTCTCGTCAATTCTCGGATTTTATTTTATTCCCCTCCACCCCCACCCCCCCCCTTGCCCCCCCTTCATTTGTTTCACTTTTTCCACTTCACTGATTATAAAGATAATTATAACAATATTATCATGCCATGACATTCCATACCATACCACTGAAACCATACCATCCTCAATGTTTTCCGAGGATTCTGGACCAGTGATAGGCAAAATTGTGTGTGCAACAACTCTATGGATGTGAATTACATTATTTCCTTTAGATTACTTTATAGGTATCAGAGTATTCAAATGTGTCCACCGAGGAAGACGGAAATGAAATCCAGCAACCTCCCCAGTCCATGAAAGGGTGAACCCTCACTTGGAGTTACATAACCAGACATTTAAGCAGAGGTTTTGTTTGGAGAAGAGTCCCGTAGAGCAGTTGAAACTAAAGGTTATAAACCATCTGATGAAATCAACTAAAAGAGACAACCCACTGGCTGCAATGTGCATGTTGCACTTAACCTTCAGATTTTACACCACAAGGACCTTTGAAATAGTGGTTGGTGATCTGTTTAAAGTAGACATAGCAACAGCTTGCAGAGCTGTCGATCAAGTATTGGCCTGTGTTGCCTCATTGAAAAAGGAATTTATCAAAATTCCAATGGGTGAAAATGACTTTAGGGACATCTAGCATGATTTTTTAAATCAAATAGTGTATTTTCCTGGCATTTTAGGTGGTATTCACTGCACTCGTATCCTCATCAGATTGTCTGGTGGCAAGAATGCTGAGATGTTTAAAAATTGTCTCAGGTGGTTGAGTGATCTCAGACACTAAGCTGTGATGTTTAAATATCATAGCTAGATGGCCAGGATCTGCCTATGACAGCAGTATTTTTGGAAATTCATGTGTACGTGCTTAGTTGGAAACAGGAGAAATTCCAGAAGCCATGCTTCTGGGAGCCAGTGCCTATCAGTGTTGCAGATATTTGTTGATGCCGGTACTTTGTGAAGAAATGGCAACTAAGTGAATCTATAATGTGCCCACAAGAAAAAAAAGACCACCAGTTGAAAGAGTATTTGGAATAGTAAAGGCTACTTCCCTGTTTGAGTTTAGGACTCAGATAGAAAGTAAATTGTACAAAAGCTATAATAGCTACAGCATTCATCTGCCAATGCGTCAGACGAGCAGCCTGAAACTGATGACTATGTACACTGGTGTCCAATATTAAATCAACTAATGTAAATTTTGCAAGGTTGCATTTATTTTGCCACAAAACAGCGTAAGCAAATGATAGTAAAGTAGAAACAGTATAAAGAATACAAACATAAACTGCTGCAACATGTAGGATGGTAGAAAAGTGTTCTACATTTTTTCCAACTTAATGGATTTGCACACACATTCCAACAACTGGTTAATGTATTCAATATGGGCTGTGACCACCTGTGGCAGCAATAGAGGCCTGATGATGATGTGGCATGTTGCGAATGTCATCAGTCTCACGTTGAGGCAACAACGCTCATTGTTCGTGCAGAGCAGCTCGCAAGTCTTGGAGAGTGGTTGATAGGTGCTGACGTTATGCAACCCGTCTGCCTAGTGCATCCCAGACATGCTCCATGGAATTAAAATTGAGAGTGAGCAGGCCATGCCATGTGTGCAGTACCTTCAGTTTCCAAGAAAACATCGATCACCTGTGTTCTATGAGGTTGAGCGTTATCGTCCATCAGTACAAAGTGTGGGCCGACACCACCTTGCAACAACCACACATAAGGTCCCAAGACTTCATTGAAGTACATAACAACAGTTAAACCTTGTCAATTCACCCATGTAATTTCATGAAGAGGTGCTCAAGTGGTCGTCGTCATCCCTGTCCACACCTTTAGGGAACCTCTTTGATATTGGTTGCTTTCCACAGTGTTTGTGTCCTGAAATCATGTTCCACATTCACTCCAGATGCAAATCCATCATGAATCACTCTCCAAACCAAATCGAGACTTATCTGTGAAAAGAACATTGGCACACTATTCAACCATCCAGGTGGCATGTTGAAGACTCCACTCTAGATGTTCCCTTCTGTGAAGACACATCAGAGGTACATATACAGCAGGTTTCTGACAATAAAGGCCACTCTGACAAAGCGTTCTGTGTACTGTTTGCCTCAATACAACATGTCCAGTGGATGCTGTCAAGCCAGATGTCAGTTGTCTTACAGTACCAAGGTGGTACAGTCAAATAACGGTCATTCTTTCTGATGTCATGCATGGTCGGCCTTGCCCTGGTCTTTGGGATACAGTCTTGGTCTCTACAAACTGTTGCCATATCCAAGAGACAATACAGTTCACATAAAGCCATCATGCCACATCAGTTGGTGACTGTTCTGCTTTATTTCTCACAGTGATTGTGAATGTGGGACTACCATCTTTGATAGGTGCCCTGATACCATCATTGGCATAGTTGTCCATTGACCAGAATGCCATCTTTGCATGCAGAAGAGGATCATACTGACATATGTTGACAGTTTATATGATCATAGGATGGAGAAATGGAGGTTTGTTGCTTTAATTTTGGATGCCAGTGGGAGAAGAGTGTAAACAGAAATTCCAGTACCTGCAGAACATGAAGCCAACAGGGGGTCATAATGCAGTGAGGGCAGCATTTATTAACAGTCTGTTTACGTAAGAAGTTAAAAAATTGGAATAAATGTACAGAACGTCAGTTTGAAAACTAGATTTACTTTTCATTTTCTTTTCTTTCTTTTAGTTGTAGTTACTTCTGTCTCCTGGTTACTGAATTCCATATCAGAACAAGGATACCACACAGAATATTATGAACTACCTTTCATGCAGTAAATTCATCCCAAAACATTAATCAGAGAGTATTAAAATGTATATGAAACACTGCATATAACTTAGAGATGAAAATTTGTCCGTGAAGAAATTCCAGTAGTCTACATACCAACAGAAAGCAAAGGTAACAGCAGTCACAATGCAATGACTGCAAAATGTATGAACAAGGTATTAATACAAAAAGTTAAAAGATTGAATTGTGTCAGGTTAAGTCTGATTGTCTTTTCATTTCTTCAAGTTCCAGTTCTTTAATTTCTTTATCTATTTTGAGGGTTTCCATTCTTATCTCACATTCTGCAAGTGAGCACTGTACCTTTATTTTATGTTCCTGCTCAAGGCATTCTAATCTTACCTTGTGAAACTGGTATTCCTTTTTAAGAACATTTTCTGTTCTTTTGTTTTTGGGATGAGATTCTGATACTGTTCCAGAATCCTGGCTGGCGTGTTGTGCATCTACCTGTAATTAGAGGTTCTTTTCAGTGAAAATATGTGGTGATGTGCTGTCACAGTAAAGTAATTATATTATTTTAGTGTAGTACCATTCTTACCAGCTCAGTGTAAACATTCTCTCCTTCATTTTCATTGTCCTCAACAGGAGCAGTACTTTTGTTTGAAGTGACAGCTCTCCCCTCATTTACTGATGTTGTAAATGAACTGCAATCTGTGTTATCTGAATGTATATCAAACAAGAACATAACAAATAACGTTATAAATGACTTTTTACGCAGAAAAGTTGCTTCAAAAAGTTTATGCAGTCCCATCAAAATGTTTACAAGTCACTTCACATAACTTCCTGCATTGTCATTGTAGGGGTTGGAAATAGGAAAAAATAGTGGCTTCAGAGCTGCAATTAGCTTTTGTCCACTTTCTGTAACAGTACACCATACAAAATTACTGCCTCCAGTTTTATGCATTTCAACCTTGAAGAGTTCTGACACTGTCTTTGCTCCAGTTTATGTACCACATAAATAAAAATGAATGTAGTAATTAGAAAGTAGGTCTTGAAATTATACCTTCTAATGTGCAAATAATGCTTTCTTGGTTCTTTGCTTAATGTTTTCGTAACACATTTTCAAACTCTTCCACTCTCTTTCTGTCCCGACATTACGAGAATTAAAGTTAAGAGCAACTTATCTCCATGCCTTTGCCTTGTTGGCTGCAGTGACTTTATTTGTAATTTATTTTTTGACTCAATTATGTCTTTACACTGGCCCAACACCATTTCCAGCAGCAAATATTTCTCGTATTGAGAAAAGTTTGAGGATTGCTCCTTTTTCTGTTTACTTGTTACCATGGTTATAGCACGACACCTTTGATAATAAATACTATGTACCTACGTTGTCCTGAATCTGCGGTCAAAGTGCAGTAATCATGTTGCTATCCAATTTCAGCCATTATTTTTACTGCTCACTTTTGTGCGACCAGTACTTTAAGTGATGAGCTACCCCAGAAAATTATTCCATGAGATGTTATTGAGTGGAAGCAGGCAAAATATAGGAGGAGATTGATTGTTAAGACTCTTTGTTGTAGAGAATTGAATATAGTGTGGTTTTTTAAAATTTAGCTAGAGTCCATCAGTTTCTGAGAACCATTTTATAGTTCTTTGAAAAATATGTCTTCTGTTGCTTCCTCTCTAATGGGATTTTTTTAACACAGTATTGTTGCAAAAAGTACCAATTCTGTTTGTTAATTGTTAAATGGGAGGTAATTCACATATATAATAAATAAGAGTAGATCTAAAATTGAACCCCATGGGATTCCCTTTCTGATTTCTCCCCAGTCACTAAAATTTTCTACACTTCTGATATAGTTTGAATTATTGACTACAGCATTTTGCATTCTGTTCATTAAATACTATTTACACCAGCTGTGCATAAAGCCATCAATTCCACAAAACTCGAGTTTTTCTAAGAGAATAACATGATTTACAGTAACACTTTGGAAAGATCACAAGGAATATCAACTGGTGATATTTTATTATTTAAGGCATGTAATATTTGATGAGTTAATGCATAAACAGCATTATCAGCCCTGGAATCCAAACTGTGATATGGTACGTGATTGTTTCCACTCAAGTGTGTGACTGCTCTATAGTTCACTACTTTCTCAAGTATTCTGGAAAAGCATGTCAATAAGGAAATTGGATGATAGTTGTTTAATCCTTTGACTACCATCAGCATGTGTGTCCTGTGATAGGCTGTCAGAGAACTGCTGCATTTTACTCCTATGTTTCCATGTCCCAGTGGTAAACGGAAGACTACGAATGGTTAGCAGAATTCTTATAATAAGAGGTAGTACCTGTAGATTATGCTGTTATCAAGTTTCATTATTAACCCTAGTCTCCATATTGTCATACCGAATTAGTTCACATCTGCAGATACGTAACCCAGTTACCAGATTCACGAATCAGGCTGCCTTTGTACCCTTCTGGACACAATGTATCAATGACTTGCACCCACAAATTGATGCTTGCCACATCACAAATGAAGCCTATATTGAGCACTTGTAGTGTGAGTTGCAAATTTGGAGAGATGCTCTGTCCACCGATAGGTGTCTATTTTCAGTATGTCTCATAGTTTTTGTGCAGTTTTCTGAAACCCTGGAGGTACTCCCCCCTCCCCACCGAACTCCTTGGGAAACAAAATGGCAGAAAACATTCTTTTCATATTGTTATTTCTAAGACATCAATTAAAATAACCATGCATTAACATTTCTGGAATAAAATTGGTAGTAAAAGGGTTAAGTCTGACGCCTTTCTTGTGAAGAGGTTTAACAATCACATATTTTAACATCTCTGAAAAAAATCCCTGTGCCAGTGTCATTTTTATAAGTACCACTTGTAATATAGGTATTACATGTAAAAAAAATCTGCAACCACTGAAAGATACTTTTATTGACGTTTATCTATTCAATGCAAGCATAAAAACTAAAAAATTTTGGTTCCATATACTAAAACAATTTTCATTTTCCTTCTGTTCACGTCACAAGTTACCTAGCAAATTATAGTCTCAAAATTAAAATATTCCATATTAATGTTGATATCCAACTGATGATATGATTGTTTTTCTTCATAATACGTGGTTACAGCTATTTGTCTATCTGAGGTGATCTTCCTGTCGTGGTTAGTAACCTAAATATGTTTAGTCAGTGAAATAACTTTCCTTGAGGTTTGTCAGAAATGTGAGATAATAAACAGCTTTCATTGTGGATATCCTTCAACGTATATCAATGAATTATTATTTTGTGTTTTGGTAGGTTACAGATTCAAAACTGGAACTAGTACATTGGGGGAAACTGCAGTGTAGTTGGCCAGAAATAGCTCAAACTTCACATTATTGGTAGCACATTTACCAAACTCGTATGCTATAGCCGATTTCTTCTTTGAACAGATTAAAAATGGTACCAAAATTCTCTGTAAAATGTGTACAGCAAGTAATTTTATGTCTTACGGTACAGCTGTGACAGCTACCAAATTATTAGAATGAAGTTATCTATTCACAAATCAAATCTCCTAGCATGTACCGCACACTATCCCCAAACCTATTTGGTCACAAATTTTGTGTGTATGTAAGATATCTGCTGCTGCATTACATCTGAAAGTAAACTGTTGTTTAAAGGTGTGAGGTATCTCCCTGGAGGGGTGGCAAGTGGCTTCCACCATGTGGATCCTGATGCTGTGGAGAAGAGGCTCTTCCAAGTTAAAGGCAAACGAAACATCAGAGTGAGACAGGTGATTAATTCAGCATTTTGATTACCAAAAGCTACTCTGCGGCATAAAATAAGACATCATAATTTTTATGGCAGTAGTTACTTAGAGATTAGTAAGCTATATTGTGGTAAATGCAAAATTCCACTGTAGCAATTGCTTTCTCATTGAAGTGAACAGAGTCCACTCTTCTGTTTTGCTGTGACTCAGTGATGAAGTAAGGAAAATCCACATTTACACCAGAAACAGTTATTAATGCATTTTTCATGGCCAAAATGCTACTTTGGATTATTTTGTACATGTATTTTCACGGAGTTCTTCATGGAGTTGTAATAACTAACATATGTTCTTTTTAACTTCGTGAGTAATGTAGGTCCTTGAAAAAAAAATGTAAGACATCACATGAAGATGAGCATAAAAGAATGCATATAAAACAAAATTGCAATACCGTTTTTTTTCTAGTTGCTTAAAAATTGTGATCACACTTCATAGTCAGTAAAATCTTGGTAGGGCTGGGAAGAAACGTTTCTCATTTGCAGCAGAAACAAAATGTATTTTGGCATGGACCAGCTGTGGCTCAATAGAAATAGAACTTTATTTTAATTATCAGCATGTATTTGTGTTAAAAGTAATTGACTGGGGGAGGGGGGAATTAATGTTTAGCACAGTACTTATCAAATTCAGGAGGATACGTAAATGATGTAGGCAACATATCCCCTGTGATCAGAATGAAGTGGTAAGTGGCAGATGGGCAAATAATCAGTAGTTATGAATATTTGAATTTCAAACATTTATTCTCTTTCAGAAAAAACTTGTTATACTTTCCATAATTACAATGACAGTTCAGATTATTGGTTGTAAGGAAATTAATTTTCTAATAGTGCTATTTGGGATTACTTAAGAAGCAAGGCTAGCATGAACCATTTATTTGTATGGTTTCCAACAATTTGATTCTTAACAAATTAAGAGATTTTAAAGTCATAGTATATACTGAGGATTATTTTTTTTAATGACAAAGTAATCTTTCTAGGTTGATGTCAACATTTCTTCAATGAACAAAGGTGACTGTTTTATACTGGATGCCGGGAAAACCATATATGTTTATATGGGTGCCACTAGCAAAAGAACTGAAAAACTGAAGGCAATTAGTGCAGCAAACCAAATCAGGGATCAAGATCATGCTGGAAGGGCTAAAGTTATTGTTATTGGTAAGTATACTACATATTGTGGTGATAGAATTTCATGTATTTTATCATTTAGCTTTGACTCTGTGGGTTGATGTATTGAAATAGTGTGTGATATAATGACCCTTTCTTTTTTCAGATGAGTACAGTAATGATGTTGAAGTGATAAAATTTTTTGAAGAATTGGGTTCTGGATCTCCAACTGAAATACCAGATGAAGATGAAGGTGGGGATGATGTAAACTTTGAGAAAACCCAGGAGGTACTTAGTTTTCTTCTGTGAACTTAGCTAATTTTGCATAACTTTCTATAGTTTGTAACTCTTCAATTAACAGTCCAGTAAAATATGTACTACTTGAGAAAATCTGTTTGCAGGCAGTTGTGACTCTATATAGGGTTAGTGACGCAGGGGGTGAGATGGTGGTTGAAAAAGTTGGAGAGAAACCACTTCATCAAGACATGCTGCAATCAAATGTAAGTTTATATGATGCTTTTTATTTTTTATGTAATGCTTGAAATGAAGTGTGGAGTGTGCTGCAGAATATTGCAGATATAAAAAGAACTTTATTCCATAACATGATTTTTGTTTGTGTAGAGTTTTGAGTGATTTATGAACTGTTAAATTTTTAGTTTAGAGCTGGAGTTTGCATGAACTGATGGTATTTATTATTTTTCCATTACCACAGGAATTTGGAGGCCAGGTATGAGATTCCAAAATACCATAATTTTTGGGCATTTGATATAGTAATGCTTGGTTGTGGTATGCATGTAGATACTTCAAAAAATTAACGGTTCTAGGTGGCATATACTAATGCAGTATATGAGAGATATTAAACTGCTTGTCCAAATCAGCTATGTATAATGTATTAATTGTAACATTCTAATGGGCTTTGTGCTCTTTTAGGCCAGTGCACTTTCTTAAACATTTTTCCAATCAATAGATATAATTAAAGTGTGAAGCTTAAAGGTCTGCAAAACACCCTTCTACTACTGATGTAACTTAAACATTTAACATACAGTGTTTTACTACTCCAGATTTCCTTTGATGTGTGAGCTGGTAGAAGCCAGAGGTTGCCGAATCTTTGAGACTGGCAGTGCCATTAATTTCTACTTAAACTCCGTTCCCCCCCCCCCCCCCCCCCCCCACCCACATTGCCAAAACATATTTGTATGCACATGCATTGTCCTTATGGAAGATGATTTGCAGTGTAGACCTCTTGTATACTGATTTCATGCTGTTCTATTGTTTTACCCTATGCAAGGTAATCAAAAGAAAACACTGGTTATCTTTCTTGCAGTGTAAATTGACTGACTTTCTTGGTGCAGGCCACAAGCTTCTACCCATTGCTTTGAATACTACTATATATCTGGTGTAAAAGGACAGACCGATGTTCACAATATGTCCAGCAACACCACTGTAACAAAGTGGCTCACAAAATCGCTGACACAGTTTTTAAAATGGTTGGAACATTGGTAAGCTATATGCTGTTCAATTTGCTTTTGTTCAGCACTGGGCAGCGGAACTGTAAAAAAAAATGAGAGAGCTGTGCAAGATCCTACACTTTTTCATGCAAGAAAATCACACAGGAATATTCCAGTTTATCCGTTAGAATGAAACACCTCTACATATGCATACATACTCTCCAAACCATTATGAAAGGGATTGTGCCACACATAAGGTAGGTTGTCTTCGTAATCAAATTGTGTATGAAGTATGAAAAGAACAAAGGCTTAACTGCCTATGTGTGCACTGTAACCAGTTCAGTCTTGTTTTTGTGCTCCCTTTGGTAGCAGAATATAGGAGGCTAAAGTTATCTCTAGATTCTTCAGTTGTACTGGTTCTTATTTAAAGTGTGTACAAAGTCAGCTTTTTCAGCATTTCTGTGACATTCTCGAGTCAAACCTGTGACCATTTGTGCTGCCCTGTTTCGTTCATGTTAAATATCCTCTGTTATTCCTTTGTCATACTTATTACTCACACTTGAGCTATATCTAAGACAGAATGCACAAGTGATTTGTTAAGTCTCCATTGTAGGAGGATTGCATTTTCCTAGTATCTTGCCAGTGAACCAGTGTCTCCTACCTGCTACCTGCTTTGCCTGTGATAGTGTTTGTGATCATTTCATTTCATACTACCACAAATTGGTACACCTAGATATTTGTATCAGTTATGACTTGTGATACATTGATGTCAGTCAGTGGATACTTCTTTTATTAAGTGGACAATTTTACATTTCTGTAAATGGGCCATCAATGGTCTCGTAACCTCTGTTGGGCCTCTGGTTGCCCTGGCATTGTATGTAGATGATTTTTGCATCCATTGCAGCTCCCGCTCTGTAGCATCTGCCGAATGCCAGTGCCAAGGCACCATCCAACGGTTGTTGGTGTGGTCCCTCTCCCATGGCTTTCACTTTTCTCCCCCCAAAACATGAATTATGCATTTTTGCCAATGACCCACAGTACAGCCCAATCCAGAATTTTGTTTAGGCAACTATCACCTAAATGTTGTAGTGCAGTCCCATTTCGTGGGCTGTATTTTTGACAAAAAGCTGATGTGGCTGCCTCATATTCACCACCTGAAGACTTCCTGCATGTGGAAGCTTAATGCTCTCCATCAGCTGGCCCACACATCTTGGGGTGTAGACCATGCTACCCTTACCGATCTTTACTGTGCTTTGGTTTTGTCCAGACGAGATTATGGTTGTCAGGTTTATAGCTTGGCAGCTCCTTGCACTCTGAAACTACTTAACCCTGTTCATCATTATGGGGTGCACCTAGCTATCGGTGCCTTTCGCACTAGTCCTGTTGACACTATCCTCTTAGGAGCAGGGATTCCCCCTCTACAAATATAATCAGGGTGTCTACGACCTGGGAGATCCGGGGAAAACCCGGGAATTTTTTCATCCGGGAGAAAACCGTGAAAAACGCAGGAATTTTTTAGAATTCAGGGAGTCTATTATTGTTTTAGTTTTCAGTTAAATTTTTGTGATTTTGGCTGGTAAGAATCAATACTCCAACAAAGGATATTACTGTATCCTGCTTCTGTGGAGTAATACTGCAGCTACAAAACATGAACCAGACGGAAAAAAAATGAAAATAAAACTTAAGTCGCAAAGGAAATGCGCCATATACAACAGCAAAAAATAGTGCTCATACAAGCGTCTGCCAACGGCAAAGTGTGTCAAAGGCTTTAGGAAGACTATGCAATGCTTCCTAACAACAAATTGCTTCCGATGAGCATGACGTAGCAGACAGTACCGGTACTCAAGAAAATTTACATCAGAATCTGGACGTACGAATGTGCACTTTAAGCCGAATTATGCATTTTAGTATGGTTCACGAAATTCTGATACTCTTGAAGTATCCTCTGATGTTTCGTTTCTTTTGTTACATAGTGCAAGATCTTTTAATGTTTTACACGTACGAACGTACGAGCTTCCTGCGTCATCGTAGCTGCGCATGACCAGTGGTGCCTGTTATCTTGCGCTCTCTGGCAACTGCTGAAACGAATCAGTTTCTAGCAGGTCACGGGAAAATATTGCGAATGGTTGTTTGAAAAGTGTTACTTTCAAAGTAAATTTACTTTTACACGAGATGAACAATGTGTGAGAATGTACGATGAATTTCTTAAATCACAGAGCATTTGACTCTCAATTAAAAATCAGCTCTTTGAGGACGACCATCTAGAAGACTTCAGAGCTCAGAAGATCAGAAATTTACATCATCGGGGGTTACGTCTTGCGACCGGAGCCTTCTACACTAGTCCTGTCGAGAGTCTTTATGCTGAAGCTGCTGAATTACCATTGACCTACCGGCGCGACGTACTGCTGTGTCGGTATGCCTGCCGGCTGTTGTCTATGCCCGACCACCCCTCTTACCAGTCCTTCTTCGCCGATTCTCTCGACTGTCAGTACGGGTTGTATGTGTCTGCCCTGCTGCCTCCCGGAGTCCGCTTCCGTCACTTGCTTCGACAATTGGATTTTGCCCTCCCTACCACCTTCAGAGAGGGTGAGAGCCCGACACCACCTTGGCTCCAGGCTCCGGTTCATATTTATCTCGACCTCAGCTCACTCCCGAAGGAGGGTACTCCGGCTGCAGTGTATTGCTCACGGTTTGTCGAACTTCGTGCTCGACTTGCCGGTCACACCTTTATTTACACCGATGGCTCCAAAACTGACGATGGTGTCGGCTGTGCTTTTTGTCGTCGGGGCTGCCACCTTTAAATACCGGCTCCTCAACCAATGTTCGAGCTTTACGGCCGAGCTTTTTGCTCTCCTTCAGGCCGTTCAGTATGCCCGCCGCCACTGCCATTCATCGTATGTACTCTGCTCTGACTCACTCAGTGCTCTTCAGAGCCTTGGAGCTCCCTATCCGGTCCATCCCTTGATTCAACGGATACAGCAGTCCCTCCATTCTTTCGCTGATAATGGTTCTCCTGTCAGCTTTCTGTGGGTTCCCGGACATGTAGGAGTGCCTGGGAATGAGGCTGCAGATGCTGCAGCCAAGGCTGCAGTCCTCCTGCCTCGGCCAGCCTCCCATTGTGTCCCGTCATCTGACGTTCGTGGGGATGTTTGTAAGAGGCTTGTGTCGTTGTGGTGGGATGCTTGGTCATCCCTCCAAGGAAACAAGCTCCGGGCAGTAAAACCGCTCCCAACTGCTTGGACAACCTCCTCCCGACCATCTCGGCGAGAGGAGGTCCTTCTGACCAGGTTGCGGATTGGGCATTGCCGGTTTAGCCACGGCTACCTGCTCTCTGGTGACGCAGCCCCGCAGTGCCCTTGTGGTCAGGCATTAACAGTGCGCCATGTTTTATTGTCGTGTCCCCGCTTTAGTCAATCTCGTGTTGTCCTGTCCCTGCCATCTACTTTACCGGATATTTTAGCTGATGACACGTTTTATAACTTTGACTGGCTTGTCCAAAGACATCTAACCTTTTTACTTATTTTATCTGCATCTTTGTCAGGTCTTTCTGGTGTCCCACCCCTCCCCTTGAGTTTTACTAGATTCCATGTGCTCTAACAATTTCAATGCTTTGGAAAGTGACATGCGGTGTATGGTGGAATTCTAATTTATACCTTCATAACATAAAAATATGCAGCATACATGTTGCTGCACATCAAAGATCTTTCCAAAACGTGTTTTTTCCCCCACTTAGTTTTGTTTTCTAAAGTGCTGGGGAATTCTACACCAGCATATAAAACCATAAACATTCAAAGGACTGATAAGTTTTACAGTGCCAAGGAGAAGTGTACTATCACTTAACACGGGAAAAGTGTATGTTCACCCGGGAGAAAGTGTATTTTCAACCGGGAAATCCGGGAATTTTTTTTCCTTGTCCCTGTATACTCCCTGATAATGGAGCCCACTCCTGGTTTCTTACTCAGTCGCTATTCAGTGATTCCCTGGTCATCCCATGTACTCTTTCCTTTTTGCAAATGAGGGATGTCTCCCTCCTGATATCTGTCCGCAGGTGGGATTGCTGTTTGGAAAGCATTTCACCCCCCCCCCCCCCCGCTCCATCCCTGTTGCACCTGTGATATTTTGGTGTGTCTTATGTTCCATCCTTCAAGAGTTTCAGGGGACTACCGTCTTCTACACTGTAGGTTCTAAAATGATAGATAAGACAGGATACTCTTTCATGTCTCCTACTGGCATGGAACACCATTTACTGCCAGGATCATATAGTATGTTCACAGCAGAGCTGCTAGCCTTTAACAGGGCCCTCCATTTTATTACTCAGGCCTCCCTCCACAGTGTTTCAATATGATCCGACTCAGTGAGCAGCTTGCAGGTATAGACTAATGCTACTCTCATCACGCTTTGGTCACTGCTGTCCATGACCAACTCCTCTGCCCTTGGCTGTGCCGCCCACTCAGTTGTCTTTCTCTGGGTCCCAAGTCATGTGGGTATCCCAGGGAATGAACTGGCTGACCATTTAGCTGAAGAGGCAGATACGTAACCCTTTCCTTTTCACGATTCCAGGTGCAGATATGCAGATCCATATCAGATCTCTCTTTGTCCAAAAGTGGAATGACACCTGGTGCACTACTGCAGTTTGCTTGTCTTCCTTCCACTCCTTTGGAAGAAGTCCACTGTCTTATGCTGTCACATATTGGTCACACCAGGCTCACATACTGTTTCCTCTTCCATAACAAGCACCCCCACAATGTGACTGTGGAGCCAGACTGATGATGTCCCATATATTGGTGGAATGCCCCCTTCTTTTGGCCCTTCGTACAAAGTATAACCTTCCAGATTCTTTGTCTTTAGTATTATCAGACGAATCATGGATGGTTCAACTGGTCCTCAGTTTCCTACGTGAAAGAGGTTTTTATTTTCAGATATAAGATTTTGCTTTACTTGTGGAGTGGGGGAAGGGTTGTTGTGGTTCGGCCTCTGTTAGTGTTTTCCCTGGGACCCATAATCACTCCCCTGTGCAAAGATTGCTCTTTTATCCCTCTGTTTTTACAGTCTGTAGATTTGGCCTACTCTTTTATGCCTTCTACTGTGTGTGTTTTAACTTCCTCACTTTATAGTTTGACCTCACTGATTGGATCTGTCCACTTGTGGATCCTCTCTCTTTGGCAAGTAACTTTTGAATTGCGGAACTGATGACATTTCCAATATGACCCGTGACCCCCCCCCCCCCCCCCTCCCTCCCCTACACCAGTCAATCAATCAGTTAACATAGTGGTTTTATTATCCACACCATATTCATAAAGTATATTAAATAAGGTGATGTGGTTGATAATTGTAGGCTCCTTTTAAGTCTGTGAAAGTGACAACTTTGCAGTTTGTATATCGGTGTTGCAGATTTGTTCTGCACACGATTGGCCTGGTCAGAAGCATGCCTCATGTTGACCTATCAAATGTTCTGTCTATTGCTCCAATGTGGTAAGCAGGGCAAATGAGAGACCTTTGTAGGCAATTGATAGAAATGTAATATCTTGGTAATTGTTTTTTGGATCTGTCTTATCCCACTTTTTATGTAAATGGTGGATCAAAGAATTTTTCCAGTCTGGAGCATTTCTGTGATTACACATTCTTCCCCTGTGCTGTGTTGTTTTTGAGGTGTTAAATCATGTTTTGTATTACCACTTGTGTAGGTTGAATAGATTTTTCATTAGGTGTAGTTAAGCAAAATTGGGGTCTGTCTGAAAGTGGTTCAATTCAACAGTTTCTCGAGGTACTGCTTCAGGGTATCACAGCTGACCTGTTCATTCATCTCCTGTTTTCCTTCAGGGTGACTAAAACAGACTGGGTGGCTTGTACTTCATTAGTTCTGCCCTAAATGTCCTTCTAAAAATTTCATGTGTTATTTCTTTTGAAATTATTGTTGATTTTGTCTAATCTTTTGAAGTGGTATGCCTTTTTAATATGTCTAATTGTTTTAGATTTTGTATTTCTAAAAAAAAAATACCAATTCTCTGGAGTTTTGTGGCTATGCCGAAAGTCTTCCATGCTCAGATATGGGGCTCTGTCACAGTCTGAGGTCCACTTCTGTGTTTTTGTGAACTGTTCTGTGTTCTTGTATGTATTGTGTGCCTATATGTAGGAGTTGAAATTGTCAGAACTTTCTTTGTTTGGCATCAGATGGATTTTGATCTGTGAGAGGTGATGATCAAACTCTATAAAACCCTTGCATACCCTCACTGTCATGATTTCTGGAGAGAATTTTCTGGCTGTTACCATATGATCAATTTGATATTCCCCTATGTGGTTTATTCTTATTATTTTGTTACAGCACTTAAATTAATATTGGAAACAATCATAATAATAAAGCATTAAGTGATAACTGTCCAGGATGACTGAAGATGGATTGCCAACATAAAACTAGTTGAGGAAAGGTACATGCCAGAGACTGGTTCAGTGGAAGAGTTGGAAGGAAAATAGAAATTTCATATGAAGGACCTAGCTTAAGAAACCCATGTTACATAAATTCGTGACTAATGCTGAACAGTTTAGGACCCTTTTGATGTAGGATTAATATAGGAGATAGAAAAGATGCAGAGAAGAGCTGTGTGTTTCATCATGGGTTGGTTTAATCAGCATGAGACCATCATGAATATACTTGACCAGTTCCAGTGGCATATACTGTAAGACAGACATAGTGTGCCACAGAAAGTGTTGCTGTTACAATTCAGAAAAGTACATGTTTCAATGATAGTTGAGCAACATATTACTTCCTCCCCCACGTGATTACATCTAACAAAATAGCCATGATGGGAAAATTGGTGAACCTGGAACTGAAACAGAGACTTGATGACAGTCATTGCCACTCACCATTTATGAATGGAAAATGAAGAGGGGGTGTAATGACAGAAAGATATGATGTATCATCCACAAAACACTGTTACATGCTGTAAGAACAACAAATCTTCATGGAAAAATTGTGTGTGTGTGTGTGTGTGTGTGTGTGTGTGTGTGTGTGTGTGTGTGTGTTTTTGTGTGTGTGTGTGTGTTTGTTCTTATGATTCTAAATTATTTTCTTGTAGCTTTCAGCATGTTTAGGAAACTTCAAGTGGATTTTTGTAAATAAAACTAAATTCACTTCAATTAATCTCCCCTTCATAAGTCATGAAGGGTAGATACTAACTTGAGTTGGGCTATAGGCTGATTTCTTTGCTGAAAAGAGGAAGACTTCTCCAAATCATACTTATTGTTCCAATAAACTTGTACCACTCGTATTTGAAGTACTGCAAGGGATATCCAGTAGTCTTTCTTGTGACACATACTGGTAATGTAAAATATGTGGATTATTGGACACATTTCTGCTGTTTTCTGTGTCAACATAATTTGCACTTACAACTACTGTTGTGACTTATATAATGTATCTAATTTTGGAATGCTCAGCAGAGCAAAGTTTCTTTCTGTCCAAAGTAATTGCTTTTCCACTAACATATGTGTAAGTTCTGGCAAAGAACAATTAAGAGAACTAATCATGAATGCCTAAACAAAATTTTCAGTCTGTTCCTCCAAATAAAACGTATTTTACTTTTTATGCAAACAGAAAGCTAACTTTCTTGCATGTGAGTTATTTCCCTTCAGTATATTGCCAAACAATTTGAAACAAGTGGTGAAGACAAAATTTTTCTTCTCTGGGAAACAGACTAAATGTTTCTTTGTAACACCATATTTGTAACAGGTATTTAGTTTTTACAAAATAGTAAGTATTGAACATTAAAATATTTTAGGAAAGTTTTCTCCAGTAATTTTATTAGATTAAAATATTCTTTCAAAAGCAGTTTCCATGCAACTGGTTGGTGTGTTGACAGTTTGTTAGCCAAGACTAGTGTAAGGAGCTTCCTTACTGGGAAATGAGTCAGAGAATTAGTTTTGTTTCAGTTGACTGGATATATTGAAACCTGTTATTAACCATTTACAATTTGTTGAGTTGTGATGTATTGCTTGTTTATTAAGTACAATACCCTGGTTACACAGAACACAAGCAAAAGACTTGAAACTTAAGTCCATGTGTAGTTGACTATGAACTGTAGTTCAGAATCCATCACGCACAGTAAACCCTGCAAAGATGAAGTCTTTCACAGTAGTCATTGTATAAACAGCAGCTTGATCACAAAGTCCAAGCATTGATCAGGGACAACATTCAAGTGGTCCTCTGCTACTTGTGTTGTTACCTTTTTTCCTAGTCTGAAAAAGCTGATAGGCACCATGTGATCCTATGTTGTGCCAGGAGGCATGTTCATAGCTTGCTGCACCACTCACATTTTAAACGTGTTGATTTGGTAGTGGTGGCGGGCGGGATGGGGGGGTGGGGGGCACACACATGGAACTGCGCAAACCCAATAACATGTATTGATGTTGAATTTGTGGAAATAGCGTACTTTATTATGAATAACAGCACTCAAAGCATTAGGGTCTGCCTTATTCATGCATGTAACTGTAAACATAACTGTACTACTTAAAAAAAAAGTTTTCTTCAATATACTGATTATCAATGTACAGTGCATATATTTTAGAGGTAAGACTTACTAATTGAACACTACTGATATTAGGTAGTGATCAAAATAAATAACTTTCAATAATGCAGTGTTTAAATTATTTTGTTTGTCAGCTGCTACACCATCCGAATGAGCAAATCTCAGACATAAAAATTTACTGTTTTCATATTTAAAAAAATATATTCTTTAAGGTTAGAATTGATAATTTTTGAAAGTTCTTACCTTTAATGAGTAAAAGCATTGATGACTGATTTGTGTAATGAAAATCACTAATTGCATTGAGTAAAACTGTTTAAATTTTTCCAGGACTGCTTTATTTTGGATACAGTGACATCAGGAATATATGTCTGGATTGGCCGACGTTGTACAAAGGATGAAAAAGTGGAAGCAATGAAAAGAGCTCAGTCATTTTTGACAACAAATAACTATCCTGTGTGGACAAAGGTATGTTCAAAAGTTAAAATGAGCTGGTAAATCTGTAGTTAATTTTTGCTTCAGAAATTAACATGTCTTCTCTTGTAAAACTTAAATATTAAAAAAGTTTGCTACCTTTCAGTGTACTACCTCTAGACCCTATTTCAATAAATAAAATGCTTCAGGGTATGTGACCACACAGTGATATGAAAAATCTGCAGATACTTTAGTTGCTAATGTAGGCAGCATACACCAAAGTGACTAATTATTGCCTCCCTATTTCTGCAGTTGAAAGAGACTGCGCATTAGGTGACGTAGATGGGGGGGGGGGGGGGGGAGGTAGTAAGTGCTTTTGCTAGGAATAATTGTTAATTTTATTGGTTGTCATTGGCAAATTGAGACCTAAGGGTTAGTGAAAGTCTAGGTAAAATGCACACATGGTGTGGTTTGTGTGCCTCGATGGTACAGATGGGTATACCATAGGTGTAGCCTCAATGGAGGGGTGTGTATGGCAACCCGTGGATCCTGAAGAGGGGCAGCAACTTCTCAGTAGTTGCAGGGACAACAGCCTGGATGACTGACTGACTGACATGGTCTTGTAACATTAGTCAACATGGTCTTTCTATGCTGTTCCTGTGAAAAGTTGAAATCAAGGGGAAACTACAGCCATTACTTTTTCTCTGAGGGAATGGAGCTGTACTATATGCCTTAATAATGATGTCCTCTTGGGTAAAATATTCTGGAAACAAAATAGTCTGGGCAGGGACTATTCAGGGGGATGTCAGGAAAAACAAAATGGGTGCTTAACAGGTCAGTGTGTGGAATGTTAGATCCTTAAATTGGATAGGTAGATCAGAGAATGTAAAAAGAGAAATGGATAGGTCAAAGTTGAATGTAGTGAGAATTAGTGAAGAGTAATGCCAGAAAGAACAGGACTTCTGGTCAGGTCAGTAATGTGTTGTTAGCACACAACCACAAAGGGGTAATGCAGGATTAGGCCTAATAACACAGTAAGCTACTATGGGAAGCATAGTGAACACACTGTCATATCCATCCCAGACACAAATCCAATGCTCACAAAAATTGTTTGTGTGTTGGCTAGTTCCACAGATGATGAGAGTAAGTATGATGGGATAAACAAAGTCATTCAGGTAGTTAAGGTAGATGAAAATTTGTTATGGGTGACTGGACTTTGATAGTAGGAAAAAGAAGAGAAGGGGAAAAAGTAGGAAAAAAAGGCAAGGGAAAGAAATGCAAGAGGAAGGTGCCCTATAGAATTTTGCACTGAGTGTGATTTTTATCACAAAAAATGCTGTGTTTAAGAATTTTAATGAGGAATAAAAACAGTCAGGCAGTTGCACAAATTTTATTACATTGACCTGGTTTCAGTACCAACTATACCTTCCCCAGAATTAGTTAGTTACCTATACTTTTTTTTAATCATCATAGGAGAATAATGGCAAAAACCTTAAGTAGCGCTATAAGTATTAAAAACAGAAAAAAGTACCACTTACAAAGATTCACATTGCATGGAGAGAGAAAACATGACAGTCAAACAAGTAAAAGTTGCCTTTTAAAACCAACATTAAAACCATGAATATAGCAAGCCACTGGGATTGACATATGGTAGGTTTGTTGACTGATTTTGCAGCTATGTGGAAACAGCATGGTGTGTGCCACCTATGGGGAAGTGAATAGTCTAGAGCAGCACGAATTAACAAAACAGTATTATTGTAAATGAAAATAGTTAAGAGACCAAGCCTAATAACAAAAATGTAAAAATGGGTAATAACTGAAATATACAGGGAATGCTGTAAAATGAAACAGCAGTTGTTATTGCTATTTATAAGTAAAATCATCTTGGTTTTCAAACTGCATAAATTTTAATAAAATTCTTGAGCTTTTAATGGCCATCTCTGCCATCATTGTCAGGAGTAAACCCACTCACTACCAGGGCTGGCACAGTTTTCCACTTCTTGCCATCCAGTGGCCTCTGCCACTGAAATGACTCTTGTACAGAAGCTAATTGGGCAGCTTATGGCAGCTCCGGCCCACCGTGGGACTGTTGACATCAGGTGGCGTGAGGGGCTTGGCACCACATTTGAAGCTGCTATTCCTGCCCCACTAAAAGTGTCAAGCATTCATTGTTGCTTCCTTTCAACATCCAAAGCCTGCCTTCATGCTCTCTGGCCTCTGTTAAACTTGCTGCTGTTCATTCTAATCTCCCCTGTCTCGTTTATAATGGAGTCCCAGTATGTTTTCAAACTGTATTTTCTGTCTTTTTTCCAAGCAACACTCAGCCATGGTCGACTACTGAAGCTCCCTTGTTTAGTGTGTCGCTTATACTCAGTACAATGCTATTCAACTGTGCAAATTGTTTGACCTATATAGATGCTACTGCATTTGCAAGGGATACCATACACACTGGGCACACGCAAAGCCATGTCACAAGGTGTAGCATATCTCATGTCCTGTTGGCGAGCTGGAACACTGGTCTCAGTCCATGTCACTGTAACACACGAGTTAGCTTGTCGCATGTTGTCCCACAGTCGCGAATTTCTTCATGGAGCACTCTGAGGAGCAGGCTCTGAACTCAGTGGCATTGCTTCTGTCTTGCTTCCTGAGATACAATGACACCTTCCTGATAGGGTTCATGGTGAAAATACACTGCAGCAGTTCATAGATCACATGAATGGTGTCCATCCCAACATTAAATTTACCATCGAGATAGAGAAGGATGGCAAGCTACAATTCTTGGCTGTTTTTAGGTTAGCAGATGGCAGGAGGCCGCCTTGGTCACTCACTGTACAGGAAACCAATGCACACTGGTCGATACTTGAACGCCAATAGGCTTTAACCCCCCTGTACACAAGAAAGTGGTCATGCACAAGTTAATACACAGAGCAAAAGTTCTCTGATGACCACCCATAGTCTGAATTGCAGCATTTGAGGCACGTGTTCAGAGAAAATGGTTATATATATATATATATATATATATATATATATATATATATATATATATATATAAAAAACAAAGATGATGTGACTTACCAAACGAAAGCGCTGGCACGTCGATAGACACACAAACATACACACAAAATTCAAGCTTTCGCAACAAACTGTTGCCTCATCAGGAAAGAGGGAAGGAGAGGGAAAGACGACAGGATTGGGTTTTTTCTGTTTTCCAAGCAATGCTCAGCTATGGCGAACTTATCACACTTCCTTTGCTCAGCTTGTCGCTTGCGCTCAGTATAACATGGTTCAACTGTGTGAATTGTCTGACCTATATAGATGCTGCAGCATACACGAATGACACCATACACACCAGACACACAAAGAGCTAAGTCGTCTAACAGGGTGCAGCGTACCTCTGATCTTGGGGGAGGTGCAGAAAACTGGTCTCAGTCCATGTGTCTGCAGCACATGTCCCAACTTGCTGTTCACTGCCCCACAGAATGGCAGGAAAGCAACCAGCTTGGCCTCTTCTGCTGATTCACAAGGCGTTGTTCTTCTGTGGCACCTGAAAGGATTTCCGATCTCTCTCTCTCTCTCTCTATATATATATATATATATATATATATATATATATAGAGAGAGAGAGAGAGAGAGAGAGAGAGAGAGAGAGAGAGAGAGAGAGAGAGAGACATCGGAAATCCTTTCAGGTGCCACAGAAGAACAACGCCTTGTGAATCAGCAGAAGAGGCCAAGCTGGTTGCTTTCCTGCCATTCTGTGGGGCAGTGAACAGCAAGTTGGGACATGTGCTGCAGACACATGGACTGAGACCAGTTTTCTGCACCTCCCCCAAGATCAGAGGTGTATCAACGTACTGGGATTGCATTATAAAAGAGGCAGCAGAGATCAGAGTGAACAGCAACTATTTGACACACTTAGAAGGGCATGGGGATGGGCTTTGGATGTTGAAAGGAAGTAATGATGAATGTCTGACACTGGTAGTGGGATGGGAGTGGCAGTTCCACATGTGCTGCCAGCCCTTCGTGCCACATGACTTCACTTGATCCTGGGGCAGGGCAGAGTTACCATAAGCTGCCCAATCAGCTTCTGTGCACGCGTCATTTTTGGCCCTCTTATTGGTGTCAGAGGCCGTAGTCACAGCTATATAAGTGAAAACACTGCCAGCCCTGGCATTAAGTGGTTTTACTACTGATGAAGATGCCAGAGATGACCAATGAAAGCTCAAGAATTTTATTTGAATTGACGCAGCTTGAAAACAGAAGATTTTTTTCGGACATGCTGCCTCAAAAGACTTGAACACTGTCCTGAGCTGATGGTGTTAAAGTGCTTAAAATGAACAGAATTAACATAATAGGTATAAAAGCTATGGAATACAATAAAAACAATTAGGAGGAGGAAAACATTGTTTGAGAACTGTGTGTAAAGACCTCCAGCGAAAGAATGACAATATGTCACACAGTTGTGACTAGTGGTTTAATGCCATTAAAGAAATATTTATTTCACAGTGGTAACTATTCACTGAGAATGAGACAATCATCGTCAGACATTTGCATAAAAATTTCCAGTTCAAGAATATCAAGCCTATAGCCTTTCTTTCCTTTATGGAGGATAGTAACTTAACACTCAATTCAGTTTGTGGCCTATTATTAGCAGATTATTTTCAAAGGATGAACTCTGCATATTATTACTCTTTCTTCGTAATTAATGCACTTTATATCTGATAACTGATGGCTCTTCCAGTGTGTACTACATAATAGATTGACCAAGTGTCACAGGTGATTTTATAAACCCTTGAATTATGCAAAGAAGTTATTCTACAATCTGTTTTTAGTGGAAAAGGCAACTTTGCATCCACATCTTGAGTCTAGCAGATGACAAATTCAGTAGGAAAGGTCACAAAGTATGGACCGAGAGAATTTTTTTGCTTTTGTCACTGTCAGTATTAGCAATATTACTTAAAGTAGTGACTCAGCTGTTAGTTTTTACTTTGAAAATATTATCAACAAAGGAAGTCTCATAACCATTGTTAACTGTTATAGTGTTTATTAAATTTATTTCAAATTATTTTTTTGGGTTATAAAGGCGCTGAAAGAGACCTAGGAAAGGCTTTGTTATGAGATTGGGGATGTGCAGAACTGACAAGAAAATTTTAGCCTATCCTGGTTCTTTTGAAAAATGACAAAAGAGATGTTAACTTTATAGTTAGTGAGGTCTAACTAAGTAAGCTGACGATTCTCATTTTGTAGTTAACAGGTGAAGTTAAGTTTTTCATAAAGTTCATTAAAAATCTTAAGTGCATGATAAATTCTGCTATTAGGTCCACTGCAGATAATCAGAATGTCATCTACATACCTAGAATATGATTGAATACCCAGATTTGCAGCTGAATAATTTTTTTAAAAATTTTCCCTGCTGTGCATTAATGATTTTGTGTGCTAGAATGCTGCTAATGGGTTGCCCATTGTAAGGCTGTCAGCTTGTTGGTACATTTTCCCATTAAATTCAAAGTAGTTGTGTTTCACTATTTCAAACAAGTTAATGAAATCAGTGCAGTAGTGGAAATCAGCATAAAGGCATGGATATTTGTAACAAAATTAACATTATCTGATGAAATAATTGTGTGCAGTGTATATGTAATAGTATGAGAACCAGTATACTGACAAATGCAGTCATATGGTATCACATATGATGTCAGCAGTATGGTAGATAACAGGACATAGTTTCAGGTGGTAGAATGTGGAGCTCGGTATAAAGGCAGTTGACCCTGTGCATACGTGCCTTTCCTGAAGATGGGAAATGGGCATCACTAGTGCCAGAGCAGGTTGTGTACATAAAACAAAATTGTTACAATGACTGACGGAAAAAAGTTTTCATGTAATGAAGAATCAAATGACACTCTAATCAACAAATCTCCAAGAAACTGAACTGTTAAATTGCAGTGACTTATAATTCAGTTACTTTGGGCACACAATATGGGCAGAATGGAAAATGTGGACAAAGGAGAAAATTATCTGAGACATCAAAACCCTTACTTTTGTGAAAATAGAGGATGACAGACATTTATTCTTCTCAACTTGTTGGTGATTTATGGTTACCAGTAACTGCCAGACATGTACAGCAAATTTTGTGAAACAAACAAACATCGTACATTCAAGAAACAACTGCAGAAAATTGCTCTAACACCCAAACATAAACAGACTAGATTGGAGTTTCCAGAATTTAGTAGGTCTATATAGTATTTACGATACTTTCTGAGCTCATCTTTTAATTTTTTATTGCTCAAATTATTTAACACAGCATACTCATACCGTCTTAGTTTTTCTCTAGCCTCACCGAATGAACTTGGTATCCAGTTTCAGGTTACAGCACGTGACTGAATTCTCTTTTTTACAAATGGGCAGACTTGGTTGAGAATGTAGTATAGTTCAAATGAGAATTTGCCATAACTGTAATGTGGTGTTAGAATATGGTTCCAATCTACATCGCTTAGCATTTCATTCAAACGAGTTAATTTTGGTCTGTATTCATCCTAACATATTTATAGCATTTATGTGTCGGAGCCTTTATGTTCACAACTAGTTCTACTTTGCGATGGTTCGACAAAGCACTTACAACAACAGAAGATGTAAGATCATAAAGATGAATATAGTGATTGTTATCTATTGCAGACTAGCATGTTCCAGTCTCCCTGGTTCTAGTATTTCTCAGGTATCTTAAATTATATTCAGGCAGGGTATACATGAATATACGAATATTCTAGTGTGTAACTTGTCTGCTAGTACATTTGTGTTGAAATCTCCTATAATTACTTACTTATTCAGGTGTGACATAAAAAATTCTCCATCATGTCACAAAACTTTGTTAAAAAACTTCAAAGTTTCTACTTGGGGGACTATATTAACATGTGGTTATCACATGTCATAGGCCAGTAATAACACACTTTAGATATCGTAAATACATTTATTAGACACTGAAGTAAGCAAGAACAATATGGAAGTACAAAAGTTGTGTGCCGAGAGAGCACAGGTAGTCCAAAGATGTCAGTGTCAAAGATAGGACACTCTATGCCAGAGGCTCCTCCCCACCCTCCTCCTCCTCCCCAGCAGTGGGGAGCATGGTGGAGGGAAGCTTCCTCGCTTGAACTTGTAACCATTGTGTCAGCACGGTGGTTGACGGCAGCAGCCAGCGCAAGTAGTAGGCGCGTCCAAAATCCGCGCTGCAAGAGTCCCGTGTGGCCAACTGCTGCGTAGATGGCAGAACGTCATTCAAAGCCAGGTCGGCAGCATCATGAGGCGGAGTGGCAGCGACGGCTGGCAGATCGGAATGCAGGTCGGAGAGGGAACATGCCGGTTTCAAGTGGTTAACGGACACAGTCAGTGGTCATCCATTTAGATCAATTATGGACGTATTCACGCCATGACACAACACATGGTGGGGGCCCGAATAAGATGTTTGCAAGGCCGCTCTTATGGAGTCATCATACAGCATCACAAATTCACACGATGCGAGGTTCTTGTGGACAAACACTGGCAGCGTGGAATGAGAGCTTGGCAGGGGGGTCACAGGCAAGCGATGTGCCCACGAACCCATTCAACAATGGTCAGAAGATCCATCAGCCGATGGTGCATTCTCCACGAACTCTGCTGGAAGGAGGAGGGGCTCTACATAGAGAATCTCAGCCAGCGCTGTGTTAAAGTCCTTTTTATGGGCCCAGTGGATGCTGATCAAGACCCAAGGAAGGGACTTGGACCATAACCCACCATGGCACATAAGTGCAGCCTTGAGAGTTTGGTGTCACCGTTCGACCAGGCTGTTCGCCTGTCGGTGGTAGACCGTGGTATGGAATTTAACGACACTGCAGGGCTCACACAGTCGAGCAAAGAGTGCGTATTCAAACTGTCATCCCTGATCAGTTGTGAGGGAAAGGGGACAGCCGAACCTTGCAACCCACACGGATACAAAAGAACAAGCGATGGTCTCGCCTATGATGTCGACGAGAGGGACCCAGCGGGTTACACGGTCGATGATTGATAATATGTTTCCGTACCCCTCGGAAGGGGGGAGTGGACCAACCACATCGATGTGGACGTGCTGAAGGCGACATCTTGGAACATCGAACTTGCCTAATGGAGGTTGAGCGTGCCTGCCAACCTTGCTCTGCTGGCATGGCGCGGGGCCAGATGAAGCGTTCAGTAACCAGCCTCGTCGTGGCCCACATTCCAGGGTGGGCCAAGTTGTGCAAAGCATTATAGACCCCGTGTAGAAGAGCGGAGGGTACCAAGGGGTGAGGAGTGCCCGTAGACACATCACAAAGGCCCGGGGTCGTCGATCCATGCAGGACATAAGGTTGGACACAGAGCTATGACTCGTCTAAAATTAATCGCTGTATATCGATGTCTTCGGTCTGAAGTCGGGCGAGCTCATCAAAGTTCAGTGGTGTGGTTAGCACGCAGATGTGAGATATGTAGTCTGCCACAACATGCTCTGCGCTGCGAATATAGCATGCGTCAGAAGAGTGCTGACAAATATGGTCCATATGACAGAAAAGTCTCGGCGGAAGTTCCGTAGCCAAGTTACGAATAGGGGGATGTTGTGACACTAGGTATATAAGAATGTGCAACCCAGTGCATTGCAATGTTCAGATCACAGCTCTAAAACTTCATCGGCACATCAAACCAAACCAAACCAAACCATACCAAAGGAGACTGCATAGCTGAGGGGTAAACCACATGTCTTTAATTGGGTTATTGTCCACGATGTCACTAGGTGGAATGCACTGTCCATGTAGTGGCCGTTACTGTGTAGTTGCACTCGACGTTGGCCATGTTGAGCTGGTTAAGGTTAAGTGTCTGGCAGTGTTGCCGAGAGTAGATAAGCGTTCACTTTTAACCAAATGCACATTAGGTATACTTCACCACTCATGGTTACAAGCACAGTTAATAGGATGTGTATCACTAGCACTGAAACACACTGACAGAACCATTGTTCTGAAGACATTGTGGGCTGGCACACAAAGTCCGTTAATGATGAAGAGAAGCACAAAATAACTCACTAATATACCGACAATGATGTCGGGGTCACCACTGTGGTTATCACATATTGTAGTTCAGTAGTAACACTCCTTAGACACCGTAAATGCATTTATTAGACACTGAAGTAAGCGAGAACAACATGGCAGTACAAAAGTTGTGCGTTGAGAGAGCATAGAACAAAGGTAGTCCAAAGATAGGGCACACTACGCCAGAGATACCACAAACATGTAACATAAGTATCACCACTTGGTATCTTTATATGTGCTGCACATGATTCAGTTGTCCATTCTAATGAATATTTACTCTCATTTACAGAATTAAAATCAAATGTGCTTTTTATATACATTGGTACCCCCCCACCTCTGATGGAAGACCTACAAAATTTATTAGCTGGTACCATGTTTAGAGGCTTAAAAAGTTCTGATTCGGCATCAGATATCCAGTGTTCACTAATAGCAAGTACATCTGGCATGGTTTCATGTACAAACTCATCTAAATGTTCATATTTGTTGTTCAGGCCCTATACATTGTGATGGATTATTTTTTAAGTTGTAAATACCTTGTTGTAGATACCTCTGCTTTTCCAACTTAAATAATGTCATTTCTCTGTTTATCTTGTGGTATTCCGTGTCTTTCTGGTTTCCTCTAAAAAATCATTTTGATAGGATGGCGTCACTGGCTTCAGTCTACTGTCTGAAGTTATTTTAGCTGACAGTGCTGGTTCTGCTGCTGTTATGGATGTTTCTGCTGTTGTTAATGATGGTTCTGTCGCCCTAACTGTCAATTTTGCTGCTGGTGTTCGAGCTGGCTCTGCAGTTGACAGAGATATTACTGTATTATTATTTGTTGTTGTTGTTGTTGTTGTTGTTGTTGTAACTGTTCTTGATGTTTTTACTACTTTTGATGGAGATACTGCTGCAGAAGTTGGTTCTGATTCTAGTGCTGCTGCTGGTGTCAAAGCTGGCTCTGCTGTTGATGGAGCTGCTGCTGCTGCTGCTGCTTTTGGTATTGCTGTTGCTGTAATTGTGTCTGATGCTTTTACTATTTTTGGTGGATGTACTTCAGGTGTTTGCTTTAAAACTTGTGGAGGTAGGGTGCTCATCACAGCTTGCTCTTCTTCATGTAGCCTCATTCTGATTCCCAGCAGCATAAGATAACTCTAAAGATTGAGCAATATTTAACACTTCAACCAAACATTGATTCTCGCACTGCAGCAGATGTTGATGAATCTCCTTGTCAGGAGCGAACCAAGTGACAGCATCATGGACTGTAGAATCAGCATAGGAATCATGATGAGCATTGGTAACAAACTGACACTTGTAGCTGAGGCCATGGTTTCCTTATTGTGGGACCTGCAGCATATGTCACAGTAGGACATTATGCAGAGAATCAGGAAACAGCATGCTGTTCTGATTCTCTGCATAATGCCATACTGAGGCCATGGTGTTCAGCTGCTCAAGCCCTGTAGGACTGGTGGAGCTGTTTGACAGTGATAGAACTCTACATGCGCTGCAATGACGTGTGTGTTTACAGTGATAATTTGGAAACAACTTACACGTTTTGTCGAATCAAAGTGATGCAGGTTCCTGGAGTGGGGCTAACTGGCACAACTGGTAGATCTGGTGAGAAATCAAAGAGAGGAACTAAACCTTAACATGTTCGCATCAGTGACACCAAAAGTGAGAAAGGGTTGCCAAAGCTGCTTCTTACAGGCCTCGTCTTTGGCCACATCATCGTAAGGAGGAAAGGGCGGTTGGAACACTGAGGGTGTGGAAGCCTGTATAGTCAATGTGGCAGACAAGTCCATGATAGCAGCTGTAATAGCCTGCTGCTCCTCCTCCTCCTCCTCCTCCTCCTCCTTCTCCTCTGGAGCACTTCCTCCATGGACAGGAGAACCAAAGGAACAACCAAATAGACAGAGCATGTAGAACTGAACATGATGCTCACCAACAATTTTGTTGCACTGTTAGAGAGGAACAACAGTATGACTACAATGAATCAAAGTTGATGCTTCTTCCACCTATAAGTGAACAACTTTTGACAACATAGACACAAAAATAGAAGCAATCCAGGTACTGATACAAATAGTTGCTCATAAGTATGGAGACAGTATGAGTGAGTGCCTGATGCACTATGCTTACAAAGGGGTGGGCTCAGGTAAACAGCATTGCAGATGTCGTAACGTGTGCACAAGTCATGTGGCCCACCACAGGCAACCTCTGGTGCTCAGCCTGCTGATATGTCATTGGCAGAATACTCGTGTAGCACTCCAGTGGCCTGGTGCCCATGGTGTATATTCATGTATTTTGCACATTATTATAGCCAGACAAAAATAATCCTGAATATTATGCCCTACTGTTGGGCAGATGACAAAGTATGCATCTGCAGAAATATTTGACTACTCTCCATGCGAAAAAAAAAAATGTATTATGGCAATGAAAGCAGTTTTAAAATTGTTTTTGTTGAGACTCCTTTCACACAGTAGGTGTCTTTATAGTAGTGTTGTTGTTAATGTTGTTGTTGTTGTTCTGATATTCATTCCAAAGACTGGTTTGATGCAGCTTTCCTTGTTATTCTATCCAGACCACCTCATTACTTCCCTGATTGACCCATCTGATTTACAACATTCGTCTGTGGTGTCATATTTAAAGAAGGTTCTATTCACTTCTTGTCTAAACTTTTGTCCATGTTTCACTTCATACGTGACTACACTCCATACAGATACTTTCAGAAATGTTGTCCTAACACTTAACTATACTTGATGTTAACAAATTTATCTTTTTGAGAAACGCTATACTAGCTGTTGCCAGTCTGCAGTTTACATCCTCTCTACTTCAACCATCATCTGTTATTTTACTTCGCAAATAACATAAGTCATCTACTACTTAAAGTGTCTCATTTTCTAATATAATTCCCTCAGCATCACCTGGTGTGCTTAGACTAAATTCCATTGTCCCTGTTTTGCTTCTGTTGATGTTCATCTTGTATTCTCCAGTTTTTTCTTATTTTCCTTTACTGCCTGCTCAATGTACAGATCGAATAACATTGGTGATAGGCTACAACCCTGTTACTGCTTCACTTTCATGCCCCTTCACTCTTATAACTGCCATTTGGTTACCGTAAAAGTTGTAAATAGCCTTCCACTCCCTGCATTTTATCCCTGTTAACTTCATAGTTTCAAAGAGTATTCCAGCCAGCATTGTCAAAAGGTTTCTCTAAGTCTGCAAATGCTATAAATGTAGGTTTGTCTTTTGTTTGCCTTTCTTCCAAGATAAGGATAAGTATTGTTTTGTGTGTTCATACATTTCTACAGAATCCAAACTGACCTTCCCCGAAGTCAACTTCTACCACTTTTTTCAATCTTCTGTAAAGAATTAGTTTTAGTATTTTGCAACCATAACTTATTAAACTGAGAGTTAGGTAATATTTGCTACTGCCAGCACCTGCTTTCTTTAGAATTGGAATTATTATATTCTTCTTGAAGTCTGGGAATATTTCACCTGTTCCATACATCTTGTACACCAAATGTCAGGCTTTCCGAAGACTGTCAGTAGTTCTGATGGAATGTCATTTACTCCTAGAGCCTTGTTTTGACTTCGGTCTTTCAGTGCACTGTCAAATTCTTCTTGCAGTATCATACCTCCCATCTCATCTTCATCTGCATCCTCTCCCATTTCTATGATATTCCCTTCAAGTTCATCTCCCTCGTATAGACCCTGTACATACTCCTTCCACCTTTCAGCTTTCCCTTCTTTGCATAGGACTGGTTTTCCATATGAGCTCATGATGTGGATACAGCTGCTTCTCTTTCCTCTGAAAGTCAAATTTTCTGGCTGATAGTTTCTATTTTTTTCCCCAGTGAAAGGTGCTTCTAAATCGTTACCTTTGTCATCTAGCTATTTCTGGTTAGCCATTTTGCACTTTTTGTCACTCAGTTTTTGTACATTTGCGTTCTTTCACCTGCTTCATTTGCTGCATTTTTATGCTATATCCTTTCATCAGTTAAATTCAATATCTCGTTTGTTTTCCAAGAATTTCTACTAGACAGTGTTGTTTTACGTATTTGATCTTCTGCTGCCTACACTATTTGCACTCTTAAAGCTATCTATTCATCTTCTACTGTATTCTTTTCCCTTATTCAAGTCAATCATTGCCTAATGCTCCCTCTGAAACTCTCAACAATTTCTGGTTCTTTCAACCTATCCAGGTCCCATCTCCTTAATTTCCTACATATTTGTAATTTCTTTAGTTTTAATTTACACTTGATAACTGATAAATTGTAGTTACAGTCCACATTTTAGTAGAATAACATACTAAATTAAAATGTGGACAAACATTAATGTAAAAGCCAGTCAAGTAATTATCAACATATAGCAGTATTTATACTTACAAAATGTAGAACTTGTATATGAACTGACTCATTCTACATTATAGTAACGCATTGTCGCTGTCATGTAAAAGTTATGCTCTACAGGTAAAATACAAAGTGTGTTGGCAATAATGCAGAATTTACAAGGATAAGGAAAGGTCTTATAAAATTTATCAGCAATGATTTTTGTTTTTACATAGTGTGACATTTGTCCCAAGTAGTGATAAAATAGTGTCAGTGAGTGAGTGAGAGAGTGAGAGTGAGAGTGAGAGAGAGAGAGAGAGAGAGAGAGAGAGAGAGAGAGAGAGAGAGAGAGAGAGAGAGGGGGGGGGGGGGGGGAATGGAATGGGATGGGATGGGGACAGGGACGAAACACAGGGACAGGGACTGAGACTGAGGCACATAGGGACAGAGAGATAAATAGTATTGGCAGCAGTTGAGAGATTTATACCTAGTAAATTAACAAATGATGGAGCCGATCCCTCCATGGTACACAAAACTGGTCAGATCATTGTTGCAGAAACTATGAAAAAAACATGCCAAATTTAAACAGACGCAGAATCTCCAAAACTGGTGATCTCATACAGAAAATTTAGATTTAGCATTGACCTCGATGTGAGATGCTTATAATAGTTTCCACAACGAAACTTTTCCTCGAAACCTGGCAGTAAATCCAAAGAGCTTCTGGTAGTATGTGAAGTATGCTAGTGGCAAGGCACAATCAGTGTCTTCTCTGCACAATAGCAATGGAGATACTATTGAAGACAGTGCTGTCAAAGCAGAGTTACTAAACACAGCCTTCCAAAATGCCTTCACAAAAAGAGGATGAAGTAAATATTCCAGAGTTTGAATCAAGTACAGCTGACAACATGAGTAATGTAGAAGTAGATATCCTCGGAGTAGTGAAGCAACTTAAATCACTTAACAGATAAGTCTTCTGGTCCAGACTGTGTACCAATTAGATTATTTCAGAGTATGCTGATGCAATACCTCCATACTGGACAATCATATACAACCATGCACTCGACAAAAGATTGGAAACTTGCACAGATCACGTCAATAATCAAGAAAGATAGGAGAAGTAAGCCACTAAATTGCAGGCTGATATCATTAACGTCGATATTCAGCAGGATTTTATAACATATTTTGTTTGAACATAATGAATTACCTCGAAGAAAACGGTCTATTGATACACAGTCAACACGGATTTAGAAAACGTCGTTCTTGTGAAACACAACTAGCGCCTTACTCACATGAAGTGTTGAGTGCTATTGACAATGGATTTCAAATTGATTCTGTATTTCTAGATTTACAGAAGGCTTTTGATACTGTACCACACTAGCTGTTTGTAGTGAAATTGCGTGCCTATGGAATATCATCTCAGTTGTGTGACTGGATTTGTGATTTCCTGTCAGAGAGGTCACAGTTCATAGTAACTGACGGAAAGTCGTCAAGAAAAACAGATGTGATTTCTGGCGTTCTCAAAGGCAGTGTTACAGGCCCTTTGCAGTTCCTTATCTATATAAATGATTTGGGAGACAATCTGAGCAGCTGTCTTAGCTTGTTTGCGGATGTCTTTTATCGACTAGTAAAGGCATCAGATGATCAAAACAAATTGCAAAAAGATTAAGAAAAGATATATGTATGGCACAAAAATTGACAATGGACCCTAAATAATGGAAAGTGCTAAAAGGAATCCATTAAACTTCAGTTACACAATAAATCAGTCAAATTTAAAGGCCATTAATTCAACTAAATACAGTTACGAACAACTTAAATTTGAAGGAACACACAGAAAATGTTGTGGGGAAGGCTAACCAATGACTGTATTTTATTGGCAGGACACTTAGAAAATGTATCAGATGGACTAAGGAGACTGTGTACACTACGCTTATCCATTCTCTTTTAGAATACTGTTGCGCAGTGTGGGATCCTTACCAGATAGGATTGACAGACTACATCGAATAAGTTCAAAGAAGGGCAGCACGTTTTGTATTACCACAAAATAATGGAGAGAGTGTCACTGAAATGATACATGATTTGGGATGGACATAATTAAAACAGACATTTTTCGTTGTGGAGGAATCTTCTCATGAAATTCCAGTCACCAACTTCTTCCTCCAAATGCAAAAATATTTTGTTGACGCCGACCTACATAGGGAGAAACGATCACCATGATAAAATAAAGGAAATTGGAGCTCGTACGGAAAGATATAGGTGTTCGTTCTGTCCACGCGCTATATGAGATTGGAATAATAGAGAATTGTGATTTGCAGAGTATCATGTAGATGTAGATCTAGATGTAGACAGAGACTGCTGCAAAAAGCAAGAGCGAGGGGTCTGGGCTTGAGTCCTTGTCTGACACACAGTTTTATTCTATCCGCTAATCATTGAACTATTAGTATAGTCTACACCATAGATTGAGAGAGTTACTTAAATGGCAGACAGTAAAAACACAAATGATCATAGAAGATAGAAGTGAAAGTTAGGCAGTTGATATGTATTGACATCAGTTGCATCAGATTGTATGAGCCATACAGTAATGAACTCCCAGTTCTGAATTGCAAAGGTCTTAAGCAAAATTGCTAGTAAGGACAGAAATGTGGACTAGAGCATTACAATGAGAATCTTGACCTTTATTTAGCTGCAGAGTGGTATCATTCTTACAGAAAATGTAACGTTATGCATGGCAGTATAGAATTTTTGCGTAGAATGACATGTGAGTTCGCTGTTATGGTTGACCAGGTGCTTTACTAGTGTAAAACTGGGATAAATAATAGTAGACATGTCAAGTATTCGAAGTGGAGATAAGTGGCGTGAACCTGTTAATATAGGAAGGATGCTAATGGACGTATTTGTAAGCTGGTTTTACAATAATGTTTTGCAGACTTCTTAGGTTATAGGAAACACTATATTTCGTTACCCATCAGTTGACAATAAATGTATGGATGTTGCCAGAGTGGGCACAGCAAGAAGAATGCTACATGGTTTATGGCATGATATAAGGAAACATGTTTGCAGATAAGTAGAGTAAGGAAATCTAGAGCACTTACAAGGGTAAGAGGTGTACTGATGTGTTTTCATACTGGTGACCTGCAGAGTTAGTGTGTAATGAGGACAGCATATAAAATACTCCTTCCTTTAAATACAGACATTAAAGTTTTATTCTGGCTAGTTACTAAAAAATTCCTTCATTGCCATTTGAAATATGGTTTTTCTTAGCCATATTGTTTGTACTTCAGTGGCTCCTTTCCTAAACTAAAGAAATATTCTGTAGAATACTCTTTAAATTGGTGATGTTAACCGAAGGTGGTACTGCTGTGAGAAGTACTGAGTTCATCTGCAGTCAGTACAGCCTACTACTACTACTATTCTGCCCAGTGTACTTCATGAAAGACATGAAAGAATTTCAGTATTGCTTTCTTTCCCCTCCAGGTTCAACGAATAGTAGAAGGTGGGGAACCATCAACATTCAAACAATATTTCAGTGGCTGGAGAGAGGCAGGTGATCAAATTGGTCTAGGAAGGATCTATACAGTGGAGCAAATTGCAGGTAAGTTGGGAGAACTAAAATCTTTAACTCATCCCAGTTTACATATAATGTTTAATTAATTATTTTTTGTCACTAGCAAGCATGCCTGAGCCAGATTTTGATCCCAGCTCTCTACATGCCGAAAAAATAAGACTTCTAGCTAAGAATGCTGGCAGAGCCTTTGGTTTTATGCCTGATGATGGATCAGGAAAAGCAGAAGTATATCGAATTGAAGATTTTGAATTAGTGCCAATTGATCCTGCTACATATGGAATGTTCTTTGGTGGCGACTCTTACGTGATAAAGTATACATATGAGAAAGACAGACGAGAAAGCTACATAATCTACTTCTGGCAGGTATGCAACTCGCATAAACAAGTTACAAAAAGTGAGAGGAGAATGAATTTGCCGTGGACTTCAATTAAATGATCTTAAGTTTTTTTATTGGAGCAAGATAGATTTTGTGGCTACTGTACAAGTCTCATCTTCAGCTATACCTATTTGCATTAAAATACTATATGTATTCTCATTCATTCTGCCTTGGTAATCAAACTGCACTTACTTTTCATGTGGGTAAAATATATTTAGTATATGTAAAGAAAATACAATGTAAACTGGTTTATCAGTTATTGTTATTGTTATTGTTATTATTATTATTATTATTATTATTATTAGATTTGCTGATTTATTATATAAGGTTCATCCAATTTATTGTTTAACTAATATTGTGCAAAAGAGAAGCAACAATGTAAGTTATAGTGAAAAGTAGTTTGTTAGCATGAAAACATGGATCAAATGAAAAGAAACTTCATTAGTCCCTTAAACATAAAATTTGTTGGTTGATACCACAGCCAAAATTGTATACACCTGAAAATATCATTTTTTGCAAAATGAGGCCAATAAAGGTCTTCCTTCTGGCTCTTAATGTTTTTACTTACCACGTTAAATGCTCTGTAAAACTAAAATTGAAGTTAAATCTCTCTCTCTCTAACCACGGAGACCAGATGGCGAGCAACTGCACCTGGTGGGAGCAGTAGTCTGAGTAGTGGAGTGAAGGAGGAGACGTGTGGGGAGGGGGGAGAGCAGGATTTGGGGGGGGGGGTGTTTCTTGTGAGAGCATGAGGGGGACATGGTGGGGACAGGGTAGGGCTGCTAAGTGCAATTTGGAGTTTTGCAGGGGGTGGGGGAGTGTAAAAGGAGCGTAGTAGAAGAGGAAAAAGAGAGACCGGTGGATGTCTTAATGGAATATAAGGCTGTGTAGTTCTAGAGTTGGAGAAGGGAAGGGGATAGGTGAGTGAAGTACAGGGACTAGTGAAGGTGAAAGACAGGGGTTACAGGAATTTAGGATGTATTGCAGGGACACCTGTCCAATTCAGAAAGTCTGGTGTCAGTAGAGAAGATCCACATGCCCCACTTTTCTTCCTACCAACACTAGCCATTATGAATGGTACAGGTGGTAACTCTCCCTTCAATATATCCTACATTCCCATAACTGCCTGGCCTCAACCTTCACTAGTCCCTGTCCATCCCCCACCAATCACACTCTCTGCTTATACACCAGCCATATGCAATCTTCTTTTCCACTTGCACACAAACTAGTCTCTCCATTTTTTTGCCTCTTATCTACTTCTCTACTTTTCAGCTCCCTCCTACTCCCTTGACTGCACTTTCAAGCCCTGCCCTGTCCCCACCACATGCGTGTGTTCTCGCACAAGCAGGACTACAGCCTCGCACACCCCTATCATGGTGTCCCTCACCCTCCCTGCCACAATCTTCTCCTCCCCCCCCTCCCCTCCCTCCCCCTCCCGACCATCACCCAGATTGCTTCTCCCATCAAGGCGAGTTGTGCTTGTGACAAAATTGTCCTTTTTCCTACATTAAAAGAAGGCCTTTTGTTTGAAAGCTCGCATTTATAGCTCTGGTCCCCCCCCCCCCCCCCCTCCCCCCAGGCCTCTTATCATCTCCACTATATGATGAATAGCTATCTCTCCTTTTTGTAACATTGTTGTTATTAGATCTGGAGATCTGGCAGTCACATGATCAAATGCCTCATTAGAATATCCAGTCAGCCATATTGGCACTTTCAATTCATTTCTTGATGTTTCAGATTGTTTTCTACATTCATTGTTGGAGTGAATGAGAGTTTCGGCACGAAGTAAAACAAAAGTTCTGTAGGAGAGGAAACTTAAATCTTTAATGAAGATCACTGAGATGATGATGTATGAATTCTGTGAAGTTAAATGTAGTTTTCATGTATTAACGTGCTTTTCAGGGCAAAGATAGCACTCAAGATGAAAGAGCAGCTTCTGCAATTCATGCTGTAAGACTTGATGATGAAGTTGGTGGAAAAGCTGTTCAAGTGAGAGTTACACAGGGCAATGAACCAAGGCATTTCTTAAGAATATTTAAAGGTAAAGGTCTATTTTGCATACCTTCTGATAAACCACCATCTGTTGCATACAGGACACTATTAGTATGACACAGTGTGATGCAATGCTCTGCTGTGGTATGTTAGATTGAGAAGGCAGGGCAGTAATAGAAGTTAATGTTGAGTATTTTATATGCCAACCTAGACATTTTAAGGCAATAACAGAATCTTCATAGGGAAGATCTTTCTTTTTTTTCTTTTTTTTTTTTTTTTTTTTTTTTTTTTTTTTTTTTTTTTTTTTTTTTTTTTTTTAAAGTTTCTCAAGCAACATAAAGTGTGTGTTCAATCAAGTGATCACCACCATCCAGTTGAACATGTACTCGATAGTCGTGAAGTATGAAACGAGTCACTTTAGTAATCTGACAAAGCTTGTAACTCGAACTCTTGCTATTGTCACCAGTTAAAATTGTAGAAGGGGGAGACTGACAGATCAGCTGTTGCAGAACATCCTTTGCAGCCAGGAGACAGACCACGTTGTTTGATTGAATTAGAGTACTGGCAGCCACTAGTGGGTACCACGAAAAGCTATACAGAGGGGCCATAGAGATTGTAAAATACCACAGAAATTTCAATGGGAAGGAGAAGGGCATGAAATTGAATGAAGTTTGGATTTAGCATACTGGTCTTCCACCATTGGGACGATGATGATTGACAATGACCAATTGCGTTCGGGTATTCAAAGCATGTGACATCACATGACTGTGTGGAAACGCATGTAAATGGAATTTTACTGCACTCAGTAACGAGCCAGGGTGTGAATCAGACACTCAAACAAGCCATGATCCTCCTTCAAAATTTCCTCCACAGTTGGAGGCGAAACATTAGATTTAAATGTGAAATCCATTCAACCACAACAGAATAGTTGAGAACCTTTTATTAATTGTGACATTTTCCACTGTGAAAGGTCACATTTTACAATTACATTTTACACTATCAACAGTTACTTAAATTTGTAGAACATTCCACTTTTATTATGGGGAAACTAATTGTGGAAATTTTAAGTTAATAAATAAATGTAAATGTCCAGTGATTTGAGAATGTAATATTTTGTATTCAACAGTTTCATTGAATATTCCAGTATACACCAACTGAAATGCTGATAACTGTGATTTCTTTCTTTCTTCTTCTTCTTCTTCTTCTTCTTCTTCTTCTTCTTTTCTCTTTTTTTTTTCTAGGTAAAATGATCATCTTCATGGGTGGAAAAGCTAGTGGTTTCAAAAATTTGCGTGATCATGACACTTACGATACTGATGGAACAAGACTCTTCCAGGTTAGTTACCAAGGAAATTTTGAACATTTTTCACTTAAATAATAAAACAGCTATTATGAACACTGAAATTTTCTAGGTCCGTGGTACCTGTCCAGATGATGTAAGGGCTGTACAAGTTCCTGAAGTAGCGTCTTCTCTACAGTCAGATGATGTGTTTGTGCTGGAAATACCTGGAAAAACCTTTGTGTGGCTTGGAAAGGTAACACTCTTTAAGTCCACATTATCCCATATAAACATCTTCCATCAGAAGAAGATATTGGTGACAGACACATTCTGGTGATAATAGTGGCATAAGTGCTTACATAATTTAACTTTACTGACAGAGATATAGATTCAATTGGACTACAGCAATGGCTAAAACAAGAAGCCAATTAAGTGTTATAATTGGAAAGTTTACTTCTTGAGTCCCATAACCTGCAGTCTGTCATTTCCTCTGCAATCTTCGATGACACTGCAGATTATCTGTTCGTCACATGAGGTATCTGCCTTTCTTCTTTGTCCTGCTCCAGTTATGCTCTTTCTGCATCTTTGTTCTCTGAACTTGCGAAACTGACTTTTTCTTCTCATTGCACACTGATAATATGTTCACATTAAACAATTCCCAATTTTGTTCATAAGCATTGTGAACAGTGTGGAGGGCTAATACTGATACCTTAATATACATCCTAGTAAATACGGCTTGTTGATGCATTATTCCATTGCATGTGTGATGTGTCAGAAACTGTGAAGTGTAGATGGTTATAGTGAGACCACAGTCTCTGTGCTAAGCATGAGTTTGGTAAGGAGACATAATGCTGGCACACAGTCCACAAAGATGGCCTCGGAGCCTGTTTGTAATGTTTGATGGGCCACTGTCAGTAAGTCTCTCTCCCTATATATGTAACATCCAACAGAGGTTTTGAATTTATTTCAGAACACTGGGGCATAATTTAGTAATAGGAAATTCATATCAGTATTATGCTGTTTTTACTTAAATTTTGTTGATGGCTATTATCATTACCACCTGGTTTTGAGCAACTACATCCAGCGTGAATACCAGAATCACATATAACCACAGTTAAAATGAAGGCAGAACTTTTTTTTACATCAGGCTGATGTATTAGCAACCATTAAGACTACTTTCTCCAACACAAACAGTAATTTGGTAGGAGCACATTCTCACTGCTTGCTTCTATAATTTAAAAATGACATGATATTGAGATAAAATTAGACCATAGCTCAAACACACACAGTGTATGTATAGTACACAAGTTTCAAGGGTTGTATCGTGTGCTGATCACAATAACTAACAAACTTTTCCAAGCTCTTGCAACAAAATGTCTGTATGCAGTTTCCTGTTTAGTGTAACACTAATGTGCAGTATGGTGCATGAAGTTCTGCCCTGTGCTAATATTTCCATGTACATGTAAATTATACTAATTGTGTATCTCTTTATCTCAGATAGAAGCTCTTTTTTATTATTATTATTATTATTATTGTTTGTGGCAAACTTTTCACTCTGAACCAAAATCGTAAGAAATATTTTCCTGGATATCTGAGTTGTCCTTACCACTGATTATCAGTACCTTCGTAACATCTCTACACAAGGATGTAGCTTTGGGAGGTCATTTATGACTAATATAAAAAGATAGGACAAAAAAATGATCCCTTTGTGACACACAAATTGTACTGAGAGTATTAGATTGCAGGGTGCAGCCCCCCCCCCCCCCCCCCCCCTCTCAAACAAACTGTTTTGTACCACTCAGTTTGTTTCTAAACCAGTAACTGGTCATGGACAGCATCCCAAACTTCATATTGTTAAAGATTTGAGAGATCTATAATGACAAAGGTTTCTATTAACCATAGTGTATATCTACAGTTAGCTGCTATTGATGCTATTCAACTTGAGAATGTGTCAAGAAACTCAGTGTGTTGGCAGTGAACTTACTTTTGTGAAATTGATATAATGATACAATTAGGTTCATCAGATGTGTTTGAAATACATTTAAATGTCTTTAAAATATTATAATCTTTGACATTTCATCAGGTTTATTACAACAAAACTAAAATCAGTATAAGAGGCACAGAAGTCTTTGAAGCCACAGCTTACACATGTTGTTTCCCAAGCCTTCATGACTAACAGATGCTAAGTGTTTTGAGGGAGCTAACATTTAGTTTACCCACAGATGTAAAGTGAACAAGAAAAAATTCAGTGACATGGCAACATTGGGCAGGAATTAAACACACACACTTACATGTCAGTACAGGAATACAACATGTGAAATATCAATACAGATACAAGGCTGAAGTGGCAGTCTATAACAAATTCAAAGCAAATTTCAATAGCATGGTCACACACAGTCCAAAGAACATTCACATATATAGTCCACATCAAGTATAGATGGTTGTCCTAAAGGACAGTCCAGCATCGAGTGGAGTGAAATGAATATGTGCAGGTCTCATGCTGTGATATTGGTTTTAATGACTGGTTGTGGCCAGGGTGTGTGCTCCCCTTCAGTAAGCTGCCTTAGTTGTGTGTCCATCTATGGCAAGACTTGGTTATTGCTACAGAACAACATACTTTGACTCTTATATTTAAGATCAGCAACACCAACTCTTGAGCCTGTAAAGTTTAAAAATAGTATATAAATAATTCAGAAAGTATAGATTAATGTATGAGAAATCTAAAACCTTCCGAAATCACATTTAATCTTCCATTCAAAGTGTGAAAAAAAGATCATAAAATAGAAGAAATATCTACTGGTAAGTAGCATTGAACCTTTCACTTGGGATATCTCGGTTTTCATTTCAGTGGCTAAGAGTCAAACTTTGAAGCATCCCCAACTCTATTGTGGTTCCCTTTTTAGGTACTCCATGTCGACGTCTGCCCGTAGATACGTATCGTCAGTAGGTTTTCCGGCTTTACTTCCTGATGTGGCAGCAACGACTCTCTGATGAGGTGCGGGCCCTGTGTTTTGCTGTTACTGCGAGTCTTGTAAATATCGCCATTATTTAGTAATTTGCCCAGCTAAAACTCTCCCCTTTTATGATTAAGACAGCCTGCACCACCTTTCGGAGGGAGTGGGGACGTCAAAGAGTCATAAAAGTTCATATTAAGCAGTCCGTAAAACATGAAAACGTTCACTTCAGTTAGCGTGTTAGTTAATGCCTATGCTTTCCGCTAGATGGTGCTGACTTACTACTGAATAGCTTTGGTTCTGTAAAACCTTCACTGATTAGTACTAGGTAAATGAAATAAGTGCAACACTCTTGTATTTCACTTTCACTCTATATTCAAGGATTAAGATGGTGATGGATGATGGTCTATTTAAAAGGTTCCTAGCCTGGAGAAATCTAAATAGTTCGCAAATGCCGAAATGCACATGCTCTACATCCAGATTCGCAACTAACGGCACATGACACTTTCAAAAGTCCACACGTTAATATCTGAATACTGGTACCTCCGAATTCACTTGTAATTTGAGTTTCTGTCTAGTGCTAGATTGGAACCTTACGGACATATAAAGTCCTAAAATCCCCTTAATACTCCTTTGCTACCAACAGTCAGAGATCGTACACTACATTACTTTTAATCTCCATAATATTCTAACAGTTTATCGTGAATCTTAACACGATAAAGTCCAATCTAATTATTGTCTCACTGAATGACACGGGTTCCCCGCCCTTCAACGAAACAATCAAGGGAGAAAAAGGCGGCAATAATGATGAGCAGGCCTTTTTATAGGTTTTTCATCACAAGAGTTTAACGTCTCTGCCTTCTCCATGACGGAGCTTCCATGGCTTTGCGGTACTTAAACGTTAAACTACTTGTTGATATACTATAATTTTGATCTGCAATGACCGAACTCTGATTCTACACTCTTTTCCCCTCTAAAAATTCTATTCTTAATTTTAGATTATTCTTACTGTAGCTTTTATCACTCTAAACTGAACCGAGGTGTTACAACTTCCAAAGTTACATTATGAAAGATCTACTTAAATAATGGAATAAAAATGATTTATCAAGCGAAGTCCCATGTGAGTAAAGAAAAAACATCATTTCATAACCATGACCACAAAATTGGTGGAAAATCTGCAAAATATACGCAGGACAGCAAATGACCCAGTCTGCTTATGTTTAGTTAAGGATGACCAAATGTGGAATATATACTAACATTACACAAATGAAATCACTTCAGAAAGTCTTGAGAGTTTTAAAATTGTAGACATTATGACTGAAAAATATTATGTAAGATTGTCTTACTACAGCACACACAACTTATGAGCAATTATCTCATACTATATATATATATATATATATGTTCCTGTTCATACTGGTATATTTTAAATTTTATTAGTCATAACCAACAGAATATAATGACAAAAACAATTTTTTTTTCCAGCTTTCAAATGATGAGGAAAAAGAATTTGGAGCACATGCAAGTGCCCTTGTTTCACCAGATGTTACTGTAACTACTATAAATGAAGGAGATGAGCCAGATGAATTCTGGGGAGCTCTTGGAGGCAAGGGAGATTATCTATCAGAATTTGATGCTCAAGGAATTCCTCTTCTTGGACCCAGACTTTTCCATTGCAGGATTACAATTACCGGTAGATTCAGAGTTGAAGAGATCCCTCATTATAAGCAGGAGGTAAATGACAAATTGTTCTTATACTTTTGTGATGTTAAATTCTTGCTGATAATGTCAGGATGCAATTTTGGGAAAAATAATTGTTTTTTATAATTTGAATAACTGGCAGAAATTAATTTGTATTTAATAGGGCAACAGTTCCACTAATAGTTCATTTGCCAGGTGATGTTCTTGAAGAGTTAACATCTCAAAATTAATGTGTAGAATCACTAAGATAGCTCTTCATCTGCCAACAAAATTACAGGTGGGACACACAGTCATCAGTTTAGGCCATAACAATATGAAAGTTCCACAGTGAAAAAATTGTAATGTTTTTGATTCAAAGTTGAAATACTGCAGAATAAAAGAAGACTGCTGCATAGTAATTTATGGCCACACTTTTTGTGACTTTTTAATTATGCATTAGAGAAGCCCCGAAACTTATATCCTCATCATACTGTTCTGACATCTTCTTCTGAGACTTTTCCTTTTCTTAAAAAAACTGAAGAAACTTTGTTTTGTACTCTATGCAGGTGTTTGAATCTTTGTGAGTGGCATTATTAATGAAGATAATGTCCCATATTATAAATGGTGTAGTTAACACTACCTTTCATTTGAAACTATTATTTACCCTTTCTCTCCTCCACAAAGTGAATGAAATATGTATGCATTGGACCACTGTGAAACATAACTAAGATGAAATAAAGATTTGAATGAATGTTGCAGATCAGCACAGTAAGAACTGCAGGAATCAGCCTTGTCAGTTTCATCGACAACAACCAAGTCTAAAGTTGTTGTTGTTGTGGTCTTCAGTCCTGAGACTGGTTTGATGCAGCTCTCCATGCTACTCTATCCTGTGCAAGCTTTTTCATCTCCCAGTACCTACTGCAACCTACATCCTTCTGAATCTGCTTAGTGTATTCATCTCTTGGTCTCCCTCTACGATTTTTACCCTCCACGCTGCCCTCCAATACTAAATTGGTGATCCCTTGATGCCTCAGAACATGTCCTACCAACCGATCCCTTCTTCTGGTCAAGTTGTGCCACAAACTTCTCTTCTCCCCAATCCTATTCAATACTTCCTCATTAGTTATGTGATCTACCCATCTAATCTTTAGCATTCTTCTGTAGCACCACATTTCGAAAGCTTCTATTCTCTTCTTATCCAAACTATTTATCGTCCATGTTTCACTTCCATACATGGCTACACTCCATACGAATACTTTCAGAAATGACTTCCTGACACTTAAATCAATACTGGATGTTAACAAATTTCTCTTCTTCAGAAACGCTTTCCTTGCCATTGCCAGCCTACATTTTATATCCTCTCTACTTCGACCATCATCAGTTATTTTGCTCCCCAAATAGCAAAACTCCTTTACTACTTTAAGTGCCTCATTTCCTAATCTAATTCCCTCAGCATCACCCGACTTAATTAGACTACATTCCATTATCCTTGTTTTGCTTTTGTTGATGTTCATCTTATATCCTCCTTTCAAGACACTGTCCATTCCATTCAACTGCTCTTCCAAGTCCTGTGCTGTCTCTGACAGAATTACAATATCATCAGCGAACCTCAAAGTTTTTATTTCTTCTCCATGAATTTTAATACCTACTCCGAATTTTTCTTTTGTTTCCTTTACTGCTTGCTCAATATACAGATTGAACAACATCGGGGAGAGGCTACAACCCTGTCTTACTCCCTTCCCAACCACTGCTTCCCTTTCATGCCCCTCGACTCTTATAACTGCCATCTGGTTTCTGTACAAATTGTAAATAGCCTTTTGCTCCCTGTATTTTACTCCTGCCACCTTTAGAATTTGAAAGAGAGTATTCCAGTCAACATTGTCAAAAGCTTTCTCTAAGTCTACAAATGCTAGAAACGTAGGTTTGCCTTTCCTTAATCTTTCTTCTAAGATAAGTCGTAAGGTCAGTATTGCCTCACGTGTTCCAGTGTTTCTACGGAATCCAAACTGATCTTCCCCGAGGTTGGCTTCTACTAGTTTTTCCATTCGTCTGTAAAGAATTCGTGTTAGTATTTTGCAGCTGTGACTTATTAAGCTGATAGTTCGGTAATTTTCACATCTGTCAACACTTGCTTTCTTTGGGATTGGAATTATTATATTCTTCTTGAAGTCTGAGGGTATTTCGCCTGTTTCATACATCTTGCTCACCAGATGGTAGAGTTTTGTCAGGACTGGCTCTCCCACGGCCGTCAGTAGTTCCAATGGAATATTGTCTACTCCGGGGGCCTTGTTTCGACTCAGGTCTTTCATTGCTCTGTCAAACTCTTCACGCAGTATCATATCTCCCCTTTCATCTTCATCTACATCCTCTTCCATTTCCACAATATTGTCCTCAAGTACATCGCCCGTGTATAGGCCCTCTATACACTCCTTCCACCTTTCTGCTTTCCCTTCTTTGCTCAGAACTGGGTTTCCATCTGAGCTCTTGATATTCATACAAGTCGTTCTCTTATCTCCAAAGGTCTCTTTAATTTTCCTGTAGGCGGTATCTATCTTACCCCTAGTGATATAGGCCTCTACATCCTTACATTTGTCCTCTAGCCATCCCTGCTTAGCCATTTTGCACTTCCTGTCGATCTCATTTTTGAGACGTTTGTATTCCTTTTTGCCTGTTTCACTTACTGCATTTTTATATTTTCTCCTTTCATCAATTAAATTCAATATTTCTTCTGTTACCCAAGGATTTCTACTAGCCCTCGTCCTTTTACCTACTTGATCCTCTGCTGCTGTCACTACTTCATCCCTCAAAGCTACCCATTCTTCTTCTACTGTATTTAATTCCCCCATTCCTGTCAATTGCTCCCTTATGCTCTCCCTGAATCTCTGTACAACCTCTGGTTCTTTTAGTTTATCCAGGTCCCATCTCCTTAAATTCCCACCTTTTTGCAGTTTCTTCAGTTTTAATCTACAGGTCATAACCAATAGATTGTGGTCAGAGTCCACATCTGCCCCTGGAAATGTCTTACAATTTAAAACCTGGTTCCTAAATCTCTGTCTTACCATTATATAATCTATCTGATACCTTTTAGTATCTCCAGGGTTCTTCCATGTATACAACCTTCTTTCATGATTCTTAAACCAAGTGTTAGCTATGATTATGTTGTGCTCTGTGCAAAATTCTACCAGGCGGCTTCCTCTTTCATTTCTGTCCCCCAATCCATATTCACCTACTATGTTTCCTTCTCTCCCTTTTCCTACACTCGAATTCCAGTCACCCATGACTATTAAATTTTCGTCTCCCTTCACAATCTGAATAATTTCTTTTATTTCATCATACATTTCTTCAATTTCTTCGTCATCTGCAGAGCTAGTTGGCATATAAACTTGTACTTTGCTGCAAAGACAGGGAAAAGTAATTGCTTGTCTTACAAGAAATTTTCAGTAAATGTTCCTTTAGTCAAAAAGGGGATAAAAATAGATTTCTAATTATGTTGGTTGTTGGTGGTCACACGTTACCTGTGGGGATGAAAATGTTGAGAGGCTATATCAAAAATTCAACCATATAAGTTGTTCAAAAATGTCCGATTTTAACCATTTGTATTCATTGATGGGCACATGCTACAGAAAATGGACAAATAAGAGTTTTTGGCATCATGATAGAACTTGACAAACGTACGCAATATAATAGTAGAGAGTAGCTGTAGAGATGACAAATTTATTTTATATATGCCAGTAACTGGTTTTGGTCATTATGACCATCCTCAGACTAAGGTTCCAGATGAGAGGAGCCAGTGCCACTTTGGGTTTACACTAGTATTCATCAGAAATTGCAAAGGGACAAATTGCAGATACTCGAAGAACTAGTTTTTGTTATTTTGCTGTCTTCAGCTATGGCATTAAAATTATCATCTCCTTTGGAACTTGATATTAGATATAGAACTAAGCTTCCTTACAGACCAAAGCTAATATACACTGAAGCATCAAAGAAACTGGTATAGCATGGCTATTCAAATACAGAGATATGTAAACGGGCAGAATACGGCGCTGCGATTGGCTGCACCTACATAAGGCAACAAGTGTCTCGCGCAGTTGTTGGAGAGGTTACTGCTGCTACAACGGGAAGTGCAGGATGTGAGTGAGTTTGAATGTGGTGTTATAGTCAGTGCACAAGCAATGGAACACAGCATCTCCGAGGTAGCAATGAAGTGGGGATTTTTCCCATACGACCATTACACAAGCGAACCGTGAACATCAGGAATCCGGTAAAACATCCAATCTCAGACATCGCTGCGGCCGGAAAAAGATTGTGCAAGAACAGGACCAATGACAACTGTAGAGAATCATTCACCATGACAGAAGTGCAACCCTTTTGCAAATTGCTGCAGATTTAAATGTTGGGACATCAAAGTGTCAGCGTGCAAACCATTCAATGAATCATCATCAAAATGGGCTTTCGGAGCCAAAGGCCCACAGATGTATCCTGAATGACTGCACAACACAAAGCTTTAAGCCTAGCCTGGCCTCATAAACAGACATTTGACTGTTGATGACTGGAAACATGTTGCCTAGTCAGGCGAGTCTTGTTTCAAATTGTATTGAGCGGGTGGATGTGTACAGGTATGGAGACAACCTCATGAATCCGTGCACCCCGTGTGTCTACAGGGGACTGTTCAAGCTGGTGGAGGCTCTGTAAAGGTGTGGGGCATGAGCAGTTGGAGTGATATGGGATCCCTGATAAATCTAGATATGACTCTGGCAGGTGACATATACGTAAGCATCTTGTCTGATCACCTGTCTCCATTCATGTCCATTGTGAATTCCAACGGACTTGGGCAATTCCAGCGGGACAATGCGACACCCGACTCATCCAAAACTGCTACAGAGTGGCTCCAGGGACACTCTTCTGAGTTTAAACACTTCCAACGGCTACCAATTTACCCAGAGATGAGCCTTATTAAGCATATCTGGGATGCCTCACAACATGCTGTTCAGAAGAGATCTCCAACCCCTCGAGCTCTTACACGATATTGGGCAGGTGCACCAGTTTCTTTGGCTCTACAGTATATCATCCAGTGAAGGCTAAGTTTAGGGGTGAAACCTGGATAGGCACACCTCAGACAAATGTGTTTTTGATTATCCTTATAAATCAATTTATAATGTTGATGACAATTTGAAATTGTATGGGAATTGATTTGGTATTAGCAGAAAGCAGAAACATGGTACAAATTCATTGTGACTAAGATATTACCAACACTTGTACAAAGATGAACAACAGACTCTGAATAGAAGTAACGTGCATAAAGGAATTTCACATTTCACTATGCTATGTGTGATATGCTAATAGTCACGATAGCAAAAGTTTTGTGCCCTACCATTTGCTCCACCTTAACGTGGAATATTTCCTAAAATTTCTCAGTAAATAACAGTTTCCACTGGTCTGTGTCAACCAAATGCTGAAGCATATGCAATGTATGAAGTATTTATCACTGTTCCATTTCCAGGACTTGGATGAAGATGATATCATGGTGCTGGACTCTGGAGATGAAATTTATGTGTGGGTTGGTAGCAGATCAACACAAGAAGAAAAGGAAAAGAGCCTCAAAATGGCTGAGGTAATTCTCTCTCTCTCTCTCTCTCTCTCTCTCTCTCTCTCTCTCTCTCTCTCTCTCTCTCTCTCTCTGTGTGTGTGTGTGTGTGTGTGTGTGTGTGTGTGTGTGTGTGTGTGTGTGTGTGTGTGTGTGTGTGTGTGGGGGGGGGGGGGGGGGGTCTGTTGTTTCTTGTTTTATTTAAATGTTAAATGAAGTGTTGTGTTTTTATATGTAATTCTGGAACACACACAATAGTTTATAGAGTTGTATGTTTTATATTCCCATATAATATGTGCTGTAATTGTTAAATGTCAAAAACACTATGAAATAAAGTTTTAAACACACTGGTTGTGCCAGTAAAAAAAAAATGTTCCCTGAGAAAAGCCTTTCATTTTATTCTCAGACCTACTTGAAGACGGATCCCAGTGATAGACGCCGTGATCGGAGTGTTATCATCACAGTCAAACAAGGAGAAGAACCTGTTAGCTTCACTGCATTGTTCCCTGACTGGGACCCAACTATGTGGGAGGTACGTCAAGTGTAACAGAAACAGCTGTTCTTCATATGATAAAGTTTCGCTCCGTGTGTTTATTTGACTACCCTAATTTTATAAGTGTTGTAATTTACAGGCATGTATTACATATCATTCTTTTTTTACGTAGCATTATTTGTATAGTGCTTTAGAAATATCTGTGGCAGTTGGGACTGTATGGTAGCAGTAATGTCATTTTTAATGTATTTCTTGCAGTTTAAATGTTTACATACTTCAGTTACATGTGAATTTGTAATAGTATTGTGTGTAAGATGATAGCATGTTAATCTGGAGTCAGTATTCCCATTCACATGGGTTACACTGCATGATTATATTTACTAAATTGTTGCAAAATTAGTATGCAGTTACGTTTCTTTCATCATTTCTATAAAGAATAATTTCTTTATTCACTGCACACTGCTTGTAAGTTTTTCCATATCTTATTTAGTTACCTCTTTTTATGCAAGTAATGTCATGAGGAAGCCATTGTCTTTATTTAGTTACTAACCTTAATACGGAATCAAATAGGGCTCTCAGTCACACAAAAATAACACTATTAAGTTATTTTTGCATTACTTGGTATATGGGTGGTTCCTAAAGAAGTTTATTTTAAAGAACTAATTTTATGCCTGGACATACACAAACATTGTAAATTGCATATGGAGAATTTACAAATGACTTTCCTATATTTCATCACTCAGGAAATAAACAATATATTCTAGTGATGGGCCTTGTCCTTTCTTTGTGAACCATAAGATAACTAAAAAGTCTAGATAGTCTAAAATCATAAACATATGGATCTGAGGTGTTTCTGTCGTGCTGTTAGTGCCAAGACAACAGCAGTTTTGGCTTAGAGAAGTTTCAAATCGAGATCATTTTTAGAGATTTAATGGCTTCTTTATTGGCACCTGTCATAGAGTAGTTTGTCCATCTATAAAGATAATCTTCTAAAAAATCCATATACCTGGGATATTTGCTGGAAGATAATTTTTTATGAAGATATTGTAAACAAACTACTCCATTGATAGGATCTTTATTTTTACAAAATCATGTGGTTATTTTGATTCTTACTTTTTGTTGGTAAATTGTGTAGTACATCCTTAGCCTATGCTGCTCAGTTTCATTTGTTAATTATGTAAATATATTTAATATATCTATGGCTTCTTTTTTTCTGAAGCATTCTAAGAATAGTTAAAGTCATTATTCCATGTACTGCTTAAAAGCTGATCAACGATGCTTGTGCATATAGCAAACTAACAATCAACAATGCACTTAGATGTGAAATTGCTATTCTCAGTTCACTCATTTTGTGTTAGAGTAGCATGCTGCACTTGACTCACCATGCAATCTGTGTCCACACATTAAGTGGGTAATAATTAACTGGTGATTAATGTTAAAGCAGCTGTACAGTTTCAAAGTACTGTGCAGTATTGTGTGTTGTCATTCAGAATGAAACATATTCAAGAAACAAATGTGTATAAATGAAATAATTAATCATATATTCATTGGCTATAATGTACTTGAAGGGGAAAAAATGATTTACTACAGACTGCACATTTTATTTGAAACGCATAGCTGGCTTCAACAGAATGAACATGTTAAAATTGAGACACTGATCTAAGAAACTTTGTTCTGTCATGGTCAAAGTATTGTGGTACATGAACTTCCACTTATAAAGCTGTGTGATTTGTCATATTGTGAAGTATATACATACTCCAGTGAGACTCCTGATGGCCTGAAATCAGCTAACAAATATTTCTCAGAAAATCTGGATTGGTGAGGTGAGTATCTAATGATACTCAGTGGCATGAAAGAGTAAATTTAATCTTCCAAAAAATATGCAGTTTAGATACAATCTCACAGCCTGCTTTTAACAAATGTTGCCCTGGTGTGATGTTATATTGATTAACTTTTTTGTCTTTCATGGACATAATGTGTGGCATTTGTATTTGGTTTTTTGTTTGGTAGTAACATTAGTGCTAGAGGAAAGTTAAGATTCAGCTGTGTTATTCACTACACAATTTGTAACTAGATTTGCTGAGAACACAGAAAATTATCAATGCTGTAACTGTTCATGGATGTTACGTTTCACTATGAACAGAATGTTTGCTGGAATAAGACAACACATGTAACTACTGTTTGTCAGGTATCAGATACAGAATATGATCTCTCACCACTAAGGACTTTCTTATATAACCTGTGTAATTGAACAAAGCAGATAAAGATGATATTACTCAGGCTGCTGCAACTTATTACCTCCATGATTGCATGGATTATATATTTTGAGTAACTGCACTGTACCAGTTAACATTGTTTCAGCAACACGGGTTATGGGAGAAACAGCTGTATCTCTGAAAGCATGCCACAAAAATAACAGTTTTAATTTGGTTTTCACAGTTTATCTGCATACAATGTTATTAGTAAAGTTTGCTCACTACAGAACATTCTGCAGCTTGCAATCAAATTTCATTAACCTGAAAGGGTTGATTCAGGTGTAACTGTCTTGTATATCCTGTATATAAATTCATTTATAAGTGGCACCCATAAATGGTTGTGGATGGATTGTTTGTTATGCAGATACAATACTGCCAACGAGCAATCCTACCTTTTATAATTCAGCTGAATTTGAATGCACTGTTACATATGTATTACCAATTAGAGCATTGATGCTCTATTAAAATCCTGTGCATGTTATGTGCATAAAGGTAATATTTCAGAATATTCTGGATGAGAAAAAACCTGTTAAATTACACTTTAATAGGAGAAAAATGTTAAGCTGTTACCATAATTAATGTAGAGTGATTGCTTGTCTAATTTCTCTTCACAAAATTAAGTACTGCTAACATAGGTAAACTGTGAAATTTCGGGCCATAACACACTCTGAAGAATGGTCTTACTACTATGTTCATCTGAGTTTTAGTCATAGGTTGCAATAAGAATTAAGTCCAATAAATAGCAGAGAAAACAGACTGGGAAGGTTTTTGTATTTAACCCAGGTTAATGATATACACAGTATCTGCTGTAGTGAAGCCCTGAATGAGAACATAACATATACAGCACCTTTGTTGCTATTGAAGAGAGGTAGGCTGTGCCAGTACCATTCTTATTCCCCTCTCTGCAACAACAGCTTACTGCAATTATATCTGCAGAACACCTGCACCTAACCATACAACACTCAAGCTTTGCAAAGGTACAGTGTTTAAATTCTTCCACTGCACATTATTTCCAATTGGGCCGTAGTAGTTAAACCTGAAGTGACCTAGGGAAAATTGATCTTCACTGTCACTTGGTACTCATGAATTTCCTGCTAAGTAGAATGTAAGACAAACACTTTAAGGTACCACACTTATCTGAGGACTATCCTAAGACTATGCATTGAACAGTGAGAATCAGTGCAGGCATTTTAATGCTGCAGAAATAAAATGGCCAGCTTTTACAATTATTATTTTTTTAAATGTGCAATGTACTCCAGATTATTCAGAGTATTGAGGAGGAGAAGATGAAGAATAATAGAAAAACATGGGATAATATTACTAGGTGGGTAGTAGCAGCAGCATTGGCGGCTGATGGCTGTGTAAGCTCGGGCACAGCTCGATGCGGTGGTCTTTTGCTGCTGGTCTGGCTTAGTGTTTCTCTACCCCTAGCAGCTGGCAACCCATGCTGCTGGTCCTTTTTTTATTTTTTTATGTATGAATAATCTGAAAGCCAGATAACCCACCCATGAATAATTGGGAGCACACACTATGTAATTCAGGTGCATGTGTAGACTTAGTGTGGTAGTTTAATGTCTGTCTCTTCACATTGTTTAGAAAGGCTTGTAGGTTACGCAAATAAAATTTATATTCAAAGTATATTGCTGAAAGTGCATGTGAAGGCATATAGCATACCAATTTCTAAAAAGGACTTGCGCTAAATAATGCTGGTCTTATTGTCTTGCCTTCAGAAGTAAGAAACATAAGACAACTTTAGACACAACTTTTTTGTCAAATGTCTTATTGCAGAGTTCTAGTATTGAAGGCATTGAGAGAGAAGGAAAGAGATTTAATTTCTTTCTTTTTCCTGATCATTTGTGCTTAACACCTTGTGTAATTTAGCTGTTTTGTAGGTCTTTCATTTACTTTATAGATTGCATTCTAACATGTTAGTGGATTTAATAGGAAAATTATGGGCAGTAGGTTTGTTCTAGGTAGACTGTAAGTGAAGAAATGCATTAATATATCAGCTTAATATCTGCAAACAGTTTGAATTTCATTTCTGTTTAGGTCAGTCAGTCACGAATTTAAAGATAAACTCAAAAACATTGATAATGTTACTTATATAAAGGCACAATTGATTTATTGAAAAGGCTTGTGGATGCAGGTACTGCTGAGAATGTTGTATTGTTATTGACATAATACAAATTATTTTTAAATTGTTCAATTTTCGCAATACAAAAAATACTTTTTTTTTTGTTTAGTTGTGAAATGACAAATTATTTTGTATGTAATGGCATAGGTTGCAACAAAAATTAAGTTCAGTGACTAGTAGAGGAAACAGTTTGATCCCTAAATAGCAATGTCCTTCATGTGGCCCATTTTTATGGAACTACATTACATGCTATATGCAATATACTTCTCTGTATATAGATTATGGAACAGATTATTTGAATGTGATGTTTGTTCAGGAAATCAGTGCAAAAAAATCTCAAAATTGTCATTCTTTTTCTCAGGAAGATAAGGAAACAGCCATTTAAATCAGCATAAATGGTGAGTTCTGTCAATATTGTACATAGTTATAGCAGAATGCAGTTTACTTTGATATAAATGAAATCCTGATAGGGAGAGAGGAGTGGTGCTAGAAATCACTACTTTTGTTGAAAAATTAGACCTAAAATTTATTCTCTTCATCAATTGAAGGAGACAATGCAACTTCAGTTTCTTCACAGTAACAAACCAGAAAAAATTTATTTGCTCTGTCAGATTGTATTGCATAGCTGTTTGCAGTAAGTAAGTAAGTATGTAAGGTCAATCATTTGATTGGAATAGGTAAATAAAAATCTGATTGTAGATTTGAAACTAGTGTTAGCATACTTGGATTGCTCTTGTAATATTACATTTTAGTGTATAGTAATTGGAGAGCATGTAAAAAGAAACTTTAAACTACAGGTGCAGAAAGAAGTTTCTGCAGTGTATAGATACGTATTCATACAGTACAGTATCTGTAGTTCAGAACCTGTGGACTTTCTTCTTCCTCTTTATGAATATTTATCCCTAGCAGGTTTCCCTAAATGTTAATGCAATTTTTGGAAGTGGTCTCACTGTTAACTGAAAGAAAGAAGAAACATAAGTAGAATAATTCGAAACCAAAAAAGTATTTAAATTCACATGACAAAAGTAGACTTACTGAAGCTGTCTCACTGGAATAAGAGAAGGAACAGTGTATGAAAACAGCTAATTGTAGTAAGATTTATTAGTTGGAAATACAAAGCTGTATGGATGTTGACGCAAGATTTCAACTGTTCTCATATAATGGTATCGACCTGATGTGTGGCAGTTGTTTGCTACTAGTCATGAAAGGTGTCTCCATTAGGGAAAAAAATCGTCTAACAAAGCCAGCTGTGCATTTGTTGTTGAGGATCAACATTCAGCTTTAAAACTAATTTCTTGCTGTTTTTCTTTTTCTGAGAGACTGCTGAGCAGTTGGGAGATTTTTGCAGTATACCTGTTGTTAATATGTAACTTGCATCACAAAACACACTGTCTGCTGTAGACATACTGTACTGTATCTTTTGCACATGCCATGTGGAGAGAAACTAATCATGAACTTAGTTTGGATGTGCACTTGTAATACTAACTGCCTTGGGAGTAAATTAACATGCTAGTACTGTAAAATATGCATGTAACTTGACTAACAGCATGAGAGAAACAGATGGGACATTTGTTTCTTCAGAGAAAAGAATTTTCACTTAATTCTCCTTGTTATTTTTATAGGATACAGTTCTTAAATTTTATTATATTTGTCAATTGCCTCCCTGCAGTCAGTAAATGGCTACTGATGTTACTTTATCATAGTATTTCTATATTACACAATGCCTTTTGTATCTTGTTTCAGTGATACAGGTTGTGTAATACCATGCTGTGTTTTAATGTGTGAATGTAAAATTTCTTCTTTCAGTCCTTGGTCAGCTATGAGGATGTCAAGAATCAACTGGCAGAATTTAATTCAACAATTGAGGACTGAACTAGTTCTTAATATTTCTGTCTCAAGATATGTTGCTTATTAAATGTAAATAAATATTTATCATTAGATTTTTTCATTGAAGGCTTATGTTTTAAATATTAGTTACTTGCTGACGTGTGTATGCAAAAGTAGGTTGATATGCATAATTGTAGAACTTTTTATTAAATCTGGGATACGTCACATGGTTTTATGTTTATTTGAAGTGAATGAAATGGAGTACAGTGTCATTGTTAAATTTTTGCTATCCTGTAGTGCAGAATTGGTTTCAGATGTGGAAACTCTTCTAATTAAAATTGTTATAACTGCTGGCTTCCTAAAATATGAAGCTATTTTCTCACATAAGAACCAAAAATATATAGATAAATTATACTGACAAACTATAATATTTAGCAACAAAATATAAAATATAGTAGGCATATAATCACTTTATTTTTGCTTAAGATAATAGTTTTCATTTAATGAACATAAATGTCTGTAGTTCAAAAAGGTGTCTCTCTAAGACTGTGGGGCCAGATTTTTTTTTTTTTTTTTTTTTTTTTTGCGCTCATCTTTGTGTGACAGTCTTTTTCACAGTGTAAAGATGTAATTCCTTTTTATGAAAACTGAAAGAGGCTACTTGTCAGGCATATATAAGTTGTAGCAGAACATGTCTTAGATGAAATCTTGATAAGAACCTTAATGCCTGACAAAAGTAAATACATCACAGTGCATTGATGACCTACATATTTGGAAGTAAAATGTCAATTGTAATGGTGGTGGGCTGGCATCTACTCTTCAAGCTGTTGTACATCAGTATGTGTGAATCTCTGCAAACCAATATGGTTTTGTTTTACTGTTGTCTACAGTGGAGATACTCCTGTTATGTAAGAACTTGATGTACAAAGTACTGTAACTGAAGGATATTGCTGTTCTATAACTCTTCAATGAAACTGTTTGCTTTTCAAATAGGACTACATTCAGCTAAAATCTGGTTTATTTTAATTTTTCTGTGAGTTTTCTATTATCTCTCCAATAGTATAGTACCACCATTACATAACCTAAACCAAAATAAAAATCATTGATAGTTTTGAAGGCTGAACAACAGTATGAAGACATCTCCTTGTCTGCAAGTGCACCACATATATTATTCTGTCAGTATGTTTAGATACGAATGATTACCTACAATAATTTGTTACTATTTCAACTGTGTGATAACATAATATTTGTAGTAATCTCCAAGAAAATTGTGTATAATGACTGTGGAAATAATAAAATGGTTAAACAATGAAAGCAGTTTATCTTTACACTTACTTTCACTACATAATTCAGGTTTTCTCTCTCTCTCTGAAGAGTTGTTTTAAGCTTCATTTCTTATTTGATCATTTAGAGGCAGTAGATTACATTAACCATATTAGACAGATTCACTGGAGGGTGAGCAGAGATGTAGAAAGAAGTAAAAAAACTATTGAATTGCAATGCACTGATATGACAAAAATATTGTTATATAACCATGCTAATTGTAATTATAATGTAACCTGAAAAGCATTAAATGTAATTGTCTCTTTGATGATACTTTCCAGTTGAGGAGGATGAGTTGCCCAACAGAAGGTTCATTCAGTCTTTCACTTCACTGTATCATGTAAGACATTAAACGTCCTGTGGTAGATTGTTGACTAGATCAATAGCCATGTGTCAGACTCCTTTCTGTACTAATGTTGAGCTTGAAGTCTTTAGAGTGGGTGTTTTTGGTCATGGTGTTACATTTGTGCATTTTATATTTTATTGTGAATAGAGAAATATTTGAAGTGATAAAGCACATTAATGAGGATATATGTATTGTAAAGTACTTGCCAAAATTCCCAGTTTTATGAAGAGTTAAAGATTAACACCAGATATATTTTTTATAATGCACTAATGTATTCTGAAAATACTATCCCTGTAACTTGAATTTCCCCAGAAAATGATTTCATAATTCGTTAGTGCTTCATTTTTAAATCACCTAAATCAGTAATGTGTGCTGTAAACATAGCTGACAAAGGCATTTAATTAATATTAGGCAATGTGTTTTCCAATTGAGGTTGTAATCTATCTGCAATCATAAAAACACTTACTTTTATAACTTACGTAGTTCTGTGAGAAATTGTAAGCTATACGTACTATGTCTTGTCAGAATATGAAGAAGAGTATTTGCATTGAACCCTCTGCTGAAATTTTTGAACATTTCCTTGGCTGCCTTTTCGGTACGGACACTAGCACTGTCTTCTGTGCACATTTATCTGCAAAAAAAGTACAAAAGTTGCAACTTCTAAAACTGCAAGTAGATTCAGTTGATACATACTTTGTCTTGTCTTTTGAATAAGACAAAAAGCATTAACCTGCTGTCTACTATTGTTATATTTTAACCTTTGCATCAAAAGTCTTGGCCAAGTCACAATATATTCATAACTAAAGTAATCTGTGATTCTTTGATTCTAGTTTATCGTCTCTCAAATGAAATATAGCCTGTTTAGTTGAGTTATTTTTGAAATTCAAACTGTTCACTACCGAGTGCTTTCCTGTACAGTGTGTGTATAAAGTCTGTTGTACATCTTTTCAAAAATTTTTGAAAATTAAGGCACTAATATGGTGGGCTAATAATAATAATAATAATAATAATAATAATAATAATAATAATATGGAAGAGTTACAACTACTGGTTGATATAGGAGCATTCACTACACTAAATATACACACTAGGCAGAGATCAGAACCAACCAACTCACAGAAGAAACCCACAAAACCAGCATGGCAACACAGGCTACAGATCAGAATAGAAAAACTGAGAAAAGACATCAGACAGCTAACACAATTTATAAGAAATGAAATATCAGACAAAAAATAAAAAAGGTTTGGTAAAATCTCACAACAAGAAGCGATTGAGCAATTAGATGAAAAGAAGCAGAAATTACAAGCATTGGCCAAACGACTTAGAAGATACAAAAAAAGTGAAAATAGAAGGAAACAAAACCAAACATTCAACACAAACCAAAAGAAATTTTACCAGACAATAGATAACACACACATTAAAATAGACAATCCACCAAACATAACAGACATGGAACACTTCTGGAGCAACATATGGTCAAACCCGGTACAACATAACAGACATGCATGATGGATCCAAGCAGAAACAGATGCATACAAGATGATACCACAAATGCCTGAAGTGATAATTTTGCAAAATGAAGTCACGCGAGCAATTAATTCTACGCACAATTGGAAAGCCCCTGGAAAAGATAAAATAGCAAAGTTTTGGCTAAAGTAGTTCACCTCAACACATTCACATCTAACTAAATTATTTAATAGTTACAATGCAGACCCATACACAGTTCCTGATGCACTTGCACAAGGAATAACTTATCAAGCTAAAAGTAAACAAAGGTCATTACACTACGCATACATTGATTACCAAAGCACTTTTGATAGTGAACCCCACTAATGGTTACTACAAATATTGGGAATATATAAAGTAGATCCTAAATTGATACAGTTCCTAAACATAGTAATGAAAAATTGGAAAACCACACTTAATAACCAAACAAATTCAAATAATATCACATCACAGCAAATACAGATTAAGCGTGGAATATACCAAGGAGACTCACTAAGTCCTTTCTGGTTCTGTCTTGCTCTGAACCCACTATCCAACCTGCTAAATAATACAAATTATGGATACAATATTACTGGAACATACCCACACAAAATCACACATTTGCTATACATGGATGATCTAAAACTACTGGCAGCAACAAATCAACAACTCAACCAATTACTAAAGATAACAGAAGTATTCAGCAATGATATAAATATGGCTTTTGGAACAGACAAATGTAAGAAAAATAGCATAGTCAAGGGAAAACACACTAAACAAGAAGATTACATATTGGATCACCACAGCGACTGCATAGAAGCGATGGAAAAAACAGATGCCTATAAATATCTAGGATACAGACAAAAAATAGGAATAGATAATACAAATATTAAAGAAGAACTAAAAGAAAAATATAGACAAAGACTAACAAAAATACTGAAAACAGAATTGACAGCAAGAAACAAGACAAAATCTATAAATACTTATGCTATACCAATATTGACCTACTCATTTGGAGTAGTGAAATGGAGTAACACAGACCTAGAAGCACTCAATACACTTACACAATCACAATGCCACAAATATAGAATACATCACATACATTCAGCAACAGAAAGATTCACATTAAGCAGAAAGGAAGGAGGAAGGGGATTTATTGACATAAGAAACCTACATTACGGACAGGTAGACAATTTAAGAAAATTCTTTCTAGAACGAGCAGAAACTAGCTAAATACACAAAGCGATCACTCATATAAATACATCGGCTACACCACTGCAACTTCATAACCATTTCTACAACCCTTTAGATCACCTAACATCAACAGATATGAAGAAAGTAAATTGGAAAAAGAAAAAACTACATGGAAAGCACCCGTATCATCTAACAGTGTCAAACATTGATCAAGACGCATCCAACACATGGCTTAGAAAAGGCAATATATACAGTGAGACGGAAGGATTCATGATTTCAATACAAGATGTAACAATAAACACCAGATATTACAGCAAGAATATTATTAAAGTTCCCAATACCACAACAGATAAATGCAGACTTTGCAAACAACAAATGTAGATCACATCACAAGTGGATGTACAATACAATAAATGCAGAATACACCAGAAGACATGGCAATGTAGCAAAAATAATAAATCATCAACTTGCCATACAACATAAACGAATTAGACAACATGGCCCCACATAAAAGTATGCACCACAAAATGTACTGGAGAATGATGAATACAAATTATACTGGCACAGAACCATTATAACAGATAAAACAACACCACGTAACAAACCTGACATCATAAATTGAAAAATACATCCAATTGGCTGAGGAAGTCAAGGACATGTAGCATCAGGATAAAGTTGACATTATACCAGTTATACTATCAACTACAGGAGTCATACCACACAATATCCACCAGTACATCAATGCAATACAGCTACATCCAAACATATATATACAACTACAGAAATCTGTAATTATTGATACATTTTCAATTACCCAAAAGTTTCTAAATGCAATGTAACATATACCATACAGTTAAAAGGAGGTCACGCTTGATCAAGGTCCATGTCACTTTCCATTTTTAACCAGACTTAACGTCTGAGAAAGTAAATAAATAATAATAATAGTAATAATAATAATAATAATAATAATAATAATAATAATAATAATAATAATACTTATTATTATTATTTCTTTCTTTTCTCGGACGTAATGTCTGGTCAAAAATGGAAAGTGACACGGACCTTGATCAAGCGTTACTTCCTTTTAAGTGTATGGTATATGTTACATTGCATTTAGAAACTTTTGGGTAATTGAACATGTATCAATAATTACGGATTTCTGTAGTTGTATATATAAGTTTGGATGTAGCTACATTGCATTTATGTACTGGTGGATATTGTGTGGTATGACTCCTGTAGTTGATAGTATAATTGGTATAATGTCAACTTTATCCTGATGCTACATGTCCTTGACTTCCTCAGCCAGTTGGATGTATTTTTCAATTTTTTCTCCTGTTTTCTTTTGTATATTTGTTGTATTGGGTATGGATATTTCAATTAGTTGTGTTAATTTCTTCTTTTTATTGGTGAGTATGATGTCAGGTTTGTTATGTGGTGTTGTTTTATCTGTTATAATGGTTCTGTGTCAGTATAATTTGTATTCATCATTCTCCAGTACATTTTTTGGTGCATACTTGTATGTGGGAATGTGTTGTTTTATAAGTTAATGTTGTAAGGCAAGCTGTTGATCTATTATTTTTGCTACATTGTCATGTCTTCTGGGGTATTCTGTATTTGCTAGTATTGTACATCTGCTTGTGATGTGATCTACTGTTTCTATTTGTTGTTCGCAAAGTCTGCATTTATCTGTTGTGGTATTGGGAACTTTAATAATATTCTTGCTGTAATATCTGGTGTTTATTGTTACATCTTGTATTGAAATCGTGAATCCTTCCATCTCACTGTATATATTGCCTTTTCTTAGCCATGTGTTGGATGCGTCTTGATCAATGTGTGACACTGTTAGATGATACAGGTGCTTTCCATGTAGTGTTTTCTTTTTCCAATTTACTTTCTTCATATCTGTTGATGTTAGGTGATCTAAAGGGTTGTAGAAGTGGTTATGAAGTTGCAGTGGTGTAGCCGATGTATTTATATGAGTGATTGCTTTGTGTATTTAGCTAGTTTCTGCTCATTCTAGAAAGAATTTTCTTAAATTGTCTACCTGTCCATAATGTAGGTTTTTTATATCGATAAATCCCCTTCCTCCTTCCTTTCTGCTTAATGTGAATCTTTCTGTTGCTGAATGTATGTGATGTATTCTATATTTGTGGCATTGTGATTGTGTAAGTGTATTGAGTGCTTCTGGGTCTGTGTTACTCCATTTCACTACTCCAAATGAGTAGGTCAATATTGGTATAGCATAAGTATTTATAGCTTTTGTCTTGTTTCTTGCTGTCAATTCTGTTTTCAGTATTTTTGTTAGTCTTTGTCTATATTTTTCTTTTAGTTCTTCTTTAATATTTGTATTATCTATTCCTATTTTTTGTCTGTATCCTAGATATTTATAGGCATCTGTTTTTTCCATCGCTTCTATGCAGTCGCTGTGGTGATCCAATATGTAATCTTCTTGTTTAGTGTGTTTTCCCTTGACAATGCTATTTTTCTTACATTTGTCTGTTCCAAAAGCCATATTTATATCATTGCTGAATATTTCTGTTATCTTTAGTAATTGGTTGAGTTGTTGATTTGTTGCTGCCAGTAGTTTTAGATCATCCATGTATAGCAAATGTGTGATTTTGTGTGGGTATGTTCCAGTAATATTGTATCCATAATTTGTATTATTTAGCAGGTTGGATAGTGGGTTCAGAGCAAGACAGAACCAGAAAGGACTTAGTGAGTCTCCTTGGTATATTCCACGCTTAATCTGTATTGGCTGTGATGTGATATTACTTGAATTTGTTTGGTTATTAAGTGTGGTTTTCCAATTTTTCATTACTATGTTTAGGAACTGTATCAATTTAGGATCTACTTTGTATATTTCCAATATTTGTAGTAACCATGAGTGGGGTACACTATCAAAAGCTTTTTGGTAATCAATGTATGCGTAGTGTAGTGACCTTTGTTTAGTTTTAGCTTGATATGTCACCTCTGCATCTATTATCAGTTGCTCTTTACATCCTCGTGCTCCTTTGCAACAGCCTTTTTGTTCTTCATTTATAATTTTGTTCTGTGTTGTATGTGTCATTAATTTCTGTGTAATGACTGGAGTTAATATTTTGTATATTGTTGGTAGGCATGTTATGGGGCGATATTTAGCTGGGTTTGCTGTGTCTGCTTGACCTTTAGGTTTCAGATAAGTTATTCCATGTGTAAGTGTATCGGGGAATGTGTATGGGTCTGCAATGTAACTGTTAAATAATTTAGTTAGATGTGAATGTGTTGAGGTGAACTTCTTTAGCCAGAAATTTGCTATTTTATCTTTTCCAGGGGCTTTCCAATTGTGAGTAGAATTAATTGCTTGGGTGACTTCATGTTGCAAAATTATCACTTCAGGCATTTGTGGTACCATCTTGTATGTGTCTGTTTCTGTTTGGATCCACCATGCATGTCTGTTATGTTGTACCGGGTTTGACCATATGTTGCTCCAGAAGTGTTCCATGTCTGTTATGTTTGGTGGATTGTCTATTTTAATGTGTGTGTTATCTATTGTCTGGTAAAATTTCTTTTGGTTTGTGTTGAATGTTTGGTTTTGTTTCCTTCTATTTTCACTTTTTTTGTATCTTCTAAGTCGTTTGGCCAATGCTTGTAATTTCTGCTTCTTTTCATCTAATTGCTCTATCACTTCTTGTTGTGAGATTTTACCTAACCTTTTTCGTTTTTTTTCTGACATTTCATTTCTTATAAATTGTGTTAGCTGTCCGATGTCTTTTCTCAGTTTTTCTATTCTGATCTGTAGCCTGTGTTGCAACGCTGGTTTTGTGGGTTTCTTCTGTGTGTTGGTTGGTTCTGATCTCTGCCTAGTGTGTATGTTTAGTGTAGTGAGTGCTCCTATGTAAACCAGTAGTTGTAACTCTTCCATAGTTGTGTTTTCATTTATTTTGTTGTGTATGATTGTGTTGATAGTTTTTATTGTTGTTTCGACTTGTGGGTTATTTGGCGGTCCATGCAAGAATGGTCTAATGTCTGTATTTGTGTCTTTGTATTCTATATATGTCAGCTGAAATTTTTCTTCTATATCTAACATATGTGTCACTTCATGTTCTATTTGTGCTTGTTCTGGTGGCTGTCTTAAGATTTCATTTTCCTCTGATTGTTTAACTGATGCGTGTTGTTCTTTGTTTGTTTGCTCTGGGATGTTTGAGTCCATTACTGTATTTTCTTCTTCTTCTTCTGATTGCACATTATTTTGTTCCAGTATTTGTTGTGTGATGTTTTCTAATTTTGACTTGGGTATCCTGTTTTTTTTTTTTTTTTTATTATTATTACACGGATGTGATCAGCTAGTCATTGTTCTGTTAAAAATTTTAATTCTGGGTATCTGGTTATAAATGTTGTGTGTACTTGTGATCTGTATCCAGTTGTGTTGGTTCCTAGGTTTGTTGCTTGGTAATAACAGAACATGAGGTGTCGATTAACTTCATCTGACCATCTCATCCTCTGTCTTTGTTTTCCTTCTAGGGTGGTTGCAGGAAGCATATCCTGCAAAACACCTCTATTTGGATTTAAATCATTTTCCAGTTGGCTAGCAGTGTCGTTACCATTGTGGGCGGTCATAGGGTTCAAGCGTTGTCCCCGACCATGACGGCGCTTGTCCGAGGCTTCTTTAGTTCTGTCCTGAACCAACTAATCACACTAAAAGGGGGGATAGCCCTATTAGTGGTTTTTTCTTCTCGTCGCCTTTTACGACTGGCAGAACGTACCGGAGGCCTATTCTTTTCCCGGGCCTCCACGGGATTTATTATTAGTGACTTGGCAACAGCATGTATCTCTGCGAAAGTGTCATTGTGCAAAGATTAATTATACAAGTATCTCAGTATATTACAAAGTTTAGCTGAACAATATTTGATTATTATTGCTTTTCTCACAACCACCTGAACATTTATTTTTGAGAGAGTTGATAATATTGAAATTTTGTTTTGGAGATGTAGGATGAAGTGGAATTACATCAAATTTGTTTTGCAATGCTCTTCTTAGGAACTGTGGGCTGTCAGATAAGCAAGTGTTCAAACCTAAATTATATGCTACTGACAAAGTTACAAGAAGTTTGTATAATTTTAGGGCTATCTTTGTTCAGTTAATCATCTGTCTTCAAAGAAATTTCTTAATTTTCTTGATTCAGTTTTTCAGTTTCATTTGTTGCTATGTTCCAAATAAGTTTATCTTGTAGGTGGAGGAGCTTATTTTTTTGTTGAAAGTACATAAATTTTGATTCCCCGATGACTTTGAATAGAATTTTATAGTACGGTTTGTTATGAGATTTAACACTTGTCATTGGCTCCCCTTTATGACGATATAAGGTACAATGTAGATGAGAAAGTGATTCATTCATTCATTCATTCATTCATTCATTACTTTGACTTTCATGAGTCATGAACTTTTTTAATACAGTAGTTAAATTAGAACAATTTATTGCACAGAACACTGATCACACATGATGAATCCAAACACAGGCACTTGCTACTTTTCACTTCAGGCAACCGCATCATTCCAGTGGCACCCTACCCTCAACTCAAGTCTGTACTCTGATACAAAGAGACTGATATACACTTACACTTTTCTTCTCATTTGCTTAGCACACAGGCAATTTTTATAACATAAAACCACTATCTTATTTCACTAGGCACATTAGCCTCAACCCCACAAGGCTGCCTTTTAACGTTAACCAAAGAACTCCAAACATATAGATATCTTACTATGACAACCTCACAAAAAGTACAGTCCTATCTTAGTTAAGTGTGATTTTCTGATCCCATTTGTAATCCAGGATAGAAGAGAATTTAATCTGATTCCACTGGTTCAAAGTACCCTGTGACTGTTAAAGAATACGCTATATTTCTCATTTACTACAGGTATGTTGTGCACAGCTTTCCAGCCTGTATTTTTGCAAATTATTCATGAATTACTTACTTTTATTGTAGATGTATCTATAAAAAGTTGTCTGTAGCACTGTACCTGTTTTGTTGTTGTTGTTGTTGGTGGTGGTTGTGGTGGTGGTGGTGGTGGTGGTGGTGGTCGTCTTCAGTCCAGAGACTGGTTTGATGCAGCTCTCCATGCTACTCTATGCTGTGCAAGCTGCTTCATCTCAAAGTACCTGTTGCAACCTACATCCTTTTGAATCTGCTTAGTGTATTTCTCTTGGTCTCCCCTATGATTTTTACCCTCCACACTTCCCTCCAATACTAAATTGGTGACCTCTTGATGCCTCAGTGTGTCCTACCAACTGATCCCTTCTTCTAGTCAAATTGTGCCACAATTCCTCCTTTCCCCAATTCTATTCAGTACCTCCTCATTAGTTAAGAGATCTACAAAGCTCCTCAACTGTTTATCATCCATGTTTCATTTCCATACATGGCTACAATACATACAAATACTTTCAGAAAAGACTTCCTGATACTTTAAATCTATACTGGATGTTAAAAAATTTCTCTTCTCCAGAAACACTTTCCCTGCTATTGCCAGTCTACATTTTATATCCTCTCTACTTTGACAATCAGTTACTTTGCTCCTCAAATAGCAAAACTCATCTACTACTTGAAGTGTGTCATTTCCTAATCTAATTCCCACAGCATCACCCGATTTAATTGTACTACATTCCATTACCCTTGTTTTGCTTTGGTTGATGTTCATCTTATATCCTCCTTTCAAGACACTGTCCTTTCTGTTCAACTTCTCTCCCAGGCCCTTTGCTGTCTCTGACAGAATTACAATGTCATTGGCAAACCTCAAAGTTTTTACTTCTTCTCCATTGATTTTAACTCCAACTCTGAATTTTTCTTTTGTTTCCTTTACTGCTTGCTCAGTATACAGATTGAATAACATTGGGAATAGGCTACAACCCTATCTCACTCCCTTTCCAACCACTGCTTCCCTTTCATGCCCCTCAGCTCTCATAACTGCCATCTGGTTGCTGTACAAATTGTAAACAGCCTTTCACTCCCTGTATTTTACTCCTGCCACCTTCAGAATTTGAAAGAGAATATTCCAGTCAACATTGTCAGAAGCTTTTTCTAAGTCTACAAATGATAGAAAAATAGGTTTTCCTTTCCTTAATCTATATTCTAAGATAAGTGGTAGGGTCAGTATTGCCTCACGTTTTCCAACTTTTCTACAGAATGCAAACTGATCTTCCCCGAGGTCAGCTCCTACCAGTTTTTCCATTCATCTGTAAAGAGGTCATCTGTAAAGAGGTCGTCTGTAAAGAGGTCGTACTTTGCAGCCGTGACTTATTAAACTAATAGTAAGGTAATTTTCACACATGTCAAAATTTGCTTTCTTTGGGATTGGAATTGTTATATTCGTCTTGAAGTCTGAGGGTATTTTGTCTGTCTCATACATTTTGCTCACCAGATGGAAGAGTTTTGTCAGGACTAGCTCTCCCAAGGCTATCAGTATTCTAATTGAATGTTGTCGACTCCCAGGGCCTTGTTTTGACTTGGGTTTTTCAGTGCTCTGTCAAACTCTTCACACAGTATCATGTCTCCCGTTTCATCTTCATCTACGTCCTCTTCCATTTCCATAATATTGTCCTCCAGTACATCACCCTTGTCTAAACGCTCCATATACTACTTCTGCCTGTCTGCTTTCCATTCTTTGCTAGCTCTTGATATTCATTCAAGTGGTTCTCTTTTCTCCAAAGGTCTCTTTAATTTTCCTGTAGGCAGTATCTCTCTTACTGCTAGTGATATATACCTCAACATCATTAAATTTGTTCTCTAGCCATCACTGCTTAGTCATTTTGCACTTCCTGTCAATCTCATTTTTGAGACATTTGTTTTCCTTTTTGCCTACTTTATTTACTGCATTTTTGTATTTTCTCCTTTCATCATTCATACTAGCCCTCATCTTTTTACCTGCTTGATCCTCTGCTGCCTTCACTATTTCATCTCTCAAAGTTACCCATTCTTCTTCTACTGTATTTCCCCCCCTCCGTTCTTGTCAATCGTTCCCCAATGCTCTCTCCGAAACTCTCAATTTCTGGTTGTTTCAGTTTATTCATAAGTTCCCGCCTGTTTGCAGTTTCTTCACTTTTAGTCTACAGTTCGTAACCAATAGTTTGTGGTCAGAGTCCACAACTGTCCCTGGAAATATCTTAAAATTTAAAACCGGGTTCTTAAATCTCTATTTTACCATTATATAATCTATCTGAAACCTTTAAATTTTCGTGTCCCTTCACTTTCTGAATAATTTCTTTTATCTCATCATACATTTCATCAATCTCTTCGCTAGTTGGCATATGAACTTGTACTACTGTAGTAGGTGTGGGTTTCATGTCCATCTTGGCTACAATAATGCATTCACTATCCTGTTCATAGTAGCTTACCCGCACTCCTATTTTTTTATTCATTGTTAAACCTACTCCTGCACTACCCAAATTTGATTCTGTATGTGTAACTCTGTATTCACCTGACCAAAAGTCTTGTTCCTCCCACCACTGAACTTCACTAATTCCCACTATATCTAACTTTAACCAATCCATTTCCCTTTTTAAATTTTCTAACCTACCTGCACGATTAAGGGCTCTGACATTCCAGCTAAGATTCGTAGAACGCCAGTTTCGTTTCTCCTGATAATGACGTCCTCTTGAGTAGTCCCCACCCGGAGATCTGAATGGGGGACTATTTTACCTCCAGAATATTTTACTCAAGAGAACGCGATCATCTTTTAACCATACAATAAAGCTGCATGCCCTAGGGAAAAATTACGGCTGTAGTTTCCCCTAGCTTTCAGCCGTTCGCAGTACCAGCACAGCAAGGCCATTTCGGTTAGTGTTAAAAGGCCAGGTCAGTCAATCATCCAGACTGTGGCCACTGCAAGTACTGAAAAGGCTGCCACCCTTCTTCAGGAACCACATCTACAAATCTACACTTGGACCTCCACAGAGCCACTTGACTGGTCCTAATCGGAGACTCAACACCCCCCCCTCCCCTCCCCCCCCCCCCCCCCCCCCCCACACACACATACACAGAACTACTATTTCACAAATAAATGAACTCTCTCTTTAATAGGTGTGGTGCTTGTGGGAATTATTTAAGAGCATGGTGAATCCCTTTTAGAATATGGTTCACAGATGGCTTGCTGCTGTTACAGTGTTGAATTGTAGTGACAGCGTCTAGTTTGTCTTGCTGAGCACCCATTTCGATAAGTTTATTATGGGCAGTGCTCTGTCTGGCTAGAGAAGTCGGGAGTAATGGTCACCGCAGTACAAATCTCAGACCACTTCCAACTGTCCAATGTCTCTGAGGGTAGAAAAGTGTAGTGAGAGAGCTCATAGCATAAAATGAGCTTGCAAGAATCCTGAAGTTGGTGCTCAATCAATATTGTAGAAATAATTCATAAGGCAAAAGATAGTATACAGACTGACACTGGGACACGTAATGGAACCCCATAATTTTTGTATACCAAAGTCACCATGGGGTATAATTATATATGGAAGTTATGCACCAAGTTAAGAGAGAAAGAAATAGAAGACACCATGAGGTTGGCATAGGAGAGCGAAAATAAGTTAAATGTAACAGACTCATGTGTTATGGCTTTAGTGCCTTTCTGAAGAGAGAAGCCAGTGAGCAAATTAATAAATCTGAACCATGATAATTATTCATTACAGGAATCCAGAAGTAAGCAAACTTTCAATTGTGCACAAATAACTAAACCTGACACTTACTTATTCTTGAACATCACAGTAACTTGTACAGAGCTCTTAAGACTTCACTTAACACACAGGTAAACATTAGAAATGGCTTAGTATAGCATCCACTAGTGAACATAAAATAGACGTAATGTTTCACCATTATATGCAGCATTTATATCATCAGCCTTAGAATTCATTCATATGACAAATAGAATACAATATCTCATAGCGCACCTGAAACAGGCCAATGTTAGTAACAAGCAATACAAAGTTTCACTGACTCGTACAACCTGCATAAGCAGTTTAGGTGTGAACTAACAAGGGGAGGCCATGATATTGGGTTCGCAGATTTTGTTCAAACTCTGTACACCTTTAGTAGGCCATAAAGCAACATAATATGCAATTAGTGAGGTGCACTATTCTGGCAATTCTGAGAAAATTGCAAGAGAAGTTTTTACATGTCTGTTATGTGGCTTACGTATCTGTGAGTAGGTACCACATGTTAGAGTTCTTGGTGGTCAAATGGTTAGCGTTCAAACTCCCTAACATGACTGCATATGACAGGGCAGTTCGACTTGTGCTCATTAAACTTCATTTTTAATCTATCCTATCGGAAGGAAGAGAAGTTTCTCAGAATGTCAACGACGTGTGTTTTCACTTAGAAACTCTGAACATTCCTTGCAAATGTGGGTAAACTGTGTTCATTTGATGTAGGAGATGCCATTTCAATTTATTATCCATGTGTGTGACAAATACCACCCTGAAATGTGAGATGTCTAGAGCACATTCGACAAGTAATTGTACATTACCCTTGCAGTCTGGCACATTGTAACTTACTATATTACTGAATAATGCCATTCGCATTATTATTTATTGAGGTTTGATTTGGGCTTTCCTGTCCCTCGTCCTTGAAAATTTAATCAAATGTAGTAAATAGTCAAATATGAAATTCATGAAAATGAAAATGCATGCGTTTTTTTTTTTTTTTTTTTTCATTATATTACCTCTCATATGTCATTAAAATTAAATAATGTGACCAGTGTTGAAAAAAATATAGATTAAAAAATGCATGTTCACAGGATTTGAACCATCGCCTCATCCGTAACCATCTTTCCATGTGTGAATGCTAACCACAGTGCCTTCTGAGAGCCAACAACTTTGCACAGCTACATAAGTTACGTAATAGATGTGTAAAACTTCTCTTGTGTGATTTTTATTGGAATTGCCAGTTTAGTGCACCTTCCTACTTGCACATTATGTTGTTTTAATGGCCTATTAAAGGTGTACAAAGTCGAAGTGACTCTTTGATACCTATGTTGTGGACTCATCTTGTGAGAAATAAACAAGCATACACTGTACACACTTTATTGAAATACCTGTAATATGACATACGGAAGGTGGATACCACTGAATAGTTCAAATGAGGCAAATGGCTCTGCGCAGTATGGGACTTAACTTCTAAGGTCATCAGTCCTCTAGAACTTACAAGGGAACCTCCCCATCGCACCCCCCTCAGATTTAGTTAAAAGTTGCCACAATGGATAGGCCTTGAAAAACTGAACACAGATCAATCGAGAAAACGGGACGAAGTTGTGTGGAACTATGAAAAAATAAGCAAAATATACAAACTGAGTAGTCCATGTGCAAGATAGGCAACATTAAAGATAACGTGAACCCAGGAGCGCCGTGGTCCTGTGGTTAGCGTGAGCAGCTGTCGAACGAAAGGTCCTTGGTTCAAGTTTTCCCTCGAGTGAAAATTTTAATTTTTTATTTTCAGACAATTATCAAAGTTCAGGCACACACACACTCTCCACACTTCGCTCTCCAAAATTCCAGGTCATGTTCAGATTTGCTTCGACATATGCAGGATTTGACGGTCTACACACGGAAAAATTTGAAAACGTTTTGACAGAGCACAGGAAAACTGTTGCATTCATTTGTCGCAGTTTATGTGACAAACTCTTATGTTTTCATCACTTTTTTGGGAGTAATTATCACATCCACAAGAAAACCTAAATCAGGCAACGTAGAAGAATGTTTTTACCCATTCACCAAGTGTACAAGTTAAGTGGGTCGACAACATATTCCTGTCATGTGACTCACATGCCGTCACCAGTGTCGTATAGAATATATCAGACGTGTTTTCCTGTGGAGGAATCGGTTGACGTATGACCTTGCGATCAAATGTTTTCGGTTCCCATTGCAGAGGCACGTCCTTTCATCTAGTAATCGCACGGTTTTGCGGTGCGGTCGCAAAACACAGACACTAAATTTATTATAGTGAACAGAGATGTCAATGAATGAATGAACAGATCATAAATTTGCGAAAATAGAGAAAAAATTTTCGCTTGAGGGGAGACTTGAACCACGGACCTCTCACTCCGCAGTTGCTCACGCTAACCACGGGACCACAGCGCTCCTGGTCTCAATTTATCTTTAATGTTGCCTATCTTACACATGGACTACTCAGTTTGTATATTTTGCTTATTTTATCATAGTTCCACACAACTTCTTCCTGTTTTCTCGATTGATCTGTGTTCAGTTTTTCAAGGTCTATCCACTGTGCCAACTTACAACTAAATCACTAAATCTGAGGGGGGGTGCGATGGGGAGGTTCCCTTGTTAGAACTACTTAAACCTAACTAACCTAAGGACATCACACACATCCATGTCCGAGGCAGGATTCGAACCTGCGACCGTAGCAGTCGCGCGGTTGCAGACTGTAGCGCCTAGAACTGCTCGGCCACCCCGGCTGGCTGAGGCAAATGACTCGGTAATAAAATGTGCACACAAAAGTTTTGGATCCCTACAGCTCATGTGGCACATGAAATATATGTATGAACGGTTTAGCGAGCAAATAACAGTACACACATGGAAAATCATGAAATGACGACACAACCATCAGTACACAGTACATGAAGAAACTGTATATATAGACAACACAAATACAAATGTTTGAATGTAACTGTGACAAACTGGAAAAATAAAAGAAAGTTTTAAACTTTTTTTTTTTTTGCACACTAGACAAAGTTGTCATGTTCTAAACAGAGGGGAGTGTGTGGCCATCAGTGGGTACACAATCCTCAGTCTTGAGTATTTGATGTTGACAACTCTGATACTTAGTAATTTCTACCATCATTATTGTTATGCAAAAGTAGTTTCCTACATATCTTAACTTTCTCATGACACCTGCAGTCTTTGATGCTATCATAGTCTTATGATCACTGATGCCTTCCTCTACATTAACTGATTTGAAAAGTTCACGCCTGTTTCCTGCTAGGAGGCCTGAGGCATTACCCTCTTGAGTTTGTTCTCTATCCCCTGGCAGTGATTTTCAGAGATGATGTTCCTGTTTCTGGCACTAGTTTTAATCACATAACTCTGCCATTCAATACCTGGCAAGCTGAAGTCTCCCTTATTACAAGAGCGTGATCAGGAAACTTAGTCTCGAAATTTTCATTCTAGTTGAGAATCCATGATAACCTTGCTAGATATTGTTGAATTCTTTACTGCAATAGATATGCTGCCATTAGGGTGACCACCCATCCCAAATTTTGTGGGACAGTCCCATATTATGATACATTTTAAACTATCCCAAGCAGAACTGGGTTTGTCCTGCACAGTGGGTTTAAAATTTTTTTTTCTGTTTGCACATGTTTTCAGGTTTCAGATGATCAGTCATCTAATGTTAATCATTTCAGCTTTTCAAATGTTGCTCCAGCTGTATTTGTTGGCTACATTACACACATTAATTTAATCTGTTGTAATTTGCGCGTGTAAGTTAGAATGGAAATTTCAGAAAGTGAATATGATTCACAAGTAAATAGTGGCCAAAGAAGAGAACTAAAATGGGATATCTCCAGAACTAAAAAGTGATTGTGTATACATTTCAAGGTGGGAAATGAATATGCCATTCTTGGCATCATGTGTGTTGGTCATGAAGGCTTTAATGACATTACGAAACATGCAAATGGGCAAGAAAACAAAAAGAGTGTGAGCCTCTCAGTCAAGAATAAGACAATAACTTCATTTTTTGGTAAAAATTGGAAAATTGCATGCATTAGGATAAAGTTAAAACTTCTGAATTGACTGGGATTTAGCGCAATGTTCTACGAGTACACAATGTGCTTTAACACTATTATGATTGTGACTCAAAACTGGTGCATATGATATATCCAGATTTAGAAATTTGCTAGGAACATTTCTTTGGGGAAAAAAGCAACATAATAGTTCTTGCACACTTCTCAACATATTAAACACTGTTTTGATAGCATATGTTTTACTCAATAGCAAGTGATGCCTCTGATCATGGTCACACTAAAATGTCTCCAGTTATCATTGGGGGTTTCAGTTTTAATAAAGGTATAGTACAAGTACTGTTAGACTATTATAGTGATAATTATGAGTCTGCAAATGCTATTTTAATTAAATTAAAGGCAGATTAACAATGCACAATTTAAGTCTTGGTAACATTTATTCATACTCTGCTGATAGTTCACATGTCAACTTTGGGAATAAACGTTCAATATTTACTCTGTTAAGAAATGAAAATCATTTTTTAATTTGAGCAACTTGCACAGCTCATAAAATTCATAATGCATCTCAGTTTCCAATTGATAAATGTCAACTTTTTGATTTAGAAGGTTTTGTTACAAAAAATTACAACTATCTATTCTACCATTTAAAAAGAGTAAATGGTCTGAAGGAGTCTTTTGAATTATGTCGTACTGAATACATGTAAATTGGAAGACATGGTCTCAAAAGATGGCTGAGCATTTATGCAGCTGTCACAATGATGCAGATGTTTTGAAGCACTAGATGTCTCCATGAAACAGTGTCATGCCATGTCCACAATCAAGCCCAAACCTGAAAGCAGAGGCATCAGTGAAGTACAATACTCAGCACTGAAATCATGTTTATTATGGTAACCAACATACAACAGAACAGAACTCTGTTAGCATACAATGGCTTGTGAAGTATGTATGTAGGTGTAGATATAGATATAGAACTGCCCACTGAATGGAATGTGCTGCTATTTATACAAACATTGAATGTTCCAGAAAATGCAAATGTTACAAACATAAGGAATTTCAAGAACTTGTTAGAAATTTTAAAAACTAAATAACAAAAATTTGACACAAAATATCAGATTCTCACTTCAAACATTGGAACGTCGGATGGAATAACAGTATGGAAAGGATAGATTGCTGATGACCGCATTGAGAAGGCACTGAGTCACTGACAGACAGAATGAAAAAGACTGCTTAAATATATGAGCTTTCAGACAAAGTCCTTCTTCTGAAATAGCACATGCACACATGGCAATATATTCACACAAGCACAACTCTCACAAACATTGCCACTGTCTCTATGGCCTGGGTCCAACTGTGACTGTGTCTGATGTGAGCAGCAATCTGCTGGGGCGGGTGGTGGAGATCAGGAGGCGGAATGGGGTGGGGAAGGGGAGGAATAGCACGGTAGGAGTTGGACAAGGTGCTGTGCTGCATGTGTGAGTGTGCAGGGACATGGTGGGGACTGAGGAGGGCTGCTAGATGCAGTGTCAGAAGGCTATGTTGGGGGGAGGGGGGGGAGGAGAGGTAGAGGTAGAGGGACAGAGAGAGAGAGAGAGAGAGAGAGAGAGAGAGAGAGAGAGAGAGAGAGAGAGAGAGAGAGGGAGAGATGGGGTGTGGTTAGTTACGGGGTTCAGTGAAGTATGTCTCGTCCTCCTCAACCTAATAAGCCACGTCCCTCAATGTTGACTTCCACCTTAGGAATGGCTACATCAGTACCTCCATCCATGTCTATGAATCACCTCCATATCAGTAGCAGCCACACATTCCATACCAGAAAGTCAGTGTAGCTACCCATGGTCATCGCATCTGGAATGATGAGCAGTCCCTCTGCAAATATGCCAGCAGTCTCACAGAGACCTTCACAAACCCAAATTGCCCTCCAAACCTTGTTCAGCAACAGATTTCCCATGCCTTGTCTCTGCAATCACCTTCCACCTCCAGTATACCCACTGTCCAATCACAAAGGAGCACTCCTGGTGACTCAGTACCAATGAGGAGTGGAGCAACTGGATCACCCCCCCCCCCCCCCCCCTTTCCCCCCTCTAGGGTTTTGCCCTGAAATGTGGTGTATCCTACTCATGCCACCCACAGTGGTATTCCTCCACCCACCGAATCTAGGCAATATCCATGTTCATCTCTACTCCACCCCTGCTCCCAACCCCGTTACCTCATGGCTCATATCCCTGCAATAGGCCTAGATGCAAGATCGTACATTCTCCCACTACCACCTACTCCAGTCCTGTCACTGGCATCTCCTATCCCATCAATGGCAGGGCTACGTGTGAAAGCAGCCATGTGATGTACCAACTAAGCTGCAACCACTGTGCCACTTGCTACATGGACATAACAACTAATGAACTGTCTGTCTGTATGGATGGCCACCACCAAACTGCAGCCAAGAGACAGCTTGACCACCCAGTTCGTAGACATCATCTGCCCAACGTGATGTGCTTCACTTCAATGGGGACTGACTATAAGCTTATATATTTTGAGATTCTTTTTCGTTATGCTTGCCTGTGACTCAAATTCTCATTTGTCTTATAATACAAATAGCATGAACCAGTGACTTTACTGATAGCTGCATGAGCTTTCAATGTCTGGCTGTTTGTGGGAAGGTTTTTGGTTCAACATTCACTTTGTTGTTACTGAGCTCATTTTAGGTTCACACCATCCTCAGCATTGAGGCTGTTATAGTAATGACCACCATTTTCAGAAACTATAATGTTTCACCTCACACTTAATGATTGTAACTGAATCTCATGTAGAGTTTTCAGTAAAGAGGACAGGCAGTGGTGGCTAATTCTCCAGCTCAGGTGCTTCATGAACTCAGATGGGAATCCCTGGAGGAAAGGCAATGTTCTTTTCGAGGAACAGTATTGAGAAAATTTAAAGAACTGGCATGTGAAACTTACTTTAGCATGATTCTACCACCGCCAATGTATATTTTGCATAAGGACCACAAAGAGAAGGTAAGAGAAATTAGGGATTGTATAGAGGCATATATATATAAGGGGCATTCAAAAAAAAATGAACTGGAGGCATAGTTACAGAAACCAGTACCTGTATGTTAGAAGTATTGACCTTGGCTGTTGAGACTCTTGTCCCACTGTGACACAAGGTGGTGAATGGCTGTCTCATAAAATTCTTGGGGTTGCGATGTTAACCAGTTCCGCACGTACAGCTGGACGTTGTTGTCCAAGGTGAATTGTTTGCCCATGAGAGACTTTTTAAGGGGACCAAAAATGGGTTAATCACAGGAAGAGAGGTGGTCAAGGTTTGCAAGTAACGCTGGACATTTACTGTTGTCCCATGCTGCAGGAAGTGAATCAGAAGGCGGCCATCTTGGTCAAAGAAGTGTCAGCATAACCTTTCCTGCACTCATGTGCATGGCCTTGGCTGTTTTTGGTGGTGGTGATCCTGGATGCTTCCACTGGAGACTTTGTCATTTTGATTCTGACACCATTCCTGAGCATAGCTCTGCAGATGAGCAAGACAGTGGGCCATTTGACATGCTTCCTGGTGTGGTTGAAGACTGTGGGGCACCCATTGGCCACACACTTTGCGCCTGTGCATAGCATGATTGTGTGAACACTTTTGACACTCAATTCGACCACAGCGTCTATGACTTTCACTGTCACTCAGCGATCCTGGGTAATGAGTGCATCCAGCTGCTGAACGATGTCGTCAGTAATGCAGTGTGGTGCTCCAGATGGTGAATCATCAGCTAATGACACCCTTCCTTCCCTGAAGGTCTTGTGCCATGCCTTGACCCTTGCCAGGGACATCCAGTGTTTGCCATACACTTGTGACATTCGTCGATGAATGTCTGTTCCTCCTACTCCTTCCGCTGTCAGAAAACAAACAACACCTCTTTGCTCTTCTTTTGACGCCTCCATGTTACTGTTTGCAATGCAACTGGCAGCATTGGATGATTGATGCATGCTGCTACTAGCTCTGTATAGTCACATAGCGTACACATGTGCCCTCTAGCAACAGGCTATGAACTTACACTGTGGTCAGAACCACACCTCATTATACACGCCACGATATTACCCTGCTGTCACAGGTTTGCACATTCCAGACTCTGGCTTATTTCTTCTTGAATGCCCCTTATAGTGTATTATTTTTCCCACACACTATTTGAGAATGGAACAGGAAAGGAAATTACTAGTAGTGGTACAGGGCACCCTCCACATTGCACCGTACAGTGACTTGTGGAGTATGAATGTAGACATAGGTGAAAGTGTAGCTTACAGGATACTGTGGATGTGATACTAAACATCTTTGAGCTGACGAAAACTGAAGTGGAAAGCTCTGAGATATTTAGCAAGTCATGGAACCTATATCAGAAGGATAGATTTGAGGCCATAGGAGGGGGAGTGTTCATGGCAGTTGGCAAAAATATTATCTCTGTTGAGGTCAAACAACTTGAGTGTGACAGTGAAGTTATCTGCTCACATGAAACCAAATTAATTGTTGGATGCTTTTACCAGCCACCCAGTCACGTGGAGTACATTTGAACACAGTTTTCTGAAAACTGTCTTGAGCAGCTACTTCAGCAGCCCACAGACAATGGAAATATCTTAGACCTTGTAGCTAAAAATAGCCAGACCTTATCGAGAAAGTCAGTATAGAAACAGGGATTAGCAATCAAGATGTTGTTATAGCAACTATGGTTTTGAAAGTTAATAACTGAGTTAAGAATGCTAGGTGATTGTTTCTGCTAGAAAGATAAGCAGTTGTTAGGCTCTCACTTAGACAGTGAACTGACATCACTTAGTTCCAGTAAGATAGATGTAGAGGAATATGGAAAAATTTTAACAAGATTGTAAATTGTGGTCTGGAGAATTATGCACCTGATAAGTGGATTAAGGATGGAAAAGATCCATCATGATTTAATAACAAAATTCACAAAATGCTGAGGAAGCAGAAGCTGTTGCACTCTTGATTCAAAAGAGAATGCACAAATAATGACAACCAAAGGTTAGTACAAGTCTGTGCATCTGTGAAATGATCTGTGTGTGAAGCATACAGCTACTGTCACCATCATACCTTAGCAAAAGATCAGCAGAGAACCCGAGAAAATTCTGGTCATACATAAAAAGGCTAAGTGGGTCTAAGGCTTCCATTCAATCAGTTACTGAATAGTCCGTGTGGCAGTTGAAGATTACAAAACAAAAGCAGAAGTTTTAATTCACATTCAAAAAATTGTCACACAGGAGAATCATACAAACATACTGTTGTTTAACCATTGAACAGAATCCTGTATGGACAGCATATTAATAAACATCTATGGTGTAGAGAAACAACTTAAGGATTTGAAAACAAATAAGTCACCTGGTCCAGATGGAATCCCAATTCGGTTTTTCAAAAAGTACTCTATGGCATTGGCCCCTTACTTACCTTGAATTTATGAGAGCAATGTTACAAGCTACTGGAAAAAGAAAGGCAAAAGAACAGATATGCAAAATTACAGACCAATATCCTTAATATTGGTTTGCTGCATTATCCTTGAACTTATTCTGAGTTTGAATATAATAAACTTTCTTGAGATTGAGGAGTTTATATCCAGCGAATCAGCATGGTTCTCCAAAGCATTACTGGTGCAAAACTCAGCATGCCCCCCTGTTCTCACATGATATACTAGAACTATGGATGAAGGGCAACAGGCAGATTCCATATTTCTAGATTTCTGGAAAGCATTTGATATGGTACCCCATAGCAGGCTGATAAAGAAGGTACAAGCATTTGGCATAGTTGTATATGTATGGCTCAAAGACTTCTTAAGTTGTAGAACTCAGTATGTTGTCCTTGACAGCGAGTGATAATCGTAGACAAGGGTATCACCAGGAGTGCCCCAGGAAGGTGCGATAAGGACAGCTATTATTCTCTATATACATAAATGATGTGGTGGAGAGGGTGGGCAGAAATCTGTGGTTTTTTGTTGATGATGCAGTGATGTATGGTAAGGCATTGAAGTTGTGTGGCTGTAGGAGGATACAAGAGGAATTAGACAAAATTTATAGTTGGTGTGATCGAAGGCAGCCAACCCTAAATGTAGAAAAATGTATGTTAATGTGGATGAGTAGGAAAAATAAAGTGTTAATATTTGGATACAGCATTAATTGTGTCTTTCTTCACACAGTCACATTGTTTAAATATCTGGGCATAATGTGCAAGATGATATGAAATTGAATGAACATGTGAGGATTGATGTAGGGAAGGTGAGTGGTTGGCTCTGACTGATTGGGAGAACTCTATGAAAGTGTGGTTTGTTTGTAAAGGAGAATGCATATAGGATGCTAGTGCATCCTATTCCTGAGTACTGCTCAAGTGTTTGGGATCCACACCAGGTCGGATTGATAGAGAACATTGTGGCACTGGAGAGGCGGCATGCTAGATTTGTTACTGGTAGATTCAGACAACATGCAAGTGTTATGGAGATGCTTCGGGAACCCAAATGGGAATCCCTGGAGGGAAGATGATTCTTTTCAAGAAAGACTACTGAGAAAATGTAGAGAATCAGCATTTGAAACTGACAGTAGAACGATTCTGTTACCTCCAACATACATTGTGCACAAGGACCACGAAGATAACATACGGGAAATTAGGTGTCATATGGAGGCACATAGAAAATTGTTTTTCCCTCATTGTATTTGTGAAAGGAAAAGGAAAGATAATGGCTAGTAGTGGTTCAGGGTACCCTCTGTCATGTGCCATAGGGTGAATTGCAGAGTATCAATGTAGATGTAGATCTTGCATTGTTTCTTAACTCCAGGAAGTAGTGTTAACAGTCATTTGTGTAAAATCAGAGCTTTACTATTTCTCATTCAAAAGAAAAGACATTATACCAGTTCAAGGCTAAATGGGAAGAGCATAAAATGTATGCCATGTGTTATTTGTATATACATATTAGTGAAAATCTTTTCCACCTACATAGCTGAGCAGTGTGTGCTGCAGAATGCCATGCAAGTGGCCCATGCTCAGTTTCCGGCCGAGTCAAATTTTCTTTGCTTGAGGACTGGCTGTAGTGTTGTCTTTATCATCATATCATTCTCATCATCACGTAAGTCACCAAAGTGGTGTCAGCTAAAAAGACTTGCACCAGGCAACAAATGGAGGAGGGTGATACGATCTGCTTCCCAGGAAGTACCAACGAGGACATGTAGGAAGCTGAGGGATCGCATACAGTGGACTGCCAGGTAAGGCACATGGGAGGACCAAGAAAGTTTCCTATAAAGAATGAGCTCCAGGAATTTCTGAGATGTAAATATGGTGGAAGAAACCAATTGTGCCACCAGAAATTCATACAAACTGTTTTGTTAGTGGAAAAACAAAAGCCATTGTTGATGCGCCATAAGTAAAGACGTTCGAGACATCACTGAAGATGCTGCTCAATGACAGATCTGTGGACAACTACAATATATGGCAAAATCATCATCAAAAGCCGGAGATGCCCGGTGGCAGACAGGCCATTATAGGATTAATGGTGATAGAAAAAGAGGACGATGCTCAGGATGGATCCCTGAGGCACACCATTTTCCTGGATAAAAGTGTCCAACAAGGCAGAACCCACACATACCTTGAAAACTTGATCATTTAAAAATTCCTGAAGGAAACGGGGCAAGTGGCAATGGAAGCCACACACACAGAGAGTACGGAGGATACCAGTCCTCCAGCAGGTGTTGAAAGCTTTCTCCAATTCGAAAAACACAGCTGCAGCCTGGGGTTTCCACAGAAAACCATTCATGACATGGGTGGATAAAATGACATGATGGTCAACTGCAGAACAGCCTGCCTGAAGTCCACACTGTGCAGTGGTTAGTAAATTGCGAGACTCAAGCCACCATACCAGCCAGGCATGAATCATATGTTCCATTACCTTGGAAACAGCTGGTGAGAGAAATGGGGTGGTAGCTATAACAAAGCTGTTTGTCCTTACCAGGCTTAGGTATGATATGACAGTGGCTTCACGCCAGCATCTGGGAAACGTGCCCTCTGCCCAGATGCTGTTGTACATAAGAAGCAGAAAGTGCTTGCCCACAAGAGAAAGGTACTGCATCATCTGATTGTGATCGTCATCTAGCTCTGGTGCAGAATCAGGATGAAGTGGGAGCATGATCTAGCTCCCTCATAGTAAAGGCAGCATTGTAGCATTCAGATCTGAGAAGAGAAGGGTATCACCTGAGCCGCCTCCACTGGTTTCTGATGGAGGAAGACAGGGCGATAGTGCAAGGAGCTCGAAATGTTCACAAAATGGTGGCCCAAGGTGTTGGAGATAGCGATGGGATCCACTATCACATTGTCTGCTACTGTTAGGCTGGAAACGGGGGAATAGATCTTGCTCTCAGAGAGCCACTGGAGATTGGCCCATATGACAGAAGAGGGAGTGGAACTGTTTAAAGAACTAGTGAATAAAATCCAGGTAGCTTTTTTGCTATCCCGAAGAATGCAATGATACTGTGCACACAACCATTTATAATGAATGCAGTTTGCCAATATAGGATGATGGTTAAAAATGCAGAGAGCATGTTTCCATGTGCAAATAGCGTCACAGCATGCCTTAGTCCACCAAGGGACAGGGACATAGCTTGGTAAAGAGGATGTGCCAGGAATGTAACATTCTGCAGTAGTAAGGACAATGTTTATAAGATATTCCACCTGTTTATCACAAATCGGGAAATGTTGTTCATTGTTCATTGAAGGTCACCAGGGAGGAGCAAAGCATCCAGTCAGCCTTAGTTAGCTGCCATTTGGATGTGCTCGTAGGTTGGGTAGGAGTCAGAAAATGGATAGCACATGGGAAATGGTCACTCAAGTGTGTATCAGAGAGAATGGACCACTCGAGACGATGGATAAGCTGGGTAGTGCAGAAGGATAGGTCCAAATGGGAATAGGTGTGTTTGTGGAGACTGAAAGGAACGTGGGTGCTCCCGTGTTAAGGCAGAGGAGGTTAAGTTGACTGAGAAGGTCAGTCAAGAGGGTAACTCTCAGACAGGTTCTGGGAGAACCTCAAAGGGGATGGTGCACATTAAAGTCACCGAGCAGCAGAAAGGGGCAAAAAAACAGTTGGTGGTGTGCACCAGTGACATGGAGGTTGGCCTCTCTCAAAGAGGATCTTCGAGTTCGTGAAAAAGTAGAAGACCATTTGCCATTCTTTGGCTTCTTGGAGCCTTTCCAGTTGGCAGAGGAAGACTCTGATGTTGGTTTGCTGGAGGGATGTAGAAAGTCTTCACAAGAGTGGTCCTTCTGTCATTTCCAGCTTGCTGGTTTTGTTGCAGGTGACTTCACCCCATGAGTCGAAAGTTTGGTGGTGTGTTACACAGCTGAAGGAGAAGGTATGGCCACTGCCATGAACTGGGTGGTTTCACAACCATGGTGCTAAATTTGACCAAGCGAGGTGGCACGGTGGTTAGCACACTGGACTCGCATTCGGGAGGACGACGGTTCAATCCCGTCTCCAGCCATCCTGATTCAAGTTTTCCGTGATTTCCCTAAATCGTTTCAGGCAAATGCTGGGATGGTTCCTTTAAAAGGGCATGGCCGATTTCCTTCCCAATCCTACCCTAACCCGAGCTTGCGCTCCGTCTCTAATGACCTCGCTGTTGATGGGACGTTAAACACTAACCACCACCTGCTAAATTTGAGGCCATATGTCTGCGTGGCCATGTTCTTCATGGAGCAAGATGTAACAAGAATAGTGCTGTAGGTGCCAGATGGTAGAACGCAGAGTTTCCGACTAGCCAACAACTTGTGAGCAACCAGGTAAGGCACTTTTTTCTTCACCCAGATCTCCTGGTCAGCCCGCTCATCGAAATACTCAGGACAATCATGGGAGGAGGCAGCATGGTCGCCATTGCAGCTAGTGCAGTGGGGAGAAGGAAGCAGACAATCGCCATTGTGAGCATCCCTACCACATATTACACATTTGGCTGGGTGTTGATAGGACTATCGAGTGTGGTTGTGATGATGACACTGGTAGCAGCACATTGGGTTTGGAATATATGGTCTGACTGTGATAACTTCATAACCTGTGTTGATCTTTGATGTAAGAACCACCCTATCTAAAGTGAGAAAGAGAGTGAGTGTGGGCACTAAGGAGGCATCTACTTTTTTTATCACCCAATAGACTGTAATGACACCCTGATCATAGAGGTACTTTTGGATTTCAGCCTCAATCAGGTCGTCAAGCATCGTAGTATAAATAACACCACGGGAAGAATTCAGCATTCGATGGGCCTCGACACAAACAGGATAGCCATGGAGGGGTGAAGCTTCAAGAAGTTGTTGTGCTTGAGATTACAAAGTAGTCTCCAAAAGCAAAGTGCCAATGTGTAAACAAGAGCAGTATTTCACAGGGCCAGCAATTGCATCAACACCTTCCTGAATAATAAACGGAAACAATGGAGGGTATTCTGATATTGATTACTGAAAATACAGAATACATTTCCAAAAACAGCCCAGACATGTTCTCCAAGACGGGGGAAAAAGAACAGGATGTGTATAGACATGCAGCATGGAAGGGAAAAGTTGCTGCAGAGGCTGGGGCTCCATGGTAGCCAAGCATGAACCTGCCAAAGAGCGACGAACCCCCTGGGGGGAGGCTCCTCAGTAACACGTATCATCCAATATTTATTAGTTTTGGGGAAAGCTTTAATTTTGCAGTGGACACAAAATGCAGCCATGTGAAACGAGCAGCTATTGTATTGCCCAATGGATGGGTTTTCCTGGTCACACGGTCAACTTAGCAGCCGCTAGAAGTCCAAAGACAAACCCATAGTGTGAAACTAACCCTCCATGGGCTCCTCTCAAGCTGATTTCAGCTGTCAACACGAATATGACTCAATCTCAGTGTGTGTGTGTGTGTATGTGTCTTTGATCACATGTTTGTGATTGAATAAAGTGTCTCTTCCCTTTACAATAAGCTGTCATGCTACAATTTCCTAATTCCCTCAGCATCACTCAACTGCATTCAATTACTGATGTTTTACCGGTACCTTTTTTGATGTTATGTTTTAAGCACATTGCTGTCTGACAGGATTAGAACATCAGTGGCAAACCATAACATTTTTATTTATTCTCCTTGAACTTAAATTTCCTTTCCTAATTTCTCTTCAGTTTCCTTTACTGCTTGCTTTATATTCTGATTCAATTATATGGTAGGTATGTGACAACCCTGCCTCTTTCCATTTTCTGCAACAGCCTCCTTTTCAAATCCTTCATCTACATTCTAGTTTCTGTACTTACGCTTGCTGAATAAGTTAAAAAAATCCAAAATGAGATTGGATTCCATGGAAACAAATTGTACAGTCAGTTGCTTAATTAACACAAAGTAAGAATTTGTGCTAAAAGTTAAATGACCATGATGTTCCATAATATAGTTTGTGATGCATTTTACTGGAAAACTGTATGCCTAAGATCTTGTCCAAGATCATTTCTCAGTAGAAAAATGTCATAATTATAAATGAAAATCACAAAATTGTGGATTTTCACCAGTAGTAATGAATTTTGTTACCTGATTTTAGGCTTAGAATGCCAAAATCAAAATTTAGTTGTAGTACATCCACAATTTTGTGTTCTTCAGTTATAAGTGTAGCATTAGTTTTATAAATGACCAACTTGCACGCATATGATTTATTATCATACTAAGCAGACATATCAAATATATCTGTGGATGAATATACAACTGACTATTGTAGTGCTAATTTCTGTGGTTGTAGGGTCATGTATTTACAAGGCATGAAATGCTTTAAAAGCTCTATGAATATGCTACAACCCCCTATGTATCACTCACATAGGGATTGTGAGGATAAGATCAGAATGATTACTGCATGCACAGAGGCATTCAACAGTCATTCCCCCTATGTATCACTCACATAGGGTTTGAGGATAAGATCAGAATTATTACTGCGTGCACAGAGGTTCAAATGGTTCAAATGGCTCTGAGCACTATGCGACTTAACTTCTGAGGTCATCAGTCGCCTAGAACTTAGAACTAATTAAACCTAACTAACCTAAGGACATCACACACATCCATGCCCGAGGCAGGATTCGAACCTGCGACCGTAGCGGTCGCCCGGCTCCAGACCGCAGCACCTAGAACCACACGGCCACTCCGGCTGGCCGTGCACAGAGGCATTCAACAGTCATTCTTCTTGTGCCCCATATGTGAATGGAACAGGAAGAAATCCTAATCACTGGTACAGTGATCTACATCTACCATGCACATCAAAGTGGTTTGCAGAGTATAGGTGTAGATGGAGAATGCATCATTTCAATTGTGTGAGCTGCCCTCAGTCAAACTGTCAAATTTTTACACATTTTGAGTAGTGTTGATCTGCAAATAAGATTTATACATGACAGTCATTGCCTCCATTTTATGCAGATTTCCTAGCCATTTTGTTTATTTTAACATAGTAACAATTGTATATTATGCTTTCAGTGCCTGAGACATTCAGAATAATTGTGCGTGAGGGATACAGGTGTTACAAAGGGATTCTTTCACAAGACTTAAATGTGTTACCTGAATGAAGAGAGAAAGTTGGGGTAAATTTTAACTTAAGGTGTACATTGGTGCCAGTCGTAAGTTACTGTTTCATGTGCTTGGTGGTAGAGGTCTCAGTGGTGCAGCTAACTCTCTCACTTATTCATTACCCAATCTCCATCCAAGTGAGATGGCGAAAACACAGCAACAAAAAGCATTAGGTTAATATCTACAGCCATTATTTCTCTGTTGCAACTTGAGTTATGTTTATCACCTAACATAAGAAAAATTCCATATTTTGCAGCTGAATGTTACACAGAATTTTTCTTACCTACAGAGTGATCCAAAAGTCTTTTGACATTTGAAAATTCAATACTTCATGGAATAATGCAGGTAGAGGGGTAAAAATTGACACACATGCTTGAAATTGCATGAGGTTTTTTTTTAAATCAAAAAAGTGTGCAAAATGACCAAAGATCACATTTCACACAATAGAAAAGCAATAATTAGCATAGTAACTGATTTTTAGCAAAGGAAATGGTCTTCATAACAAATAATAAAGGTGTCAGCCATCACTCATTGACAATACCTGCAGTCAAGGGACAACGTTGTGAACAGCACTGTACCACATATCAATAGGTATGGTGAGAATTTGCCATCAGATGTTGTCTTTTATTATCCATAATGAGGTCATATGGTCATGGTAGACTTGTGACTTCAGTTAATCCCACAACCAATAATCACATGGATTGAGGTTTGGGGAATTGAAAGGCCAAGTATGATGGAAGTGGCAGCTCAGCGTGTGGTTGTCACCAAATGACATAAGCAAATCTTTCACACATATAACAGTATGGGATTGAGTGTCGTCTTGCATAAAATTCATACCTTCCAGCAGGTGTTAATTAGTAAGGCTAGGGATGATGCGATTCTGTAGCATATCAGCATACCTCTCACCTGTCACGCTGACAGCACCACTGATACGTTGCTGTCCAGTGCCATCTGATGGTGGTTGTTGCATTCATTTTTGGTTTCAATAAAAGCCCATGTCATTTCAGTCATGTGTGTCGAGTATCACCTCTCTACCAACATTAGTCAGTGAATTAGTGCATTGGGTCACCCTGTACATGATGATAATTATAAACAATAATTTCTATTGTTTTCCTCCATTTTCAGGTTTGTAAGTGTAAATATTAACAAACAATTAACATCTCTGTTTTTAAAACTTTGTAATGGGACACCCTCCTCTGACATTACCCTTTTTTTTTTATATAGAAATAGCTGATACCTGGGATATTTTTGAATCTTGTATAGGTGAACATAATCTGAGCTGTTTTCACTGAAAGAATTTCATATGATTTTGCCTACAATGTGTTGTATTTCAAGCTAAAATGTATAAAAAGGAAATGAATTTGTTACAAATGATATTTACTAGCTCTGTTTGTACAGAAAAAATTATTCTTCTTCTAGAAATATTAGAAATTATGAAATATCTGTCATACTTATCATTCCTATTATTAATTGCACAATCTGATGATATTTATTTACTTTATTTCTGGACTCATTTATAAAATAATGATATAACTTGTTGAAGATTCTTCTTTTGTCAAGGAAGTTTGTAATCTCTTTTGATTTGTAAACTCTTTGGAATATTGTGAATACTGCAGGATGTTGGGAGTAGTGGGCATGCTTCTAATGGAATTGGACGTATTTTTATGATTGGCAATAGAAATGTAATTTGTGGTGTTATAGAAGTAGACATTGTAAAAATGTTGTGATACTGAAAAAATGTGACAAAAAATAAAATTCAAGAGGAAGACAGGCAACATTTCATCAGTTATTATGTCAACTGGAACCCACAAAGTTAAAAAATTTCAGCCTCAAGAAAAACTGCAGCCAACAATGAGAAAACGAAGATAAGTAAACTTTTTTGCATATCTTATGCCTCTTGAAGCTTTTTAACTAATGAGACTGAAAATTTATTAGTGATGTGTGGGAGGGTAAGATTAGAAGGTGTTGTTCAGTTAGAACTGTGAACCATGATTTTCATTGAGAAAATGGCACTGCTCCTCCTACAGCTCAAAGTGTTCAATGATGGAACATGCAGTTTCAGAATACTGGTTATTTATGTAAGGGGAACTCTACAAGTCACCCATGTACACTCATTTAAAATGTAGAGCACTTTCAACTAAGTTTTGCATATTGTTTACAGAAGTCTACTTATTGTGTCAGCTGAGAGTGAGACATTTCTCATGTGTCCGTCTAGTGTGTTTTGCCAGGACGTGTATTTCAGTTGATACAGAATGCAGTTTCTACAAGCCCATCATGATGGTGATAAACAAGAATGTGCAGTGTTTTGTGAATCCATTCTGGGCACAGAGATGCAATACAACAATTTGTTTTCTCATTTAGTGTTCAGTGATGGGGCTATGGCATGGGAAAGGTGAACCACCACAAAATAAGTGGGCAACACATAATCACGCAAAAGGTACTCCTCAAACCTTCACAATACATATTTATGTATGGTGTCTTTCCTGTGAGACATATCCAACAGAACAACCACCAAACACTATTATGGTTCAGCAACTGTGAATATCTGTATTCAAGGAACAGCCACATTAAGGCGTTGACATTAAGGAGTGACACGAGTTTGGACCAGACTGGGACTTGAACACAGAAGCTCCACTTCTCTAGAAAGGTTGCCTTAACTGCTTTGGCCACCTGGACATGCCTGCCAGCTGACCCAAGTTCCCAACTCATCACACATCAATGCAGTGTCAGTGTCCATGTACTATTACTCACAGTGCTACCTGTATTCCCACAAGAGGATATGAAACCTGATATGCATCCACATTGAAGGAATTGTGTTTGACTGTCAAGCCTAAGGAAATATTACATATATATACTTTGGTGTCTGTTCTGTTGGACATGTCGGCCTCAAGGGGGAGCTGCCCCTAGTGAGAATTCATTTAGTTCATGAATATTAAATAGGACCTGTAAGACTGTAATTGCAGGGCCTGGATTTTTATGACTTAAAGTACCTAGAAAATAATGACTAAATGATGTGAAAATATCAGTCAAATGACTTAAAAGTATGTAAGGCGTACCATATGTAAGGTGCATTATAAAATAAACTAGAGTAATGAAAAACTCTTGTGAGTGGTTGGAACTGGTATTACTAAAAGGATAGTTAGTTTAAAATTGCTACGTTGTTCTTTAAGTAATCTCATTCTTTGAAGATTTATGAAAATTGTTGTATAACCGGCTTAGAGCTATTGCAGTATACACTAAGGTGACAAAAGTCATGCGCATATGCGGATGGTGGTGGTATTGTGTGCATAAGCTACAAAAGGGCAGTGCATTGGCAGAGCTGCCATTTGTACTCGGGTAATTCATGAGGTAGCCAATGTGATTATAACCGCATGATGGGAATTAACAGTCTGGAATGGTAGTTGGAGCTAGATGCATGGGACATTCCATTTTGGAAATCATTAGGAAATTTAATATTCTGAGTTCCAAAATGTCACAAGTGTGCTGAGAATACCAAATTTCAGGCATTACCTCTCTCCATGGAGAACACAGTGGCCGACAGCCTTCACTTAATGACAGAGATCACTGGCATTTGTATAGTGTTGTCAGTGCTAACAGACAATCAACACTGCATGAAATAACCACAGAAATGAACGTGTGATGTACAATGAATGTATCTGTTAGGACAGGGTGGCCAAAGCTGGCATTAATGGGCTATGGAAACAGACAACCAACATGAAAACTATTGCCAACAGCATGACATTTCCTGCGGTGCCTCTCCTTGGCTCATTACCATATCAGTTGCATCCCTGATGACTGGAAAACTGTGGCTTGGTCAGATGGGTCCCGATTTCAGTTGGTAAAAGCTGATGGTAGATTTTGAGGGTGGCACAGACCTCACAAAGCCATGGATCCAAGTTGTCAAACGTAATGTGCACAATGGTGGTGGTTCCATAATGGTGTGTGCTGTGTTAACATGCAATGGACTGAGTCCTCTGGTCAAACTGAACTGAATATTGACTGCAAATTGTTAAGTTCAACTTCTTGGGGACCTTTTGCAGCCATTCATGGACTTCATGTTCCAAAACAGTGATCGAATTTTTATGGACAACACTGCGCCATGTCACCGAGCCACAATTCTTCACGACTGGTTTGAAGAGCATTCTGGACAATTCTAGCGAATAATTTGGTCACCCAGATTGCCCACTTTCAATCTCATCGAACACTGATGGGACATTATTGAGAGGTCAGTTTCTGCACAAAATCCTGCACCAGCAACACTTTCGCAATTATAAATGGTTATAGAGGCAGCATGGCTCAATATTTATGGAGGGGGCTTCCAACAACTTGTAGAGTCCATGCTATGTCGAGTTGCTGCACTACAATGGGCAAAAGGAGTTCCAACATGATATTAGGAGCTTGGTGTAACAAAACAGTTGCACAACAAAACAAATTTGACAAAAGCTCACACCTCATAGTCCACCAACAAAACAAAAATCCTATAGTGGGAAACCCTTGAAGTGAGGATGATGTTAATTCAGAATGTTGGGCTGTGCCACACCAGTAACTCTGACAACACCCACTGCAAGCAGGAGCAATGACCACCAAACATGTCAAACATACTGCAAACAATAGGAAATTTGACAAATGATCAGCCAGAGCACTTCTGGTAACTTCATGCAGCAATGCAAGGTAGGACTAGCCACTGTTCTGGCTGACAAGACCACAGTTATGGTTCATGCAAGATGAAATCATTTTTGAACAGTATGGCTTCAGGGATAACAAGGACAAATTTCATTGCACTGTAGTTCACTTAAATGAAATGGAAAGTGTTCAAGCTGAAGAACTGTTGCAAAATCGGTGCTTCATAGCATAAAAAGATCGTCTAATCTGATAATTCCCCCAGATGCCTGAGCTACATCTTCAGAAGTTACTCAGAGAAAACAATTAGGGGACAAGCCCCTCAAAGAGTTTTTGAAGGACCTTATGACGCTGGCTGGAACAGATATTTGCCTGAGAATTCAATTCACGTGTTGTGCTTGTGCAGTTACCACCTAACATTTGGGCAGTTCTGGGAGCTAACAGAGAGATGCCTTTAAGCTCTCTTGTGGATTAAGCTATAGCCACTACAAACAGCCCGCAAAACAATGTTTCCAGTGTGGAGGCATACAATAACATGGCAGATGGACCTGGAATATGCATGACGGAGATGCAGCAACTCATCAGACCTTGCCCATGCATAACCACTACAGCACACACACAGCAACACAAGGTCAGCTGGCAGCCAGCAGCCAGCATTCAAGATGTGAGCGCGTAGTTAGCGGCACTAAACCACCTGCAAGGCACAGCAGCAAAAGCACACTGCAAGTGGCACAACAAACCTTTCCCTCAAGAACAGTGTGGTGAGAAACAGGAAGGTGGCAGTAGCTTGTGCTGTTATTATCAATAATTCCAACGGACAGTAAGCAAATATGTTGTACCTTGGCGGCACCCAAACGCCACAGACAGCTGCTAAGCAGTGACAATGGCCATCACAAACACTGAGATACGCACCTCCCCACCCTACTGAAAAATTCAAATGGCTCTGAGCACTATGGGACTTAACTGCTGTGGCCATCAGTCCCCTAGAACTTAGAACTACTTAAACCTAACTAACCTAAGGACATCACGCACATCCATGCCCGCGGCAGGATTCAAACCTGCGACCGTAGCGGTCGCGCGGTGCCAGACTGTAGTTCCTAGAACCCCTCGGCCACTCCGGCCGGCACCCTACTGAAGCCAAAGGAGATGTTCATTCATGCTCATAGCTGCAGAGTGCAACTGATTGCAGTACACAAGAAAATATCTGCAAATAATTTGTTGCAACGACCTCCCACTTGCGCTAAAGTTGTCACAGTAGAAGACAGTGGTTATTCTAGTAACCGGAATCCAACACAACTGGTAGATGCAGGCTGACCAGCCAAAGACATCAATGGTGGATCGCCAAAAGCACAGAAAGACAACAGCTATGGACAACAACGAAGGTGACAATGTCAGCTACAGACAGATGTGGCAGTATGCAAATCCGAAGAGTGAACCAAATTGAGACCTAGACCTAGTCAGATCAGGAACTGACAATGATGTGTACGACAGATGACACGAGCGCAGTAGAAACATGACTGAATCCTGAGCCCCTGCACTGCCAGCTTTATAGGCTTCCCGTGAGTGCTGATAGGTTAGTGTGGTGGGAACGGCCTATGCACAGCACTGTGGTAATGACAGCAGTGCTTGCAGGTTATAGGGGTGCTGCCTAGCAGCTGTCATCTACGTCCATGCCTTCTGGCAGACCATCCAAATTGACAGACCAGGATACCAAATTTCTCCCCCCCCCCCCCCCCCCCAAAAAAAAAATGGATGCATAGGGCCCGAAGCACCCTGGCCTGATGTTTTGGCAGGTGAACAGATGGTGTGCCATCAGTGAAGACCACCAGCTGGGAGAAGGAACACGTTGGGCACTGTGCTGGGGAACTGTAGTGTTGGGGATGACTGGAGCAGACAGAGGCTGTGGTCTCGACCTCCATACCCATGCTAAAAGCGGCTGCTCACAGTGTTCTGGAGCACCAATGGTACCCATGAGGCATACGGAGGTGTGAGGACCGGGACTTCACTGCTGGAGGGATAGGCTGGAGGCGGGGACAGAGTTGGTTTATGTGCCAATGCTTCAAACCTCTCAGGGTATCAACTGTCATAAGTCACAGCCCATGAGTGGCTAATACTGTAACTGGCATCCATGAGGATTACACCCCGTAGGAATGTGCCCAAACAGCCAAACTAGGAGAGTATCGTCCATTGGGTCAGGTCTGGAGACCTTGGGTTGGGGTCCTAGGAGATGGAGGAGGGTGCGCACTGTTGACCATGAAGTTCTACTGGGCTGTGGTCATGGACAGGGGTGGTCCCGTAGGTGCTCAGGAACATCATTAGTGCCACTGTCATGGTAGATGCACCCACAGCCTTCAACATTGTTGCTTAAACATGCACACCATCCACTCTGCTTCACCATTGGAGGAGGGGTGGAATGGAGGGCTGCACAGGTGTGACATACCATTAGTGGTGCAGAACTGCTTGAAGGCCATAGAAGTGAACTGGAGCACATTGTCACTTATGATGATGTGGTGAAACCCTTCAATGGCAAGTATCTGCATAGGGGCATTGAGGTAGTTTGAATAATTGTCCATGACAATAAACCACATCAAGCAGAGGACGACCAGCAAAATCCGCATAAATGTGATCCCAGGGGAGTAGGCCAGGGAGCAAAAGACTGAGATGGAGCTACCTGATGTTGAGCAAAGGCAGAAAGGCAGAACAGTGGCACACCATAGTCTCCATGTCCTTGTTGAGTCCTGGCCAGTAGATATGTGTGCTCATGATGGAGTAGTCCCAAGATGTGAGTATGTAAGGTAGTTTGAATGACAACATGTAGGGTACTCACCTCTACATCTCTCAGCAGCACATTGCAGATGATGGACAAATGATGAGAGAGACGAGCCCAGGCCCAGAGCTTGGGAGCACTTGAATTGAAGAAATAAGTGGGCCACCCATGAAGAACATAGTGTACGGGATAGTGTCACAGCCTGTGTCCTCTCCAACATGAGTAGGGATAATGGGAAACCCATCCAAGGTGTGTTGTTACTCCATGTTTATGTGAAAACATGAGAGCTCTAGTTGCCCAAACACTGGGTCCAGTCCTGAGTGTAAATGTGAAAGGCCATCTGCATTTGCATGTTGTGCAGTAGGCTTGTACTTGATGGTGTAATTGTGGGAGCTGAGGAAAAGAGCCCAATGCTGGAGCCTTTGGGCCTTCTGCTCTGGAAGCCAAGAGTGTGACCCGAAGATGCTATGAGGGATTTATGGTCTGTAACGAAAGTAAAGCAGAACCCAAATAGGTACACAAGGAATTTATTCATGGCAAAGATGATCGCCAGTGCCTCTTTATCAAACTGGGAGTAATTGAATTGGGCATGTGTCAGTGTTTTGGATATGTAGGCAATAGCTTTGCTCTGTACCATCGTCATTACAGTGTGCCAGCACTGCACCAATACTGCAGTGAGCAGCATCCACACCAAAACAAGAGGGTGTGATGGGGAAAAGGTGGTAAGTCAGAGTGCAGAATGTAACATGCGCTTCAGCTGTGAGAAGGCCTGCTCACAGGCCACTGACCACTCAAACAGAACGCCTTTCTTCCATAACCGGGTGAGTCGATGCATAATGTGTGCTGCCTGTGGAAGGACTTAGAATAATAATTCACTTCTTCCAATCCCAAAAGGCAAACACCTGTATTTGTATAAGGAAAATGTTTTATTGATGTCAACAATGTGTTGCGATTCCTTGTCTAGTGGAATCTGTAAGAAAGCATCAGCAAGGTCTATTTTAGAAAAAGCTTTCACTTGCAACAAGCTTTGAGAGGAGTTCCTCTTGAATTGGTATAGGGCTGGTTTCCACCAGAGCTTGGGCATTGGTTGTTGACTTAAAATCTCCACAAAGCCAGATGGAATCATTTGGCTTCTGGACTATGACCAGGGCTGTGGCCCAAGACCAATTCTATGACCCCAGAGTCATGAAGGCGATCGAGTTCAAGCTTAAAGGCCACCTGTAAGGATACTGGAAAAGGATGTGCTAGACAGAAATGGGGCACCACATCTGGACATAAGGAAATCTGTGCCTCAAAATCTGTGGCACACCCAAAGCGAGGTACAAACAGAGATGTGAAAAAAGCACAAAGGTCACCAAGCTCCTGGAAGGGGACTGTGTCTGAGATGACATTTTCATCTGTGATGGAGAACCCAAACAGCAAGAAAGCATCCAGGGTGAAAGTGTTGCCAACTGAATGACTGTTGACAACATACAGCTTTAGTGGCTGTGCAATCATCTTATATGTGGCTGTAGTGGTGAATTGACCTCTGAGGGGAATAGAGCTGTCACTATATGCAACCAACTTGCGAAAGGGTGGGCCCAATCCCAGGTAACCCAGACGAGCATATGTTGGGACACTGACAGGGGAAACAGTCGCTCCAATGTCCACTTGGAAATGAACACCCTAATGAGCAATCATGAGATCAATAAAAAACTTAGGTGTGCAAGGATTTCCCTAGGGAACAATGGCCTGAAGCTCATGCACCATCCTGTGATGCAAGTTAGGAATGGGGTTAGACTAACCTGTCAGCTGATGGTAGACAGTTCAGAGATGTCCATCCTTGCCACAATGGCTGCAGTGAACCCAACAATCAGGGCAGTCTGCCAGTTGGTGCGTCACAAAACAGTCACAACAAGAAGGCAGGCCCTGCTGTAATCGCCGATGTGGCTGGACTGGCTGCTCAGAGGCCATTGACGTGTCTGAAAATGATGAATCACAACACCACTATTGGGAAGAAAGTTTTTGCGAGAATTCCATCACCACGGCAGTGGTTGAAATGGAGCAATCTGGGGGCAGGCTATAAAACATTTTTGTCGCCAGTGTGATCTCGAAAGAGTGCATGATTTTCAGTATTTCATCCAATGAAGGATTGTCAAGCTTGAGAGCTGCAGTGCAAACTCCTGGGTCAGGAACCAATTGGACCACTATGTCATAGATCAGGGAATTGGCATATGAGGGTTTTAAGATGGGTCGGCACATGTAAAATCATGACAACAGTTCACACCTTGCAAAGCCATCACCCATGAGCAATATGCGAGCAATATGATTGGCCTGCTTGCTTGTGGTCCTGATGGAACTCTAGTTGTGATGCAACCACATGGAATCATTGTGAATAATAGATAAACAGCAACAAACACATTTCCTTGGCAGTGAGTGCAGCTGGGTTTTAGAGGGGAGCCAACTTCTTAAGTAAGAAAAATGACTCTGGGGAAGCCCAAGAAAGAAAGAGCAACCACTGGAGGGCACCATCAGAAACCCGCAAAGAGGCGAAATGCTATTTCAGCCACTGAAATTACCTGTCCCAGTCCTCCTCGGCATCATTAAATGGCGGAAATGTGGGTGGGCGGTACTCCGTCTTGGAGATGACAACAGTCTGGACAGGTTGTGAACCTGGTATCCATACTCATTCTGGCAGCAGTTGAATTTCCTAATGCAAAAGGTCTGTTTTCTGCTGGAATTGATGATACAACTGCTGTTGCAATTGCTGCTGCAGGAGCAGCTGTTGCTGTTACTGTGCCATAAGCTGTACAAGTATCATGTCCATAATGCACCATTAACGTTGTACCCCATCACCAATTCTAGTAACCAGACTCTGACATGACCAGGAGACACAGGCCAACCAGCCAAGGGCATAAACGGTGAGTCACCAAAACCACAGAAAGACAATCGCTTTGGACAATAATGAAGATGACGACAGCTACAGACAGATACGGCAGTATGCAAATCCAAAGAGTGGAGCAAGTCTAGAGCCTAGACATAGCCAGATCAGAAACCGATGATGATACATATGATGAACAACACAAGAGCACAGTAGGAATATGACTGACTCCTCCTGTGTTGCTGGCTTTCTAGGGCCACTGTCAGTACCGACAGGTTGGTGTGTGGGTGTAGCCCACACACTTAGCAGCAGCTTTTGTCTATGTCCATGCCGTCTGGCAGGCTGTCCAAATTGTCAGACTGGGATACCAGAGTTATCGCACTGGACTGGGAGGACAATGGTTGAAATTCATGTCCAGCAATCCAAATTTAGTTTCTCTGTGATTTACCTAAATTGCTCTAGGAAAATGCTGGGATTGCTCCTGTGAAAGGGCATGGCCAATTTCCTTCCCCATCCTTGACACAGTCCAAGCTTGTGCTCCATCTTCAATGATGTCAATGTTGACAGGACATTAAACTCAATCTCCTTCCCATCCTTTTAGAGCAGAAGACGTGGATGCTACACTATCATCTGCATATGATTAGCAGAAACCATAAGTATTTGGTGACTTTGGAGAAGCAGCAGATATTAAAGGGGATGAGTTGCCTGGACAGCCACAGCCCAGTCTCTTTTCACAGACTGCACTGGCTGGAAAGGCCCTCTTTAGTTCAGGGTTTGGTGGCTTGACTACTGATACTGGAACTTCCGTCATGAACTTCACTTCTGTCACTGGTCCTGATACCACAATGAAAAGTGGAGTAACCCAAACTATTAACATGAAGTTCAAAAATGGTTCAAATGGCTCTGAGCACTGTGGGACTTAACTTCTGAGGTCATCAGTCCCCTAGAACTTAGAACTAATTAAACTTAACTAACCTAAGGACATCACACACATCCATGCCCGAGGCAGGATTTGAACCTGTGACCGTAGCGGTCGCGCAGTTCCAGACTGTAGCACCTAGAACTGCTCGGTCACTCCGGCTGGCTAACATGATGTATCATTGTATTACATCTGTGAAGGAGTATGAGAACAAAAGCTTTGAGGAACTGTGTTACGAAGATACAGCTGTTACACCAGCCAAAATACTACAGACAGCCGACAATTCACAGAGAATGAGTTTCATATAGGTCGTTGAAGAAAACAAAATTGTCAAATAAAGGCTGACATAATGGCACCCTCAGAGAGTCGTGGGCTTTGCAGCTCCATACAGCTTTAACGAAAAAGAATATATAGCACTTATGGCATGACTGCACAACATTCAGTTCAATGACAGAGGTAGACATACCTGGTTCCACACACGACAGACTTCAATAATGCAAGAATTGCACATGCTTGGAAGTTTATCATCATTCACTGTGAGATAGCTGGATCTAAAATACCGACTGCATCAGAAAAAATAATATATATATATATGTGTGTGTGTGTGTGTGTGTGTGTGTGTGTGTGTGTGTGTGTGTGTGTGTGTGTGTGTGTGTGTTCGTGTATTTTTTTGTGTGTAGCGACAACGGTAAGTAGCGGTCGAAAGAGACAGATCGCAGATGTCAGGCAGTTAGCTTGGACCTCAGTCAACATAACCTCATTCAAACATTGGTCGATTTGTGTGTGCTCATGAAGTTGTTCTTGATTGAAAATGTCAGTTTACAAGCTTAATTCTCATCATTTGCGGGGTGTGTTATTGTTTTGTTTCAATATGAAGAAAATAGCAGCTGAGTCTCATTGAATGCTCTTGAGTACATATGGTAAGCACGCTATTAGTGAAAAAACATGTTGTGAGTGGTTTCAACGCTTCAAGAACGGCGATTTTAACGTCATAGACTGGCATAGTGGTGGAAGAGAGACTATTTTCAAAGATGCAGAATTGGAGACACTGCTGAGTGAAGAATTGCGTCAAACTCAAGAAGAATTGGCACGATTAGTGGGAGTGACACAGAAAGCCATTTAAAAATGTCTCAAGGCTATCGGCATGATTCAGAAAGAAGGAACTTGGGTCCTGTGTCAGCTGAAATCAAGAGATGTTGAATGGCATTTGTGTGTTTGTGAACAGTTGCTTCAGAGGCAAAAACGGAAGGGATTTCTGCATCACATTGTGACAGGGACGAAAAATGGGTTCATTGCAATAACCTTAAACGCAAAAAATTATGGTGATATGCTGGTCATGCTTCCATGTCAATGGCCAGACCGAACATTTACGGCTCCAAGATCATGCTCTGCATTTGGTGGGACCACCTCAGCGTCGTGTACTATGAGGTGTTAAAACCAAGTGAAACAATCACAGGTGCTCTTTATTGAATGCAATTAATGCATTTGAGCAGAGAATTAAAGACAAACTGTCACAATACAGGGAGATGCACAATAAAGTGATTTTGCAGCATGACAACGTTAGACCCTACGTTACAAAAGAGGTCAAAACGTACTTGGAAATGTTAAAATGAGAAATTCTACCCCACCCACCGTATTCTCCAAAAATTCCACCCTCTCACTATTACCTGTTTAGAACAATGGTGCATGGCCTGGCTGACCAACACTTCCGATCTCATGAAGAAGTCACACATTGGATCGATTCGTGGATCGCTTCAAAAGATGCGGGATTCGTACACTGCCCAAAAGATGGGAGAAAGTATGGGCCAGCGATGGAAAATGCTTTGAATGATACATGTGTAACCAATTTGTTTCATTAAAGCCTCAAATGATGTGTAAAAAATGACAGAAGCAAAGTTGCACACCTTGTGTGTGTGTGTGTGTGTGTGTGTGTGTGTGTGTGTGTGTGTGTGTGTATTTCAGAGTGTCAGCAGCAGAGAGAGCATCAAGCATTCGAAACATTCCAGTCCTACAAACTTACAAGGAACGAAGATGTTTTTTAGAAATTCTCAACTATTACTGTCAGCATATGCCCAGAAGCTGCAAAACTGCAAGTACCACTGACAGACATCTTAAAAGTTAATATATATCTGGAAGACAAAAAGTAAAGTCCACACAGAAGCAATCAGATACATTCCACAAACTCAAGGATTATGCAGCTGACACCATGCTTCTTATGCATCCCCTTCATGATGCACCATTAGCATTAATGGTAAGTGTTAGCCAGAATGACACTGGAGCAGCATTGCAGCAAAATGTCAGAGGAATGTGACAAACATTGGTGTTTTTTTTCCCCCCTCACAAATGCTCAATCAAGACTAGCAAAAGTGGAGTGTGATGGATAGGGAAGTGTACACTTCAGAAGCTCAGTGAAAGGAAACCATTTCATGGTCTACATTGTGATCACATGCCATTAACAGCTTTTTTTATGAAAGTCATGGGCCATGGCTCTCCAAAACAGTGTTGACAGCAGAATATATCTCACACTTCACCACCAACTTGAACACATCAGACGTAAAGCCAAGTAGTGGCAGACCTCTTCTCATCCTGCTGCACTAATGTGCAAGCTGTTCCATGGAAATAAATTGCAGAACAGCAACAGTCAGACCACAACCCACAAATACTCCTTGAGCAGTAACAGTCTGCACTCAACCTAACACAAGATTATGTTTGCAAACTACACACAGCAGCCCACAACATACAGTAACCGTATATGAGGTCTGTTCAAAAAGTATTGGGAATTGGAAATAATTCTATTTATTCATCTACATTAATGTTATCTCCATCAAAGCAGCCCTAATCAGATATGACACACTTGTCCCAGCGCTTCTTCCAGTCCCTGAAACACTTCTGGAACTCAGTCTTTAGGATAACACTTAGCTTAATCAGGAATGTGCTTTTAATCTCATCTGTGCCTCTAAAACGTCAATGCTTCAAGGTTCTTTTTATCATTTTTCATCATTTCTTTCACTTTTTCCATGTTTTCATCAGTTTTTGATGTACTGTAGGTGTCCAGAACACTCGTCACCTTCAGCATGTTAATGGCCATCTTGGGAACACTCATACACCTCATAAACCCTTGTTTCGCTCACAGCAGTCTCACCAAAAGTAATATGGGTATTCAACATTTCTAAAACATTGTTACAGTTTATTCAATTTTTTGTAGCAAAATTCTCTGCACCATTTTTAAAACAAATCAGTAATTCCCATTTGTAAGGAAACACATGTAACCTTCTTGACAACTGATGACAGACTAAACATTTAATGTGGCTACCAGCATACAGATACGTTTCAACCATGCTCACCCCAAAAATGAAAAGTCACACAAATTGGACTAATATGAACTGCAAAATTACAAAATTCCTGATACTTTTTGAACATTCGAACACTGTTGAACCAGACAGCTCTGGGAGGAGACTGAGTGCATACTAGGCCTACAATACATAAAATATTAGTACCCTTATTACAACATAGATAAGAGAATTACTCAGCTTTGTACAATCCATTTCCACAGGAATGTCATGAGTAGTCACAACTATCTCTGAACATTAGCTTATCACTTGATACAGATAATATACAGGTCCCTCTCTCAGACTGTATTTAACAATAACTTTCACATCCAGTTCTGCCTAATACATTGATCACACAGCTGGCCTGCTATAAGTATGCCTCACACCAGTCATGAGAGAGGAAAAGAATCCATGGTGGTTTTTGGGTTTAGTGATGCTCTAAAATCAACACACAGGTGTGAATAACCTGATGGCTTTTTGAGAATTACCAAGGGCGATGCCCACTGACTTGCAGAAACAGATTGGATAACTCCACTGTCATCCCATCTGTGCAGTTCCTGAGCAACAGGCTCATGTAGTGCATGGGGAACAGGCCGAGCATGAAAAAATTGTGATTGAGCATTCTCTTTAACAGTAATTTGTGCTTCTAAATTATTAGCCCTTCCTAAACCTGGTTAAAACAGTTCCTTGCACTTATTACACAAGTCACAAACAGTGTGAGACACTGAAACACTGATTTGTAACACAGTGTTTTGTATGCTCAGTTTGTACAAATCAAACAAGTCTAAACCGAATATGTTTGCACTGGTTCTAGAACTAAGTACATGAAATGATACACATTTCATAACTTCACAAAAAGTTGCTGGTTAACTGTACATGCCAACTACTGGAACTTGTATGCTGACAGAACAGAAATAGGCTGCAGAAGCTGTGGGCTACAGATCCTGTCATACAGTCTTTATTGATAAAGGAAACAGATTCATCAGTATGTATCTGCAACTTAATTGCCCTTTGCGCCATTATTAATTCAACAAAAAATTGTTTTCCTGTCTGTGTACTGCAGTAGAAGAGTTGTGCAATGCAGAAGTGCAATCCGTTGCTTGCACTGGCTTTAATAGCGTGGAAGATACAGAATGCACTTGTTGATAGCAATGCTGCAGCCATACATTGCAGATGGTTGGCCATTGACAGAGCCTTGATTTCACTGTAAACAAACTGTTTAAAAATGACCTTGCTTTCTACACTGGCAACATTTTCCACCATGACAAGGACAAGCTTCTCAGTCGACATTTGAAACTTATTGAGGTCAAGACTTCCTCAAAGTATTGTGTAGTACACACAAGTTTTTACCTCTATGTTTACTGTTTGTCTGAGCTCTATTTTTACTCACTTTAACACTAGCATTAACTTTAGACTGAGTGTCACATGCCCTCTGAATGACAGAAACACATGGACCCTCCAAATCAACTTCAGCTGAGTCCACAACAGTTTGAGATTACACAGTAGAGAGAATTGTGTTTAGAACAGGCTCTGGTAGTTTGACAATAGCAGTGTGAATAGGCGTGTCTGACACATTCTAAGTGATTGCATCACATATCATGATATCACTTTAACTGATTCCACAAGAGCACTTAAACCTACAATATCTCATGAGCCCCCTGAATCTGGTAATCCACTGTTTGAAAGTTTGTGCAGCTGCTTCTTGAGTCAAAAAATTTAAACCTTGCTGCTGTGATATGCACCTGACTAATGTAATGTTTGGTCAGCAGCCACATAAGTTTGTTGCAACTAGTAGACTCAGAAAAAGTCAGGGCACAGTTTTAAACACAGGCTTTATACATTGGCTCCAACTGTCAAAAGAAAAAGCACTGAGGGCAGTGCTACTTGTTGTGAGAGGAGACTGGTCATTTGTCAGACACTGAGCAGCAGGCATTAAAGTTGTTGTGCCTGAAACTGAGACATTTCCTGTGGTGGCCCAGACATGGTTAAACACTTGATATAATAAACAGAAAGAACAGATATGTGTTGGTAGCTCTGCACAAGGTCGCACGTACGGACACAGAGCTCTCATGAAAGATAAGTAATTTAGGTTGTAACTAATTGTAGTTGAACACTTTTAATTAATTAAATACATTCTTTAGTGTACTCTTCAAGCTCACCATTACAAGTTTTTCTTTTATTTGCGTATTGTTCCAGTAATCGCGAAAAGTTCGTTTTGTTCATATTTCGCGGCTTTGCCTTACTTTCCGAGTGTGCATACTTAGCATTATACCACAATCTTAAGTGCATTTGGTATAGATTAACTAATTAAATATGTTCATTAGTGTGCTCTTTAAGCTTGACATTAAAGGTCTTTCTTTTATTTGAGTATTCTTCCAGTAATCGCAAAAAGTTCGTTTTGGTTACATTCGGCTGTTTAGGCCTAATTTTTGATCGTGCATATTTAGCGTTATACCACAAATTTAAGTGCATTTGGTAATAGTTTACTTATATGTTAGTTTCCTAAACATATTTAGTGTCCTTTTGCATCTGTATTTAATACATTATCGTTATCACTTAGTAAATCTCTTAACTAATTTCTAAACTACCATGGATACTAAGTTCGTGAGCTTCAGTAGGAAAGTTAATACAGGGGTTTTATGCAGCTGTTGTGACAGGGTTTCATTGGGGAAATTGTAGCGGTGTGGGAATTGGGGAAGCAAATGACACTCTTCCATTCTTTTGCAGGGTTTGCTCAAGAGATAGGATTATAGCTGAACAGGGGGAGAAAATTAGAGCCTGTCAGGCTGATTTGGACAGAGTGAGGGAGGAACTGGAGAGGTTAAAGGGGGAGAATTGGAAACAGCAGTGCGAAGTGGTAGCTGGTAGCTGGGAACAGGGACCACAGAAAGAAGACAGTGCCTGACAGTTTCCCAATTGGCACAACCAGTAGATTTACCTTGCTACCACAGTTAAGTAAGGAAGAGGCTCCAGTAGAAGTAGAGGTTGTTAATATGCAGTAGAATCTCACTAGGAAACTGTTTCAAAAAAAGTAGAAAGTAAGAGGAAAGTTCTGTTGCTAGGCAGCAGCCATGGAAGAGGTGTGGGCCAGATTTTGCAGGAAAAATTAGGTAACAGGTACCAGGTCACGAACTGTTTCAAGCCAAGTGCATGTCTTAGCCAGGAGGTAGAGGATATAGGTTCTTTGAGCAAGAGTTCCTCAAAGCAGGATCATATGATGATAGTGGGTGGAGTGGGAAACAGTATTGATAGGGATCAGGGCTACAGTATTGAGCGCGACCTGGTGAAAATAGCCTCTGCAATGACCCATTCCAATGTTGGGCTGGTGCCCGCTTTCATGCAGCATGATCAGCCCCAGTTGAACCGCTCTGTCAGGAGGGTAAATATGGAGTTGGATCGGTTGTGTAGAGCGAACACTCTGTCAGAAATTGAGTTGGTTCCTGTCGAGGCTATTGATAGGCGGATTTCACAAGGCATGGCCTACACCTCAATAGGAAAGGGAAGGGCAAACTGGCAGGATTGTTAGCGAAATCCATAAGTGGGGCACAAGTACTCATGGATGTACCTCTTTTTTAGACTAATATCAGTGTCCAATGAGAAGTTCAGGCAGGCAGGCAGGTGCTAAAGAGGTCCAAAACTCACAAGATTCTCACAACAGGAAAGTAAATAATAATGTTACCATATTTAACCAAAATGTTGGTGGATTAAAGAAAAAAGTAGATTCTCAGAAAAGTAAAGTAAAAAATAATGTTACCATTTTTCACCAAAATATTCCAGGATTGAAGAATAAAGTACATGAGCTCCTGGTTTGTTTAGATCAGGGCTTCACAACATACGTGCTCGCAGAGCAAGCTGTGAGCAGCAAGCCGCGAGCACGGAGCAGCGCGAGCACGCTACCCCCAGTACCGGACCAGAGCGGAGAGTGGGGAGAGTCATGTGAGGCACACAACAGCTGCCACCAGCAATGTAAATCCACGGCCACCTGCAGGGATATCACTCACGAATTATACTGCGACAAATGAAACAAATAAAGGAGAATGTACACGTGCCAGATAATTTTATTAGCTTAGTGTATGCCTCTACATTCATATTAATTTGTGAACTGTTACACAATAAAAGGTGTCTCTGAAGTGTAGGATTCTCGGTTATCTTGTACTTTTTGCCCTTTACAATTGCGTTTATGTTCGGAGTAATTGTTCTTGTGCATTGTAGGCACAGCGTGCAGTTTAAATTTCAATCAGAATATGCGTTTCTCAGGCGCGTCTTGTTACATTTCATTGCAGAGAACAGTTGTTCACAAGCATACGTGGAACTGAACATTGATATTATTGTAGCCGCCAGTTTGTGCAAACGAGGAAATCTATGCTGAAGGAAGTGTCTGTAGAATCCCAAAATGTTTTTCTTGTTCTGAAATTTCTCTCTGTATTCTCTGTCACACTGCAGGTCAATAATTTCTAGTTGCAGCTCAGGACGAATCTCTTCAATATTCGCTGAATATGGAGAGGAGAACAGATCAAAATCACTGTCTAGTACTGTCAGATCTTGAAAGTGTTGATCAAATTCTTCCTTAAGGGCAACTAAACTATGTGAATAACGTTCACAGTTTTTGTGAACATCTTGCATGGATGGTAATTTAGGAAAATGAGCTAGATTTCCTGTTTCCAGCTGACTCACCCAAAGTGTCAATTTCATTTTAAAAGCTCGTATTCGATCTATGATATGAGTAATTAGCAGATCTTTACCTTGTAGTGAAATGTTCAAAGCATTCAGATGGCTAGTTAAATCTGCTAAGAATGCGAGATTACATTTTCATGAAGGCTCTTTCAATTCAGGAACACACATGTTATTTATTTACATGAACATATTTATCTCATCTAATAGGCAAAACAATCGATTTAATAATTCGCCACGACTAAGCCAGCGGACCTCGCTGTAATAAGGCAGGCTACCATACTGGTTTTCTACATCCTCAAGAAAGCTTTTAAATTGTCTGTGTTGTAGCCCATGCTTCCTTATATAATTGGTTGTACGAAAAACAACACTCACCACATTAAATTTTAGAGTGATACTCTTCGCACATAAGTTTTCCTGGTGGATCACACAGTGAACGCCCCTTATTTCATTCGGCACGGTCAGTTTTTGCATTTTCTCCTTCAACAGCGCAACGAAACCTGATTTTTTTCCCTGTCATTGCTGGTGCACCATCTGTAGACACTGAAACTAAAGAATTCCACGACAATCCTATATTTTCAACACTACTTAAAATATCACCTCCAGTTGCAGTGTTCTTCATGGCTACTACATCGAGGAGCTCCTCCCTCACCTGAAGTTCTCTATTAACACCTCTAATAAATATGGCAAGCTGTCTGTTCCAGTGATATCAACACTTTCGTCCAGAGATAGAGAATACGCCATAAAATCTTTACAGATATTTGCAAGCTGGCTCTGGACATCATCTGCCATGTCCTGTATGCGACGCATAATGGTCATGTTAGATAATGGCACAATCAGAAACTGTTCAACTTGGGATGGACACAAATGTTCCGCTGCAGCTACCAAACATACTTTTATTAAATCACCATCAGTGAAGGGGCGCAGGGATTTTGCTAAAAGCAAAGCAGTTTTGTAACTCACTCTGAGAGCTGCCTCAGTTGATTTTTCTTCATCGTCCAGATCTTCTTCGGATAGCTTCCTTTTAAGTTTAATAACTTCCTGTGCACGATCTGGTCCATCACATTTTCCACTTCCGTAGTCTTTTGCGTGGTATGACATATAATGTCGCTGCAAATTAAATTTCCTAAAAGAATTCAGCGTTTTGTGATATACTAAAAATTTTGCAACTCCATCTTTTTCTGTAAACAGATACAATTCCTCCCAATGGGGGTTGAACTGCGAAAGCATGGTTGGGGTTACACAACGGCGACTTGACATGATTCTTAACCAGCGAAGTGACTGTTAGAGCTGATCGTAGTACTTTAAACGTTACGCAGTCAATGCAAATTCAATAGGCATGCTGAGGCCCTATTCAAACGTGTGCGCACATTTCCCCTCCTTCCCTACTCCGCGACCTTGCACCTGCCCGCGAGCATGTGCCTGAGCAGATGCGAGTACTCACACTCAAAACCAGCCAGTTGTTAAGCCCTGGTTAAGATGACATTGAATCTGATAATGTAATAGATACACTATGCATGTCTGAGCATCACATTGTGTCTGATATGGAAAAGGTAAATATCAGTGGTTATAAACTAGCTGCACAAGTGAGTAGGGAGAATAAGGTGAGAGGAGGAGTTGCCATATATGTCAAAAGTTATCACTGTGTAAAAAGCTTAGAAACAAAAAAGTTTTGTCTAGAGCAACATATAGAAGCATTTGCCTGTCAACTTAAACTGAAGGAGGGCTCTTTTATAATTGTAACAGTATATAGGTCCCCTTTAGGAAACTTTCATTTATTCCTGGAAAACTTGGATGCTATGTTGTGCTATCTGTCAGATAAGGGAAAGCAAATTATTATTTGTGGGGACTTCAATGTCAATTCACTGAAAGAGGGTAATAGGAAGAATGACTTGAAAGTCATGCTTGGTTCTTTCAATTTGACATCTGTCATTAATTTTCCTACTCGGGTAGTAAAGGACAGCAGCACATTGATAGATAACACTTTTATAGACCAAGATAAGTTTAAAAATATAAATTCTTGTCCTGTTGAGAATGGCCCTTCTGATCATGGTGCTCAGTTAGTTACAGTATATGACATAGCTCCATTCAGTAATTCAAAACTATCCTCCAAAATTGTGCATTCAATTAATGACTCAACAATTAGAAATTTGAGAGAAAATCTTCAGCAGTTAGACTGGGATGAGGTTTACAAGGAACCCAATGCTAATTTAAAATATAACTTATTTCGTGATACACTTGTAAGAGAATTTGAAAACTGTTTCCCCAAGAAAGTAGTTAAATCTAATTATAAGAAACCATGCAAAAAACCTTGGCTTACTAAAGGAATAAAAATATCTTGTAACCACAAAAGGGAACTGTATCTAACAGCAAGAAAGATTAATGACCCAGAAACAGCCAAATATTATGAAAACTACTGTGCTACATTAAGAAAAGTTATTAAAAGGTCCAGAAGCATGTGCATCATGTCTGAGATTAATACCTCTGATAACAAAATCAAAACAATTTGGAATATTATTACAGGGGAGACAGGGCAACCAAGAATACAGGATGGTAGCATTACCATCAAAGTGAATGGAAACTTGACAAACAAGAAGTTGGAAGTCAAAAACATTTTGAATAATCATTTGTTAAATGTTGTAGAGAAAATAGGATCTAAATGTTCATTAGAAGAAGCAAGGCAGTTAATGGAAGAAGCCTTACCCACACCATTTGATACAATTGAAATTCCACCTATCTCTCCTTCTGAAATTAGGAAGATAATAAACTCCCTCAGGAATAAAAGCTCACATGGAATTGATGGCATTTCCAGCAGGATAATAAAAGCTTGTTCCCAAGAGGTAAGAGGGATTATTAGTCACATATGTAATAACTCTCTGAAGCAGGGTATTTTCCCAGATAGACTGAAGTACAGGGCTATTACAAATGATTGAAGCGATTTCATAAATTCACTGTAGCTCCATTCGTTGACATATGGTCACGACACACTACAGATATGTAGAAAAACTCATAAAGTTTTGTTCGGCTGAAGCCACACTTCAGGTTTCTGCCGCCAGAGCGCTCAAGAGCGCAGTGAGACAAAATGGTGACAGGAGCCGAGAAAGTGTATGTCGTGCTTGAAATGCACTCACATCAGTCAGTCATAACAGTGCAACGACACTTCAGGACGAAATTCAACAAAGATCCACCAACTGCTATCTCCATTTGGCGATGGCATGCGCAGTTTAAAGCTTCTGGATGCCTCTGTAAGGGGAAATCAACGGGTCGGCTTGCAGTGAGCGAAGAAACAGTTGAACGCGTGCGGGCAAGTTTCACGCGTAGCCCGCAGAAGTCGATGAATAAAGCAAGCAGGGAGCTAAACGTACCACAGCCGACGGTTTGGAAAATCTTACGGAAAAGGCTAAAGCAGAAGCCTTACCGTTTACAATTGCTACAAGCCCTGAAACCCGATGACAAAGTCAAACGCTTTGAATTTTTGGCGCGGTTGCAACAGCTCATGGAAGAGGAAGCAATCAGTGCGAGACTTGTTTTCAGTGATGAAGCAACATTTTTTCTTAATGGTGAAGTGAACAGACACAATGTGCGAATCTGGGCGGTAGAGAATCCTCACGCATTCGTGCAGCAAATTTTCAATTCATCAAAAGTTAACGTGTTTTGTGCAATCTCATGGTTTAAAGTTTACGGCCCCTTTTTCTTCTGCGAAAAAAACCTTACAGGACACGTGTATCTGGACATGCTGGAAAATTGGCTCATGCCACAACTGGAGATCGACAGCGCCGACTTCATCTTTCAACAGGATGGTGCTCCACCACACTTCCGTCATGATGTTCGGCATTTCTTAAACAGGAGATTGGAAAACCGATGGATCAGTCGTGGTGGAGATCATGATCAGCAATTCATGTCATGGCCTCCACGCTCTCCCGACTTAACCCCATGCGATTTCTTTCTGTGGCGTTATGTGAAAGATTCAGTGTTTAAACCTCCTCTACCAAGAAACATGCCAGAACTGCGAGCTCGCATCAACGATGCTTTCAAACTCATTGATGGGGACATGCTGCGACGAGTGTGGGAGGAACTTAATTATCAGCTTGATGTCTGCCGAATCACTAAAGGGGCACATATCAAACATTTGTGAATGCCTAAAAAAACTTTTTGAGTTTTTGTATGTGCGTGCAAAGCATTGTGAAAATATCTCAAATAATAAAGTTATTGTAGAGCTGTGAAATCGCTTCAATCATTTGTAATAACCCTGTATGCCATTGTTAAAAACTGCATAAAAAAGGGGATACATCTGATGCCAACAACTACCACCCAATCTCTCTTCTGACTGTCTTGTCCAAAATTCTTGAAAAAGTAATGTATCGTAGAGTAGCTCCACACCTTTGTAAAAATAAAGTTTTAACATAATGTCTGTTTGGTTTACAGAAAGGTTTCTCAACAGGAAATGCCATATATACTTTCGCTAATGAAATATTAAATGCTCTGACTAACCACAAGTCACCCACTGGGATTTTTTGTGATCTCTCAATGGCTTTTGATTGTGCAAATCATGGCATACTTCTAAACAAGCTCAAGTACTGTGGTATGAATGGGACAGCACTCAAATGGTTTAAATCATACCTAACTGGAAGAGTGCAGAAAGTTGAAATAAGCAGTTCACATAATATGCAAAAAACTGGTGATTTCTCAAACTGGTGATCAATCAAGAATGGGGTGCCACAAGGTTCGGTCTTGGGTCCTCTGCTGTTCTTAAGATATGTTAATGACTTGCGATTCTATATTCACAAAGATGCAAAACTGTTTCTTTTGCTGATGATACAAGTATAGCTATCACACCCAACAGACAAGAATTAACTGGTGAAATTGTAAACAATGTTTTTCAGAAAATCATTAAGCGGTTCTCTGCAAATGGCCTCTCATTAAACTTTGATAAAACACAGTACATACAGTTCCACACAGTAAATGGAATGTTAGTTAAGTGGTTTAAGGCGCTGCAGTCATGGACTGTGCGGCTGGTCCCGGCAGAGGTTTGAGTCCTCCCTCGGGCATGAGTGTGTGTGTTTGTCCTTAGGATAATTTAGGTTAAGTAGTGTGTAAGCTTAGGGACTGATGACCTTAACAATTAAGTCCCATAAGATTTCACACACATTTTTTTAGTAAATGGAATGACACCATTAATAAATATAGACTTCAATCAGAAATCGGTAGCTAAGGTAGAATATTCAAAATTTCTAGGTGTATGCATTGATGAGGGGTTGAACTGGAAAAAGCGCACTGAAGATCTGCTGAAATGTTTGAGTTCAGCTACTTATGTTATTAGGGTCATTGCAAATTTTGGCGATATACATCTCAGTAAATTAGCTTACCATGCCTATTTTCATTCTCTGCTTTCATATGGCATCATATTCTGGGGTAACTCATCATTGAGTAAAAGAGTGTTAATTCCACAAAAGCATGTAATCAGAATAATTGCTGCTGCTAATTCAAGATCATCCTGCAGACACTTATTTAAAGAGCTAGAGATCTTCACTGTAGTCTCACAATATACATATTCACTTATGAAATTTGTTATTAAAAATCCAAACGAATTCAAAAGTAATAGCAGTGTACATGTCTACAACACTAGGAGAAAGGATGATCTTCGCTACTCAAGGTTAAATCTAACTTTGGCTCAGAAGGAGGTAAATTATGCTGCTACAAAAGTCTTTGGTCACTTACGTAATAGCATCAAAAGTCTGACATATAGCCATATAGCATTTAAAAGGAAATTATAAGAATTTCTTAATGGAAATTCCTTCTACTCATTAGATGAATTTTTGGATATAGTAAGTGGGTAATTTCCCCAACCAACACACACAAAAAACTTTTATTAACCTGACATGTTCCACATCATTGCGAAGTGTCATATTTATGATTTATGGAACAAGTACTAATCTAATAAGAACAAGAGAATAGGGAAATCCCAGGCAGCTAAGGCATGTCCAGCTTGCACACAATAACCCTTCTCAAGCTGGTGAGGCAAATCTATATAAGCAACTTCATCACCATTTGTTGTACTGGATGAAAATACACTCATTGGTACAAAAGTGTGCTCTTTGGTTTGCTCTGGCATGAGACCGACTGGATACTATAACACATAAAATGTTTGTTCACTTTATTACAACACAGATAAGAAGAATTACTTAACTTTGTAAAATCTGTTTTCACAGGAATGTCATGAGTATTCACATTCGTTTCTGAAAATTAATGTATCACTTGATACAGACAACATATGAGTGTCTTACTCAGAGTAAATTTAACAATAACTTACATGGTGAGTTCTGCCTGATACATTGGTCACACAGATGGATTACTAGAAGACAATGCCCTCATTGTAGTCAATGACTGCAGATGGCCTCAGCAGTACTGTATTTGACCATAAATAGAAGATCCACTGTGGTGGCATAGCTAAATATTTCTGTGTGTGGCTATGCTGATGTCATTCATTCATTAATTTGACTTGTGGCACTTACCTTTTCTTGTCATTGCATTGCAAGGTACCAACCTTGCCATGGCACATCACCCTTCAGACATCACAAACACCTCTCATTTACCAAAGGAGTTTTAGCATAAGGTGTCTGAGGCCTTCAGGTGTCAAGTTGGTCACCAAGAAGGATATTTGGCCAGGTATCAAGGAAGATTGCCATCAATGGGTGCAATCCTGTGACAGCTATCAGCAGAGCAAGATTGGCAGCCATGCCTCAGCACCATTAGGTACCATTGACACACCAATGGCGCATTTTATACACGTGCATGTGTACCTGTAGGACTGCTACTGAGTTCCAACCAGCACAGTTTCTTATTGACTGCCATCATAGATAAATTCACATGTTGGTCAGAGGCCATTCCCATCACAGTCATGGCAGCAGAAACACTGGCCAGAGCCATGATCATGAACCGATTCACAAGATTTGAGGTGCTCCAAACCTTAGCAACTAATCGTACCAGGCAATTTGTGTCTCTGTTGTTCCATGAGCTCCTTCATCAGTGTGGCTGCAACCATGTCAGAACTAATAAGATTAAAAACAGCCGACCAGTTGCAATGGATAAAGTAATCTTTACCTAGGTTTTGATAGATTTAAATCTATCTTCTTCAGAAGGCGGCCTGAAGACAATGAACATCGTAATTTATATTAAAAGGTATGAAACATAAGTCAAGAATAGAGTTTAACACATATTAGAAAGCTCTTGTATTACAAAATATGAGAAGGATTCCTGGTACTTACAGTATTACATTAATATGGAGTAATATGTCATTGTCGTTTTTACAAATATCTGCATAGATCCATTAGTCCAAATAAAATATAGCCCTGAGAATAGGGTTTGTCAGGTAAATAAAATTAGTGCATGGAAGTTGCAGAGCTCATAAGCGACTGAGTATAATCGGCCAGCGTAGTTACACTGCGGCCAGGGCAGGTGGCGCTCAAGTCGCGAACTATGTGCTGATTGGCGTACTGAAGCATCATGTAAAATATCAGTATTAATTGCGTCCTTAGATAAAGTGACAAGAAATAGAAGGAAGGAATTTAACACTCCCGTTATAACAGTGTGGGAGCCTTGGGAACATTAACGTAGATATATACATCAAAAAGGCAGGTGGCTCTTACGCCGTGAGTTACATGCAGTGGCATATACAGCCAGAATATAAAAGTTATCTTACAATATTAGTGAAGCACACATAGCGTATATAAGTCAAAACTTTAAAAATAATCAGTAATGGCTCTTAAGACATAAATTACGAACCCTGGTCCACAATCGAGTTAATATACATTCTCAGGGAGTCAAGGTTTTAGAATAAGAGAAAATCACATGAGGGCCGATGTAGTGGCAGCCATACATCGTGAGAAAACCACATTATGTAAAAGGTAGTGAGCTTAAAGATTTGAAAGTGCATTATAGCTTCCTGAGGAAATAGATTACTGAGGTTACCAGCATTAATGTTATATAATAAACAGTACAGGTTTAAAGCCTTTGAAAAATTGTCTACAGGCAAGGTTCAACTGGTCGTTCAGTATATTACGGTCTTTGAGCTCTAGATGTTTAAAAATTTGTAACTCTTCCCACAGATCTAGTCTACACCCTTTGACTTGTCTGTGTAGGATAACCGTGTCTTCTAACTGTTTAGGCGTATGGCCGGCTATCAAGAGGTGTTCAGCAAAAGTAGAGTTGTGAACATTCACTCCTTTTTTATCTAATAGATGTTCTTTATATCGTGTTTTCACAGCTCTGCCTGTTTGACCAATATAATATGAGGGGCAGTTATTACAGGTTAGTTTGTAAACACCTGAATTGGAAAACCAATCGCTGGCAATCTCTACTGAATGTAGAAGATTTCTTTTTAAACTGTTATCTGTAGAGAAGGAGACGTTACAGTTATATTTTTTATTTAGAAGACGTTTAATCCTATACGATATGTTACCCAAGAAAGGGATGGAAAGAAATTTTTTAGTTTCTTTGGTATCCGTGGGGAGGTTGTTGCTCAAAGTCGAACAATTTTGGGAAATTTTCTTATTGAGCAAGTAATCGATCATATTCTGATTGTACCCATTATTAGCAGCAATCGCTTTGATGACATTCAATTCCTTTTGTTGATCCGCAGGTGATAAAGGAGTAGTTACCATTCGGTGAATGGCGGAATGAAAAAACGCCAGTTTATGAGCTTTTGGATGAGTTGAGTCAGCAGGAATGACATTATCTGAATATGTTTCCTTGCGGAAGATATTGAAATGGAAGGTATTATCTTGTATAGAAATTGTTAAATCGAGAAAGTTAAGTTCACGTTTTTCATTTTGAAGTTCTTTTGTGAAGGAAATTTTTTCATGTAAACCATTGAAAGTATTGTAGAGATGCTCTAACTCATGATCAGTGCCATCAAAAGCAATGATAATGTCGACAACATAATGTGCATAATAGCAGATTTTGTGGCGTAATTCTGAACTTGAATTGAAGAATGTTATTTCCAGGGCGTTGATGAAAACCTCTGCTAGAATACTGGCGAGGGGGCTACCCATTGCTAGACCATTTGGCTGTACATACATTTTCCCATTAAATGTGAAATAATTGTATTTTAAAACGACCTTAAGCAAACCAATGAGTTCCGCAATCTGAGTTTCACTTAGTTTTTTATGCTTAAGAAGATTCTTTTTTACGAGGTCTATGGTTTCATCAACCGGGACATTTGTATAAAGGCTGACGATGTCAAAGGACACCAGTCTAGTGTCAGGTGTACATCTTACAGATTGAATATTGTTAATTAATTCCTTACTGTTTTTTACAGAAAAATTATTTTCAAATGTGAAAGCATCTTTAATTTTAAAATGGAGGCGCCTAGCAAGTGTGTGATGTGGACTGCCTATACCATTCACTACATGGCGGATCGGGTGATTTTGTTTGTGCAGTTTAAACTGACTTCTGAGCACGGGTGGTTTCGGGTTCATATTTATAAGCCCTTTCTTTTGAAAGTTATTGAACAGGCTGACAGAACTAGCTAAAGTACGCCAGATTTCATTTTGCAGTTCAGCAGTAGGATCTACGGTAACCTCAGTGATGTCATTTTCCTCAAAAAACTTTACAGTCTTTTCTATATATTCATTTTTATAAGCCACGACAGCGGTGTTCCCTTTGTCACTCTTAGTGACTAAGGCGTCGTGTTCTCTAAGCTTACGATTAATGCTTTTTACTATACTATATTCGCCCGACTGCCCATTAGGAAATAATTTAATTTCTTTTTCTATTATGTTATTACATTCGTAGGCACATTTGACTTGCTCTGTTTTCTCTAATTTTAGAGATTCTAAACCGATTTTTAGATCTACAATGAGATTACAGATAACTGGATATTTATCGAGTTGAGCAGGCAGGTTATATTTAAGGCCTTTACATAACAAGTCATTCTCAGCCTGCGTAAAAGTAATATTGGTTTTATTTAGTACTCTTTCGTAAAATAGGTGTTTGACACTATTGTCTGCTGTATTAACACTTTTACTTGTGGTCCTATTACTAAACTTCAAAAACTTTCTTTCATGTCTAGCCTTGATTTCTTCTTTACAATTAAAGAGCCATTCATTAATACTATTCCACAGGTGGTCAATTTGAAAATTACAAAGATCTTTAAAGGCTTTAGTTAAAAATAGGTGTATACAGTAGGCTTCACTATTAAGAACATCTTTTTTCTTGTACAAATTTACTGTGCTATCCAAAAGGACTAAATGCACTATCTTCTGAAGAAGATAGATTTAAATCTATCGAAACCTAGGTAAAGATTACTTTATCCATTGCAACTGGTCGGCTGTTTTTAATCTTATTACGTGGAACCGTTGCTGTTGCGCAGCTATGTTTAAAATACATGTCAGAACTATTAGCTACCAACCTGTGAGCAACAGAATAGTAGAAAGACACCACACAACCTGAAAAGTGATTGACAGTGGAACAAATCACTACCACTAGTGTTGTTAGGGCTAAGAACAGTGACTGAAGAGGATCTGCAGTACTATGCAGCACAGCTTGTGTATTGGGAACAAATATGACTTCCTGCTGAGCTCATCTCTACTCAACCACAGCATCTTCCAACTACAAAGGCCATGACAGAGTTCCAATAGCAACTACAAAGAAGGGTGGCACAAGTACACCCCACAGCATCGCAGAATCACAGATATAAAATCGCCTTTGTACACAAAGAACTGCAGACAACACTGTAAGTCTGGCTGGGAGATGACAGCATATAGCCTGCTTTATGGCCATCAGACACTGTGTAGCGGTTCTACCTGTTTTATTTCCTTCGTTCGTTGTCCTCAGTGTTGATGTACCGGCTGAAAAACGGGGTTTGTAATTCCGACACCGAGTACTGTAAATAATGTAGCTGACAGGTGCACAGTTGCATTTCACAGTACTTCAAAAAAATGGCTCTGAGCACTATGGGACTTAACATCTGAGGTCATCAGTCCCCTAGAACTTAGAACTACTTAAACCTAACTAACCTAAGGACATCACACACATCCAAGCCTGAGGCAGGATTCGAACCTGTGACCATAGCGGTCGGGCGGTTCCAGACTGAAGTGACTAGAACTGCTCGGCCACACCGGCTGGCTCACAGTACTTCAGTTTCACTGTTCACAACCCCCTAATAATATGCAGTTATATGGTCAGTGCACTATTGCTTAACTTTCAATAAGCTTCATTAATAATGTGCAGGCAAACCTCGACATACTGCTACAATAGTTTACTAATAAACATTTATGAGCAGTAAAAACCTATCCACAAAGTTCACAGTTCTTGAAGAACAGAGAGGTACATATTGAGCAGACACTGTCATTGTTTTAACACATGACCTAATTGCTTAACACTTATTCCACAGTTAAGTTGAAGCATTGTTGTTGTTCTAACCAACACAGGTTTCTCGTTTGAAACTCGGCCGTGGACTGATTGTCTCGTGACTGAAAACCGGGCCCTCACATATCATCAGAATAATAAGTACTGAAGCTACACATTGTTCGAAGTTAAAATTACAGAAATTACAATTAAAAATTAACTCATTAAATTAGCTGAATACATCGAAAAATTGGTTCTTCTTAACAGTTTCTTCTACTGCGAGGGTTAAGCCAAATTATTTGTTTAAATGATGAAATTAACATACATAGTTATACAAACAATACTTTTGACAAAGCTGTTAATTACTTTGAAATTAATTAAAGGCTGGCTTTGCTAACATGTTTTCGAATAGGGCCAAATAGATACTTTAAGAAAACTATTATTTTGTCTTCCAAATGTTTGTAATTAGTACAGAATTTATGTTTGTTTATATGCCAACAATAGAATTTATGTTATGAAGCAATTACTGATTTCACCCTATAACAAAAGATACTAACTAGGAATAATAAAAATAAATTAGAAAATCAATTACATACATAAAACTAAGCACAAAACTAGATCTGGTGTTATATTCTCTAAACCTGAGGGTCAACCTTTCTCTTTTATGGACTTGCAGATAATATTCATGTATGTTAATGGTAATTGTTTAAAATTTAAAAAATGAATTTTAAGGAGGCAGATGGCAAAACAGGAGGGGAAGTAAGAATATCCCAGCTTGCTTCATCACAACTAGACCCTACAAGGCTCTCCACAGAGGCATACACACCTTCAAAATAGGACAGAATGGCACAGAAGAGATGGTGTCAACTGAATACCTTAAGCCTGGCTCATGTAGAAGAGTCAAATACAGTCCAGCCACCAACAGTCACTGTGTCAACTCCCACCAGCATGGAGAGCACACATCACTTTCATTTCACATGCCCCCAGACTGAGAAAAAAGGAGAAGGTTTGGATATTCCACGAAAGCAGTGGAGGACATACACATACCATCAGCATTGGGCTCAGTGATGGTCATACGAGATGGTAGTAAAACACCAGTTCCCTTGCATCCCCAATTTCCTGGTTTCAAATAGGGAGGGGAAGCTGCTGTAACAACCTCGGCAGTTGACACATCAGTAGTGAACATTGAAATCTGATTCAGTGTTGGATATCTTTATTTTCTTTAGTTCTTTGGCTTTCTCTTGGTAACTGCACAATTCAGTACTTATGGCTGTTCTGTAAGCAAAAATTGAAAGTTCAATAAATGTCTGATGTTTAAACGACTCTCAGATCATTCAGTGTAGAGTCACAGTTTACCAAGCAAACAAAAATCCTATAGTATCATAAGCTATCCATTCACCAGTTTCAAAAAGTTTGAGATGATACAGCCCAGAAATTGTGATGAGAAACCATAAAAAACACATGTGACCATGTATGCGCATTCAGTTATGATGTTTGGAGCAGGCACAACCAAACTGGTGAGTATTTTGACAGCCAGAATGGTGGGCTGACCAAGTTAGATGGAGCCCATTAGTTGCACGAGACTCACAGTATCATCAATAGATGGTGGCACCTTTTGAGCTGCAGTGACTGGCAGACACTGTGAGTATGAGAATTTTAGACCACATGTTAGATAAACATAGGCTCTGAGCACATGTTTGAGAAAACCCAGCCACTGGTGTTAAACATGGAGGGATAAACGCCATGGTCAGATTGACTATCCAGAACAAATATCACATAAGAATGAATCTAATAAAGCCTTAACCCAACTAGTGACAGCCAAGCCGGTACCACAGTTAACAAGACAAAATTAAGATGAGTGCGATGGTGAACCCCCCCCCCCCCCCATATGAAATTTAGCTTTTAATTTATTTATTATTAAATGCCTTATGTATGTTAAATGTCTTACTTATATAATTAACTTGAAAAATTAATATCTTGAGTACACCATAAGTGATTTTTACAAATTAAATGTCTATGGATAGATCCCATTGAGCACTATTGGACTGGTGTAGAAGTTATTTTAAATATATAAATATTTTCTATTTTGAATTGCAGGCCGGAATGTACATTCTGGGAGAGGAAAAAAAAAAAAAACCTGAATTTTCAAGTAAATAAGAAGTGAAACACTGAAAATAGCGGCAACATTACTAAGCAAACATACTTAGGGGTGTATGAATGCACTTAGTTTTAATTGTTCATATTTATTAGTAACATAACAACACAAACGTAGCATTTACTTGGACAAAAATCATTATTTATGAACAAACTATTTATGTTAGAGTAAAACTAACAACAGAAATAGAAAGTTGTGGGGATTTACAGTCAAATTCATATATGGCACATGTATATAGCATCAAATTGATAGTTTTTAAGTTGGTTTAAGATGTCAGACTTGACTCACATCCAAGTGAGGGCATAAATAGTGGCAGCCATTTTTGGGCAATAGCACACTACATTTGATTCATGCAGCAGTCAGGTTTGAGATCTGGAACACACAGTACATATGTGCAGCAGTAGGTAATGTTTTTGTTGAACTGAAATATTTCCAAGTATTGAGTGGAATATTTGTGTGTTATTAATGAAATATTTTCAACTTGAGGTATTAGAATATTTTGCATCAGGCAAACTAGTTGAATTGTGGATTTGTGATAGTTGCATGTGTCACTGGTGAATAGCCAACTCTAAAATATTTTCAACGTGTCGACTTTGAATATTTCACATTAGATGATCTAGTGTATATTTCACATTAGGTGATCTAGTGTGAACTTTAATACTTTATTGTGTCTATTATTGGGATTGATGTGCACTCAGAATTTTGCTAGTTCACAGAAGGAACTTTGATTATTTTTTAGAGGTTCATGCAAAAGTGAGATACTGTGTCTCAGATGATCATTATTTCATTGATGAGCATTTATTAACATTATTATTTGAAACAGACAAAGTTTTGTTAAAATTTAGGACACTGTGAATAGTGAATATTATTTTCATTGAAAATTCCTGCCTGCAGTAATTTGAACTTGTGACTGAATTTTTCATGGGTAATGAAACAGGTGCAATGATTGGCCCCTAGAATGCAATGTAGTCAACATTTAAAAACCCAAATATGCATTTTGGAGAACCTATAAACAATGACTTTCTGATTTACAATTTATTATACATGCAGTTGCACGTGGGGGCTCGCAAGCTATTGATCGAACATTTATTTTGTGGAAGCAAGTTTTAGCTTCTCCATTCACTATTTACTGTCAGTATCATCATGTATGGTTAGTCTTGTCTGTGAACATTCTCATTCTCCATTCTTATATTTTTATGTAAAGTTGCAAGTTACACAAAGCTGCAAAAAATGCCCATGAATTCTGCATGGCCTAAACATGCAACTGAAGAGTCAATTAATTTTGTTAATATTATGAGAAATGAAACTAAGAGTGTGGAAGAACTTGTCAATAAGAAACATGCAAAGTTAGCACAAATTATTCATGCTAAATTGAAATGAAATTGTTTTGTTCATCAAATGACTTGCCTTTTGAGTAAAAACAAATCAAAATGCTAGTTTTGATCATGTATTGCAGTTTAGAGTGCAGTCAGGTGACATAAAATTTTGGAGACATTTTGAAAATTCCCCTAAAACTTCCAATTATATTCCTCATCAATTTAGATAGTTACACAAACTCTACAGTCTTATGTTATACAGTACCCTACAGGTTGTGTGTGTGATCAGGAACATTGTGTAGTTTCCACATAAATGAATTTGAAAATTGACATTGAAGTTTGTTGCAGTGGTTCAAAAATGCAAAATGTGGAAAATGTTACCCATAAGCAAAACAATTAATTGATTTAATAGGACTTACAATCGGACCAATAAAAATAATGTAAATGACAGGAAAACCTAAAATTGGGGATATGGAAACAGGTTCTACTGTAACCACATTGTTAGCTTATTTATGTTTATAAACATTGACCAGGTACTAAAACTTCACTATTGAAAACACTAGGAGAAAATAATGAGCAAATGACAGTGTCCTCAACATAATTAAATAACAAGTATGGGGAAAATATTTTGCCCCTAATGACATTTAAACCTGCATGCATCCCTGATGGAACCTAGGGACACAGCATCTACCACAAGCCAAAGCATACAGATCTATATCTGTAGGCCACAAGCTGCCATCATCCTGCACAATGCAGTAGTGCATTACATATGTTAGTTCATAGAGCACATGTGGTATCTGATCCTGAGAGCCTGTTGAGTGAAATACAACATTTGAAGACAGTGTTCCAACAAAACAGTTATTCTGAGAGACAGATACATAATGCATTCAGGCCCAGGTGAGTTCAACCTATGGAGCAGAATGAAGATACGAAGATACCCACCACTTTGTCCTTTTTGCCGTATTTTGGTGCCATGTTGTCAAAAATCGGAAGAGACCTCAGAAGATACGGAATTAAGTGTGTTTTTCAACCATCTGCAAAACTGAGAAACCTGTTGGGTTCCATTAAGGATGACCTTGGACTGAGGAAATGTGGTGTGTACAAGAATCCTTATCAGTGTGGGGCAGCGTATGTAGGCCAGAAATGCTGCACAGTACAAGAATGCTACAATGAATATCAGCATCATACATGCCTTCGTCATCCGGAAAAGTCGGCAATTGCGGAACACTGCCTGAATACAGGACATCGTATGATTTATGAAAAGACAGAAGTTTTATCCCCGGCATCATCTTTCTGGTACTGCATCATTAAGGAAGCAATACATATCTGTACAGCTGATAATCTCATCAACAAGGATACAGGATTTCAGCTGAGCACAGCCTGGAAAATCATGACATGAAAATCAAGATTCCTTGATAACAGACCCGTCATAACATGGGCCTAGTACTGCCATTGGTGAGTAACGTCTGGCCGCACTGTTGACAAATGCAGCGTACAGCACACGTGCAGGAGAGCCACTCTGTGATCTTTGGCAGAGGGAGTTTGAATAGGGCAAATCACTGTGCATGCGCGATTTCCGCGGCTGCACATTCTTTGCACGCGTGTTCTAAAAATGGGGCATCAGTGTGTGGATACTGTCAGTCATACCTAGACACGAGCAAGGTTGAACCACCTGAAGATGTCGGACAGTTGCTCTGAGGGAATATTGTGGAATTTGCACAACGTGATCCAGCGGCAAACCTGGGAAAGCTTGAAGAGTCACACCCCTGAATATGTTTACTGGATTGAGCAAGTTATAGGAAGTAAAATGTAGAAGTTCAATGTTATTTTTATAAAAATAAGAAAAATGTTTCACATGTATTTTTGAGGAATCATCAGAATTCTTTGAGCCCAAGCAACATTTTAGTCTTCCAGTCCTGTGGCAGTAATCAGTTAAATGATCCACAGAGCAGTATGAAAAAAATGCAGTTCTGTCACTTGTAAAAAGAAAGAACTATAAATAAATGTTCTGAACTTTCTTACATTTTAATTTGGCCAAATATTAACATAATAATCATTGAAGTAAGATTACAAATTTTAGAGAAGCTAAATTAAATGTAATACTACATGTGAAATACATATACAATAAGTTTTTCAATTGTTAAAATTAGTGCTTGATTTCAGCTAAAATGAGAATAACAGTAACTGTTAACATCACTTCCCATTTGGATTTCAGTCCTTCTTCACTTGACCCTGTCCTTTCCCGAGTTGCAGACTCATAATATCAGGAGGAAACCTTAGTGATAGCTTTTCTTCTGGGACAAGTCCCACTCTTTCAAACCTCTCAACACCTACCAAGTGCATGCTCCCCCATCAAAAATCTAGTCCAGACTATCTATGTACTGCATAAATCCTTTGGACATACAGAAAGGATAAACGCCCATTACAGGTCTGCCTGATGATTTGGCCTGTAAGCAGCTCTAGTGACATAAGCAACATCACTCACTTGTTGACCAAAGCCTTTAAATATAGATCTGACAACAGCTGTTATTTCATCTGTCAGACTGGAGTCCTGGCAGTGCATACATCTTGGATGTTGAACAGAATAACTGTCATTACTTTACTGTTATGATATATAACAGTGTGTTAAATTATGTTGGGTGAGAGATATTTCCAGACTAGCTGGAAATTAGGGGTGTAGGTACAGGGAAAACTCAGGTCCAGAACCCCTGCTGCAGTGGGACCAGCCCATGACCTGTGGGTGAAGGTATGTCAAACGCCAATAGACATGTAAGTAGGGACAACTTCCCATTGCCTCCACCATCAACAGAAACAATGGAAAAACCAATCACCAACATGCCAGAGGCCAGAGGTGATGAAGGTTCACCTATACAAAGGAAAAAAATCAAGAAATAAGGCAGAAGAGGTGAGAAGACAACAAAGAAAAATGGCATTAGAAGAAATCAGAAGAATCCGACAAGACTTTTTACAGAAAGAAAGCAGTTTATACCAATGCAGCAAAAGAGAATGGAGTGATATTTCAAACCCAGGTGAAAAAATGGAAGTGCAAGTAGATGCCAAATGATGGAAGAAGACGACTACAAAAAACAATTCAGTGCAGTCTTCCCTCAGAGATCCATATGTTGAAAGACTGCACAAAAGACAACCAGCTGCATGCCTGATATTTGTTTGAACATAAAATTCACTGGGAAAATTTTAAAATTCACTACACTGAGACAACTAACAAATATCCAGAATGAGATTTTCACTCTGCAGCGGAGTGTGCGCTGATATGAAACTTCCTGACCGATTAAAACTGTGTGCCCGACCGAGACTCGAACTCGGGACCTTTGCCTTTCACGGGAAAGTGCTCTACCAACTGAGCTACCGAAGCACGACTCACGCCCGGAACTCACAGCCTTACTTCTGTCAGTACCTCATCTCCTACCTTCCAAACTTTACAGAAGCTCTCCTGCAAACCTTGCAGAACTAGCACTCCTGAAAGAAAGCACTCCTGAAAGTAAGGCTGTGAGTACCGGGCGTGAGTCGTGCTTCGGTAGCTCAGTTGGTAGAGCACTTGCCCGCGAAAGGCAAAGGTCCCAAGTTTGATTCTCGGTCGGGCACACAGTTTTAATCTGCCAGGCAGTTTCATATCAGCGCACACTCCGCTGCAGAGTGAAAATCTCATTCTGGAAACATCCCCCAGGCTTTGGCTAAGCCATGTCTCCGCAATATCCTTTCTTTCAGGAGTGTTAGTTCTGCAAGGTTCGCAGGAGAGCTTCTGTAAAGTTTGGAAGGTAGGAGATGAGGTACTGGCAGAAGTAAGGCTGTGAGTACTGGGCGTGAGTTGTGCTTCGGTAGCTCAGTTGGTAGAGCACTTGCCCGCGAAAGGCAAAGGTCCCGAGTTGGAGTCTCGGTCGGGCACACAGTTTTAATCTGCCAGGAAGTTTCATATCAGCGCACACTCTGCTGCAGAGTGAAAATCTCATTCTGGAATCATCCCCCAGGCTGTGGCTAAACCATGTCTCCGCAATATCCTTTCTTTCAGGAGTGCTAGTTCTGCAAGGTTCGCAGGAGAGCTTCTGTAAAGTTTGGAAGGTGGGAGACGAGGTACTGGCAGAAGTAAGGCTGTGAGTTCCGGGCGTGAGTCGTGCTTCGGTAGCTCAGTTGGTAGAGCACTTGCCCGCGAAAGGCAAAGGTCCCGAGTTGGAGTCTCGGTCGGGCACACAGTTTTAATCTGCCAGGAAGTTTCATATCAGTGCACACTCTGCTGCAGAGTGAAAATCTCGTTCTGGAAACATCCCCCAGGCTGTGGTTAAGTCATGTCTCCGCAGTATCCTTTCTTTCAGGAGTGCTAGTTCTGCAAGGTTCGCAGGAGAGTTTCTGTAAAGTTTGGAAGGTAGGAGACGAGGTACTGACAGAAGTAAGGCTGTGAGTTCCGGGCGTGAGTCGTGCTTCGGTAGCTCAGTTCGTAGAGCACTTGCCCGCGAAAGGCAAAGGTCCCAAGTTTGAGTCTCGGTCGGGCACACAGTTTTAATCTGCCAGGCAGTTTCATATCAGCGCACACTCCGCTGCAGAGTGAAAATCTCATTCTGGAAACATCCCCCAGGCTTTGGCTAAGCCATGTCTCCGCAATATCCTTTCTTTCAGGAGTGTTAGTTCTGCAAGCTTCGCAGGAGAGCTTTTGTAAAGTTTGGAAGGTAGGAGATGAGGTACTGACGGAAGTAAGGCTGTGAGTACCGGGCGTGAATCGTTCTTCGGTAGCTCAGTTGGTAGAGCACTTGCCCGCGAAAGGCAAAGGTTCTGAGTTGGAGTCTCGGTCGGGCACACAGTTTTAATCTGCCAGGAAGTTTCATATCAGCGCACACTCTGCTGCAGAGTGAAAATCTCACTCTGGAAACATCCCCCAGGCTGTAGCTAAGCCATGTCTCCACAATATCCTTTCTTTCAGGAGTGCTAGTTCTGCAAGGTTCGCAGGAGAGCTTCTGTAAAGTTTGGAAGGTAGGAGACGAGGTACTGGCAGAAGTAAGGCTGTGAGTTCCGGGCGTGAGTCGTGCTTCGGTAGCTCAGTTGGTAGAGCACTTGCCCGCGAAAGGCAAAGGTCCCGAGTTGGAGTCTCGGTCGGGCACACAGTTTTAATCTGCCAGGAAGTTTCATATCAGCGCACACTCTGATGCAGAGTGAAAATCTCATTCTGGAATCATCCCCCAGGCTGTGGCTAAACCATGTCTCCGCAATATCCTTTCTTTCAGGAGTGCTAGTTCTGCAAGGTTCACAGGAGAGCTTCTGTAAAGTTTGGAAGGTGGGAGACGAGGTTCTGGCAGAAGTAAGGCTGTGAGTTCCGGGCGTGAGTCGTGCTTCGGTAGCTCAGTTGGTAGAGCACTTGCCCGCGAAAGGCAAAGGTCCCGAGTTGGAGTCTCGGTCGGGCACACAGTTTTAATCTGCCAGGAAGTTTCATATCAGCGCACACTCTGCTGCAGAGTGAAAATCTCGTTCTGGAAACATCCCCCAGGCTGTGGCTAAGTCATGTCTCCGCAGTATCCTTTCTTTCGGGAGTGCTAGTTCTGCAAGGTTCGCAGGAGAGCTTCTGTAAAGTTTGGAAGGTAGGAGACGAGGTACTGACAGAAGTAAGGCTGTGAGTTCCGGGCGTGAGTCGTGCTTCGGTAGCTCAGTTGGTAGAGCACTTGCCCGCGAAAGGCAAAGGTCCCAAGTTTGATTCTCGGTCGGGCACACAGTTTTAATCTGCCAGGCAGTTTCATATCAGCGCACACTCCGCTGCAGAGTGAAAATCTCATTCTGGAAACATCCCCCAGGCTTTGGCTAAGCCATGTCTCCGCAATATCCTTTCTTTCAGGAGTGTTAGTTCTGCAAGGTTCGCAGGAGAGCTTTTGTAAAGTTTGGAAGGTAGGAGATGAGGTACTGACGGAAGTAAGGCTGTGAGTACCGGGCGTGAATCGTTCTTCGGTAGCTCAGTTGGTAGAGCACTTGCCCGCGAAAGGCAAAGGTCCCGAGTTGGAGTCTCGGTCGGGCACACAGTTTTAATCTGCCAGGAAGTTTCATATCAGCGCACACTCTGCTGCAGAGTGAAAATCTCACTCTGGAAACATCCCCCAGGCTGTGGCTAAGCCATGTCTCCACAATATCCTTTCATTCAGGAGTGCTAGTTCTGCAAGGTTCGCAGGAGAGCTTCTGTAAAGTTTGGAAGGTAGGAGATGAGGTACTGGCAGAAGTAAGGCTGTGAGTACTGGGCGTGAGTTGTGCTTCGGTAGCTCAGTTGGTAGAGCACTTGCCCGCGAAAGGCAAAGGTCCCGAGTTGGAGTCTCGGTCGGGCACACAGTTTTAATCTGCCAGGAAGTTTCATATCAGCGCACACTCTGCTGCAGAGTGAAAATCTCATTCTGGAATCATCCCCCAGGCTGTGGCTAAACCATGTCTCCGCAATATCCTTTCTTTCAGGAGTGCTAGTTCTGCAAGGTTCGCAGGAGAGCTTCTGTAAAGTTTGGAAGGTGGGAGACGAGGTACTGGCAGAAGTAAGGCTGTGAGTTCCGGGCGTGAGTCGTGCTTCGGTAGCTCAGTTGGTAGAGCACTTGCCCGCGAAAGGCAAAGGTCCCGAGTTGGAGTCTCGGTCGGGCACACAGTTTTAATCTGCCAGGAAGTTTCATATCAGTGCACACTCTGCTGCAGAGTGAAAATCTCGTTCTGGAAACATCCCCCAGGCTGTGGTTAAGTCATGTCTCCGCAGTATCCTTTCTTTCAGGAGTGCTAGTTCTGCAAGGTTCGCAGGAGAGTTTCTGTAAAGTTTGGAAGGTAGGAGACGAGGTACTGACAGAAGTAAGGCTGTGAGTTCCGGGCGTGAGTCGTGCTTCGGTAGCTCAGTTGGTAGAGCACTTGCCCGCGAAAGGCAAAGGTCCCAAGTTTGAGTCTCGGTCGGGCACACAGTTTTAATCTGCCAGGCAGTTTCATATCAGCGCACACTCCGCTGCAGAGTGAAAATCTCATTCTGGAAACATCCCCCAGGCTTTGGCTAAGCCATGTCTCCGCAATATCCTTTCTTTCAGGAGTGTTAGTTCTGCAAGCTTCGCAGGAGAGCTTTTGTAAAGTTTGGAAGGTAGGAGATGAGGTACTGACGGAAGTAAGGCTGTGAGTACCGGGCGTGAATCGTTCTTCGGTAGCTCAGTTGGTAGAGCACTTGCCCGCGAAAGGCAAAGGTTCTGAGTTGGAGTCTCGGTCGGGCACACAGTTTTAATCTGCCAGGAAGTTTCATATCAGCGCACACTCTGCTGCAGAGTGAAAATCTCACTCTGGAAACATCCCCCAGGCTGTAGCTAAGCCATGTCTCCACAATATCCTTTCTTTCAGGAGTGCTAGTTCTGCAAGGTTCGCAGGAGAGCTTCTGTAAAGTTTGGAAGGTAGGAGACGAGGTACTGGCAGAAGTAAGGCTGTGAGTTCCGGGCGTGAGTCGTGCTTCGGTAGCTCAGTTGGTAGAGCACTTGCCCGCGAAAGGCAAAGGTCCCGAGTTGGAGTCTCGGTCGGGCACACAGTTTTAATCTGCCAGGAAGTTTCATATCAGCGCACACTCTGATGCAGAGTGAAAATCTCATTCTGGAATCATCCCCCAGGCTGTGGCTAAACCATGTCGCCGCAATATCCTTTCTTTCAGGAGTGCTAGTTCTGCAAGGTTCACAGGAGAGCTTCTGTAAAGTTTGGAAGGTGGGAGACGAGGTTCTGGCAGAAGTAAGGCTGTGAGTTCCGGGCGTGAGTCGTGCTTCGGTAGCTCAGTTGGTAGAGCACTTGCCCGCGAAAGGCAAAGGTCCCGAGTTGGAGTCTCGGTCGGGCACACAGTTTTAATCTGCCAGGAAGTTTCATATCAGCGCACACTCTGCTGCAGAGTGAAAATCTCGTTCTGGAAACATCCCCCAGGCTGTGGCTAAGTCATGTCTCCGCAGTATCCTTTCTTTCGGGAGTGCTAGTTCTGCAAGGTTCGCAGGAGAGCTTCTGTAAAGTTTGGAAGGTAGGAGACGAGGTACTGACGGTAGTAAGGCTGTGAGTACCGGGCGTGAATCGTTCTTCGGTAGCTCAGTTGGTAGAGCACTTGCCCGCGAAAGGCAAAGGTTCCGAGTTGGAGTCTCGGTCGGGCACACAGTTTTAATCTGCCAGGAAGTTTCATATCAGCGCACACTCTGCTGCAGAGTGAAAATCTCACTCTGGAAACATCCCCCAGGCTGTGGCTAAGCCATGTCTTCGCAATATCCTTTCTTTCAGGAGTGCTAGTTCTGCAAGGTTCGCAGGAGAGCTTCTGTAAAGTTTGGAAGGTAGGAGACGAGGTACTGGCAGAAGTAAGGCTGTGAATTCCGGGTGTGAGTCGTGCTTCGGTAGCTCAGTTGGTAGAGCACTTGCCCACGAAAGGCAAAGGTCCCGAGTTGGAGTCTCGGTCGGGCACACAGTTTTAATCTGCCAGGAAGTTTCATATCAGCGCACACTCTGCTGCAGAGTGAAAATCTCGTTCTGGAAACATCCCCCAGGCTGTGGCTAAACCATGTCTCCGCAGTATCCTTTCTTTCAGGAGTGCTAGTTCTGCAAGGTTCGCAGGAGAACTTCCGTAAAGTTTGGAAGGTAGGAGACAAGGTACTGGCAGAAGTAAGGCTGTGAGTACTGGGCATGAGTCGTGCTTCGGTAGCTCAGTTGGTAGAGCACTTGCCTGCGAAAGGCAAAGGTCCCGAGTTCGAGTCTTGGTCGGGCACACAGTTTTAATCTGCCAGGAAGTTTCATATCAGCGCACACTCCACTGCAGAGTGAAAATCTCATTCTGGAAACATCCCCCAGGCTGTATCTAAGCCATGTCTCCGCAATATCCTTTCTTTCAGGAGTGCTAGTTCTGCAAGGTTCGCAGGAGAGCTTCTGTAAAGTTTGGAAGGTAGGAGACGAGGTACTGGCAGAAGTAAGGCTGTGAGTACCGGGCGTGAGTCGTGCTTCGGTAGCTCAGTTGGTAGAGCACTTGCCCGCGAAAGGCAAAGGTCCCGAGTTCGAGTCTCGGTCGGGCACACAGTTTTAATCTGCCAGGAAGTTTCAACTAACAAATATGATACCTTGGCAGCAATTTCAAATGAGTCACCTCCACTACACACCACAGAGCAACTAGCCAATCTTGAAGAGAAACAATGGGTACCACCATTAGTAATCTACTATGATGTAAATCATACAGTACTTGCAAAGGCTGTCAAAAATGTAATAGAAAGAAGCCTCAGAGCGATATTCAAAGGAGACAACATATCATACCATTTCAACAATGGAAGACTATGCAATAGGATTTAGTTTTTTCCAAGTCAATAAAATACTGTTCTACACTCATCAGCAGCCAGACAGAAGGAAAGTTAAAGTGGTTATCAAATGCCTGTCACTGGATACAGAGGAAGAAGAAATCCTACAGGAACTTGGAACATAGGTTTTGAAGAAGTGCTCCTGTATCACAAGAAGGATCCCAAAACTGGATGACTGGTTCCTCAACCTCTGTTTATGGCTACCCTGTCAAAAAATCACAACCTAGATGCCTTCTATGATATCAAATATATACGTTGCGTAAAAGTCACAACAGAAAATTATGTTCCACATGAGGTGCCCCCTTGGCACAAAAATTGCCAAAGATGAACACATACACAAAATTGTTGCTGGCCTCCAGCAAGAGGCATTAGACATGGAGGACCCCACAACTGGAAGCTTATACCGACACAAAGGACAAACCAACCAAATACACAAACTGCAAACATGAAGTTCATCCAGCAAATTGAAAGGGATGCAAGAAAGCTCAGGAAGCCATCTGAGTCCACAAGGTATGACCCAATGTTAAACCAAAAGCTACAACTTTGCCTGCAGTAAAAACAGTGACACCAGCATTGACAAAAGAACCAACACTGGTGACACAAGCTGCCACATCAATAAGGAGAGAAAAAAACACCAAAATGCATCAAAAAGACTGCTCTCAAGAAGAAAAGTGTGTTCAAGAAAAACAAGGCAACAGTCTCAGGCAACAACACAGAAAAACTGGAAGCTGGTGAAGTGCTATCAGATATTGCCAAACTGTTGATCTCCCCAAAATATGGCAACTTGTTTCACAAATTGATCAACTTAGGGAGGAAGTTGATGAAAGTACCTGACACCATTACTAAGATAACTATCTTAGTCAAAGAGCTAGTGAACATCATTGACTAAAAGTACCACACACCATGGAAAGAAGATGAACAAAGGATTTAAAAATCTGCATCTGGAATGTGAATGGAGTTTGAAACAAGAAAACAGAACTACAGGACTATGTCTCCACTAACAATAATGATGCTCTGTTATTAACAGAAACACATCTCCACATGTCTGAAACTTACGGAATATGACAGGTTACAGAATGGACAGACAAAACAGAAGAGGAGGTTGGATGGCAGCATTCAACCACAATGACATCACACATTGGGAAGAAACACTATGACCATTACAACAACTTGAGGCAGTGGCAGTAACCATCTGGACAACAACAAGGTAAGTAACGTTGGTAGTGGCTTAATTAGGACCAAATGACCAGCTAATACCTTATAACCTACATAGGGTATTTCATGGTTTCAACAAAGTATTTCCCAGTGGTAACCTCAAAGTAAAACACCTGATATGGCAATCAACCAGAAACAACACGAAGGGGGAGCAAATGTTGAACTTGGGGAGGAAGACCTTTACGCCACCATATGAGTACCTCTCAAGCCCACAATACAAATTAATCATTGAGCTGATGTATGGGACGTAGCAATACTTAAGGGCATAGATGGTGACCCTGAGTCGATGACAGTGGTGGACCTTACTTCTGATCACCATCCAGTAATTGGAAAAATTCTAAGAGTTATAAAACACCCACAATGTTGGAAGATGACTGATATTGATTGGAACAGGTTCAGCAGATATATGAGCAAAAACATCAGCCCAATTATAAACATCACAAGAAAACAAGACATAGCCTATATCCCTCGGCTTATTCACATCTACAGAGCAGCAAGTTAAGAGTTTATCTTTTCTTGTGTTTTCCTCCTAGGATATTTATTAAATTTCATGCATGTTTTTCTGTTTAAGGGATGTGTGGGAGACCTCACTACTCGCACCACACCGTGTTATTCCACTACCTCACATATAATGCATGTGTTTGGAGGGAGATTCCTGTGACAGGTGCTGAAACCTAGCAGACAGTTCCCAAAGTTCTGTCAGTTGCATTAATGTTAATATGAGACCTGGATTAATGCGAGGAATCATTTTCATTTTTAGAGATTTCATCTAATTTTTGACTTTCAGACTACTGAGGTATGTAAAATTTGCTCTGAAAATAGAAATTTAACATTAGTATATATTTATAGTGAATCTATTTACACATATTGTCATTTGTTTTACTTGTTCTGTTCCCTTTTGATGTAGGTTACTTATGTCCAGTATGTTAGCAAATTGGATAATAATGCCACCATATGATGGGGCTATGTCTCCATCCTACAAAGGAGACAGCATTACCCCAAGTTAATGCATCATTATGTTTATGTGATTTTCATTCAATTTCAGATTCCTCACGTGTGAATAAGAACAACAAAGAAGGCACAATGGACTCATGAAGTTCTGCAGGTTGCCATGCGGAAGGTTGCTGAAGGAAGATTTTTTTAAAAAAAAAAAAAAAAAAAAAAAAAAAAGACCCTCAAAGTCCATATGGCTAAATCTCCAATTTTTAACAGGGAACAGGAAGCAGAACCAATAAAATGAGTCATTGGTCTAGCAAATCTTTTTTATGGAATTACTACTACAGAGTTGACTGTTTGGCATTGATTTGGCAGAGGAACTTCAAATCAAACGCAGCTTCAGGCGAGATGATAAAATGGCATGGGAAGATTGGGTATTGGGATTCTGAAGGAGAAATCCTCAAATTTTCTTTGTGCAAACTGTCTGCAACAAGCATTAACAGGGTGACTGTGTTCAAGAAAAAGGAGGTCGAAATATTTTTCAAAAATCTAAATTTAATTATGGACAAATATAAGTCTAAACGATCCAGAATATTCAACATGGATGAGACTGGTATTTATTCAGTGCAGAAACTGGGTCATATCTTAGGGCTTAAAGGTCAAAATCAAGTTGAAGGTGTGACCAGCTGGGAAAGAGGATGCAATATTGCAGTTGTGTGTTCTATGAATGCTTCTCAAGAATATGTCCCATCGATGTTCATTTTCCCAAGAAAAAATATGACTCCCTTTCTTGAGAGAGGAGGACCAACAGGCGCCCTTTACAAATGCTCACACAGTGGATAGCCTGATAAGCACCTTTTCCTTGATTGGCTGAAACACATCAATAAATTCACTAAGCCACCAAAAGAAGAGCCAGTTCTGCTCTTACTCAATAATCATGGAAGTCACGTATCACTGGATTTGTATGAGTTTTATCAGCAAAACCACATTCACATGTTATCAATTCCTCTGTATACATCCCACAAAATACAACTTGACATCACATTTCTTCATCCTCTGAAAAATGCTTCCAAAAAGGAATGTGAAAAATTCGTGAGATCAGATTTATAGAGAAGGATAATACTGCATGACATTGCTAACATATTCAACATTGCATGTATGAATGTGGCTACAATTGAGAAAGGCATTTCTGGGTTTGAAAATACTGGAATCTTCTCAGTAAATGCAGGTAAGTTTAAAGAAGAGGCTGTTGAACCATCTCAGGTTGTATACCCTATTGTGATAGAGGACCAAGAAGATGAAGAGGTCAATCATTCCAACACTAATGGCGTATCCGTAAAGCTTCATCCAAACATAAGTAGGCCTTTACCACAACAGAGCACCTACCCTCAAGAGACATAGAAGACACCTCTGGGAGCTGAGGGGCTTGGTGTGTACACATTAGATGGTTTGCTTGGAATTCCTGTGTGCTCTGGAATGTCATCAGGAAGTTAATTTGGGAAAATGTCTTCTCAGATGTTGAATAAGCTATCACCATTTCCCAAAGTGGTGGTGATTAATGTTAGGAGAAATGCAAAGTAGAAAAGTCTCTCGGATATTGTAATGTACATTACTACGAAGTTAGTTCTTGAATATAGTGAATGTAAAAGAAAGGAAATAGTTGTCAAGAAAGAATTAGCTGTCAAGAAAGCAACAACAAATGTTTTGAAACAAAGTACAAAAACTATGAAAGTAGGTGTTGTATTAAAAGAATGAATGTCACATCCAAGAAAAACAAACCATTCTCTCCCCGTAGAATTAAAATTGAGGAATCAACAAGTGATGAACACATGCATTTAAATGAAAAAGCTTTATGCAATGATGATGAAGGTCAAGTTTTTAACATAAGGTCAGATAATCTTGAGCTTTGCCTTGTCTGTGGAGAGTACACTTTCAATGAGCTTTGTTTCAAATGTAAACAGTGTGGAGGACAGTGGGCACACACTGAGTGTAGTAGTTCTGACTTCCCAGATAATTATAATTGTGACTTTTTCCAGAGACCCTAAAACTTAACTTTAATCTTTTTCATGTGTACTAATGGTTGTAAAAGTTAACTGTATAAAAATATTATATCATTATTTAATAAATTTTTCATTAAATTATTTGATTTATTGTATTTTCCATTATTTTCTTAGTTTTGTAGCAGGTAGCATGATTACCCCATGGGTGCAACAGAATTATATAGGAACCTGGGGAAATCTCACCATTGTACACACATTTAATTTTTAAAAAAATTAATGCACTTAGAGAGAAAAAAGAAGAAACAAAAAAAATGTGGAATACCAAATAACTGTAGAGTCTTATATATTATATTTATGCAATTATAATTAATTTTTATATAAGTTAAAAATCATTTTACCTTAAGGTGGCATGATTTCCCTAGTCTCCCCTAAGCTTTCATTTTGTTGGTGTAAGCTCAGGTTGTCTGTAGTAAAGTTTTCATTTATTCTGAACAACCAGCTATATAGCTCATTAAGGCATCAGCATGCTTTGGTGAAACATCAGGAGGGTACCAAGTTGCATACCTAATATTCTGTCTGCTTTTATAATTTACTTCTTCAGTTAGTCTTGTTAGGATGGAAAGGATGTGTGCATGCCGTGTGTGGATGCAGGAGGAGCTGCAGTTTGCAGACAACTGAATGCATTTTTTTCTATGGTCAGTCACCTTCAGGCTGCTGTCTTAAGGTACAGCAGAGACAAAGAATCTGGCGTACCAAATGAGACACTTCAAGTGTCACTTGTTTCAACAACAGGCTCTGCTGCTAAGGTGCCTCCTGATGTAATTGAACATCATAGATCCTCCCTCACAGCAGTGTCAGTGGTGTGTGGTTGACACATTCAAATCAATGAAGGCACATGTGGCTGCCATTTGAGCAGGGTCTGAGCATGCACACAGCAGAAGATGTTTACTAGCTACCAGGAACTCCAATGTTAGGTGCATTACGTACACCCTTAAACAGAGTGTTCAGGGCTGGAAAGAAAGCCAATGTGCATTCAGTATGTCTGCGCAAGGGCCTCATTCAAGATATGGAGATGGCCCTTCTTGTGGCTATTGAGTGTGCAGAGTGCAGTCATCTGAGAGTTGTGGCTTGGTCAAATTATTCTTGGGACCAAGAGCTGGCTGGCACCCAAAGTAGAAAGCTCTGAATTATTTAGCAAGTCACCAAATGTATATCATAAAGATAGATTAAGGCCATAGGACAGGGAGTGTTCATTGTAGCTGACAAAAATTTTGTATCTGTTGAGGTCAAAATTGAGTGCAACAGTGAATTTATCTCATTGCATATAAAGGTCTAGGTGAAAGCAAGTTAATTGTTAGACTTTTTACTGGCCACCCGATTCTCCTGTGATAGTTCTAGAGTCAATCAAAGAAAGTCTATGGTCAGTAGTGTGTAAATACCTGGATCATACAATATTAGTTGAAGGAGACTTTAAACTACCTAGTATAAACTGTGATGTCTATGGATTCATTCCAGGGGGTAAAACTAGACAGTCATGTGAAGTACTTTTGCACATGTTTTCTGAAAGCTTTCTTGAGCAGTTAGTATGGCAGCCCACTCACAATGGAAATATCTTAGACCTTGTAGCTACATAGGGGCCAAACCTTATCCAAACTGTCTTGAGCAGCTAGCTCAGAAGTCCACATGCGATGGAAATATCTTAGACCTTGTAGCTACAAAGAGGCTGTATGTTATTGACAATGTCAGTATAGAAATGGGAATTATTATGATATCATAATAGCAACTATGCTTACAAAATCTAATAAATCAGTCAAAAGTCTATGAGAGTGTTTCTATTAGAAAGAGTAAATTAGCAGCCTTATCATGTCACTTGGGCAGTGAATTGACATTACTTAGCTCCAGTATGATAGGCATAGAGGAATAACAGTCAAAGTTTAAGCAGATTGTTAATTGTGGTCTGGAGAATGATGTACCTAGTAAGTGGATTAAGGGTGGAAAAAACCCATCATGGAAAATGCTGAGGAAGTAGAGGCTGTTGCATTCTTGTTTCAAAAGAGAATGCACAAATGACAAGAAGCAAAGTTTAGTAGAGATTCAAGCATCTGTGAAAAGATCTATGTGCAAAGCATAGAACAGCTACCACCATCATACTGTAGCAAAAGATCTGGTAGAGAATCTGACAAAATTCTGGTCCTACATAAAATCGCTAAGTGGGTCTAAGGCTTGCATCCAGTCAGTTGTTGATCAGTCTTGTGTGGCAACTGAAGATAGCAAAACAAAACCTGAAATTGGTGTTCATTAGAGACAAGGGCATCACCAGGAATGCACCAGGGAAGTGTGATAGGACCAATGTTGTTATCTATAGACATAAATGATTTGCACAGACAGGGTGGGCAGCAATCTGTAGCTGTTTGCTGATGTTTCTGTGCTGTATGGAAAGCTGTTGTCATGAGTGGCTGTAGGAGGATACAAGATGACTTAGACAAAATTTCTAGTTGGTGTGATAAATGACATCTAGCTCTAAATGTAAAAAAAAAAGGTAAGTTGATGCAGATGAGCAGGACAAACAAACCCTTTTCTCCAAATACAGCATTAGTAGTGTGCTGCTGGGCACAGTCACATTAATTAAATATCTAGGTGTAACACTGCAAAGTAGTATGAAAATGAGTGAGCGCTTAAGGATTATAGTTGGGAAGGCAAAAGGTTTACTTCAGTTTATTGGGAGAATTTCAGGAAAGTGTGGTTCATCAGCAAAGGAGGCTGCATATAGAATGCTAGTGTGCCCTACTCTTGAGTACTGCTTGAGAGTTTGTGATCCATACCAGGCCAGTTTAAAGGAAGACAACAAACCATTTCAGAGGTGGCTGCTGTAATTGTTACTGGAAGTTTGAACAACACTCAAGTATCGCAGATGTGCTTCAGGAACTCAGATGGAAATCCCTGGAGGGAAGGCAACATTCTTTCTGAGGAACACAATTGAGAAAATTTAGAGAACCATCATTTTAAGCTGACAGCAGAACAATTCTACTGCCACCAACACACGTTGTGCATGAGGGCCGCAAAGATAAGGTACAAGAAATTATGGCTCATAGGGAGGCACATAGATAGTCATTTTTCCCTTGCTCTGTTTGTGAGTGGAACAGGAATGGAAATGACTAGTAAATCTTCCATAACTCACGACATGGTGACTTGTGGAGTACATTTGTATATGCAGATATATATAGATACTGCTATCGACTACCTCACCAAACAGATACTAAAGTGACCATGGAGGCTGCTATTATATTATACACAATAGATTGCAACAAGAGACTTTACCTCCATTATTGATGAAACTTAAATAGATCGCAGCATGAAATATGGGAGTAATTGTTGGAATGGGAAACTAAGAAATTATAAGACAAGATATTGAACTATCTCCTATAAACCAGAGATGAGTTACAACTGGTTAGATGGGTAAGAGGGAGAAAAAATCTGAAGCACCCATTGGAGACTGGAAATGGACCTAAAAATGACCTATTCAAATAAGTACAAGCCTTTGCTAAGACTTTTGCAACACAAAATTAAACAATACAGTAAGACCTTGACATCTGGGAAAGAGGGTACAAAATAACAACTAACTGAGCAGTATAATGGATAGCCATATAAGAGATGAGGAATGCACCTCAACTAACAACACTCAATTAAGCAAGAACCATGTTAAAGAATCTTAAGAACAGTGAAGCACCTGGGCCAGATGCAATAACAAATCAACAATGCAAGAGACTACTGAGGAAACCACTTGTCATATTGACTAGAATTCACAACAGCTGCTTACTCAGCTGCTATTTCCTAGAAAAATGGCAGCTGGCACATGTCATTCCTATTCCAAAACCAAGGAAAGACTTAACTCAGCTTGCCAGTCACAGACCAATCAGTTAAATGAGGAGCCCTGGAAAAACTTTCAAAAGGACAGACTACAAGACATTTTAATTGAAGGTGAGATGATCTGACCAGAGCGGTATGGTTTACAGCAGAAGATTTCAGTGGAGCTCCAAGTATTGTAAATTACAGAACATGCCATGAAGAATTTCAATATGACAACCTTGACCACTGCTGTTTTGCTAGACAAGGAACAAGCCTATGATAAGGTCTGATGTGAGGACTTGTTACAGAAAATGAGAGACCAAACAACAATCCCAGATGATTACATTAAACTCATAGAAATCTTTCTCTCCAACAGAAAAAATGTGAATGAAAACTGAAGGCATCAGATTAGAGATCAAACTAGTAAATGACGAAAATCCGCAAGGCTCAATCTTGACACCACTCTTGTTTATGGTCTATGTCAATAACATGCCGACAATTGCAAATGTCCAACTGGCACAGTTTGCTGATGATGTTGTGTACTTTATGGGTGGATGCCAACATTCACAATACACATACATCCAGACACTGCATGATGAGCTCAATATCACACCTATTATAGTATGATCAAACTAAGGTCCACAAAAATTCACGAGAAATTAGGCCAACTCAGACATATCATACATCACATCCGAGAAATAGGTACCATCAGAGCAGAACTTTGGCATTGGTAAAGGGTCACCAAGGCAATGGAACTTTCATTATGAGAATTAAATGCAAAAACAAGGTTCAAACGTGAAAAATCTTGATTATGGTGTAAGACTAATTTGTAAAATAGTGAGAGTTTTCAAATTAGAGTGTTGTATGATTGACTGAAGCCAAGGAAGTGACTACAAATTATTAGTTGAATGACAGAGTGATTTATAGCATAACACACAAAATTATGCCTTCGTTACAATGCATCTCAATGTTTTTCAACATATAATGCACTGTGAATGTATGCTTTCCCGGCGTATACAGCTGGCGAAGAGTTCTTGGGCTTCCAGCCGGGTGGCGGTGTCTTCAAGCTGCGACGTTTCGACAAGTGACATACTCATCATCTTCTGGCAAAGTGCCAAGACTTTTCGGGTGCCGGTCCCTTTATACCTGCAGTGTGCCCCCCACCACCTGGCCGCGGGAGGCTGGGTCAAGAGGAGCCGGCGGGCGGGATGGAAGGGGAAGCGGGTGCGCTGTTCGTGTCTCCGTCAGAGCATTCAGATCGCGTCTCGTGAGCTGGACAGTTCTTGTTGCGTTCCTGGCGTATTGCGGCTAATGCTGGATTCCAGGCTGCGCTCAGTTGATAGCCTTCATCCCTGTTCACAAGATTCTCGTGGACTCGTATTTCTATTGATTCTTTAATGACGCTATCCCAATAACTCCCGGCTCGGCACAGCACCCTGGTGTTTTCGAAATCAAAGGTGTGGTTTTCTTTGATGCTATGTTCAGCTATAGCAGATTTCTCTATCTGTCCAAGTCGAACATGCCTGATGTGTTCCTCGCACCTTTTAGAGATGCAGCGCTGCGTTTGACCGATGTACTGCACACCACATTCGCAGGCAGTGTTGTATATACCAGGTGTGTTTAGTTTGAGTGGGTCTTTAGCTGTGCCCAGCAGCTCTTTTGTCTTCGGCGGTGATCGGAAGACGGTATTTATGTTTGATTTTCTTAATAGCCTCCCGATTTTGGCTGATGTGGGCCCCAAATATGGAAGAAAGGCGAGTCTCTTGTTAACTTCCTCTTCCTCTTCCTGAAATTTGTCAGCCTGTCTCCTCTTGAAGGCCCTGCCAATCTGTGTTTCACTGTACCCGTTTTTCCGAAATACCTCTCTTAGGTGGTGTAATTCATCTGAGAGGCTTTCTTTGTCACAAATGACGTGCGCCCTATGTACCAAGGTGGTCAGTACTGACTGGCGTTGCGCCGGATGGTGGCAGCTGATTGCATGGAGGTACAGGTCTGTGTGCGTCTTTTTTCTATATACTGAATGGCCCAGCGTGCCATCCGCTTTCTTCCTGATCAGTATGTCCAGGAATGGAATACAGTCATTCTCTTCTACTTCCATTGTGAAGGTGATATTCTTATGTATGCCGTTTAGGTGGTCCATAAACTCCTCCAGTGCCTGCCTGCCATGCTGCCAAATAACGAAAGTGTCATCCACGTAGCGGAAGAAGTGCCTGGGTTTACGGTGAGCAGTTTGTAGTGCCACCTCCTCAAAGTGTTCCATATAAAGATTCGCGATCCCTGGAGCAAGGGGAGATCCCATGGCCACTCCATCCACTTGTTCATAATGCTCTCCATTGCACTTGAAGTAGGTGGTCGTAAGTGCATATTCAAAGAGCTTCACTGTTTCAGGCTCGAAGTGCTGATTAAGGAGCGCCAAGGCATCTTGTAGCAGTACTTTCGTGAACAAGGAAGTGACGTCGAAGCTCACGAGTAGGTCATCACTCTGTATTTGGATGTCCTTCAGTATTCTAACGAAATCCGCCGAGTTTTTCACATGATGACTGCAGTGTCCCACCAGTGGTTTCAATAGTGTCGCCAGGTATTTGGCCAGTCCATAACTGTGCGAGTTGATAGTGTCCAGAATCGGCCGTAGAGGCACCCCATCTTTGTGAATCTTGGGAAATCCATACCGGCGCGGTGTCGTTGGTGCTCTGGGATACAGCCGTTTCTGCACTGCCTCTGGTAGATCTGAGTCGTTCAGTAGCACCACGGTTTTCCCGGTCATCGTCGATGTAGGGTCCTTGTTGAGTTTCCTGTAGGCTGGGTCTTGCAGCAGAGAGCAGATTTTCTGTTGGTAGTCGACTGTGCGAATCAGCACCGTCGCATTTCCCTTGTCTGCTGGGAGGACCATGATGTCAGCATCATCCCTCAGTGCGCGGATAGCCTCTCGCTCCGGCGCAGTAATGTTAGCTTTAGGGAGTCGTGACTTGTCGATGATCCTGCAGGTCTCCCTTTGGATCTGCTCAGCTTCCTCCTTGGGAAGGCCCCGGATTGCTTCCTCTACACTGCTGATGATGTCCCGTTTCAGTATGGTCCTTGCTACAGGTGCAAAGTTCAACCCTTTCGTGAGGACAGAAGTTGTGGCTGCATCTAGCACCTTATCTGTCAAATTTACAATAGCTCTGGTGCTGTTTGTCACCTTCTGGGTCGACTGAGCTCCAGAGAGTCTGCCGAATTTGTTGATCTGTTTTGCGGCAACATGTCGTTTCTGCACCTCACTGTCGGCATGAGAGCTGCAGTCAACCCACTCCCAAGTGTGTGCCGGTAATGCTTCTGCCATTTTCAGGTTACATGCGATCAGGATGCGTGCATTCTTGTCCAGTTCTTGCTGTGTGTAGTGAATGCGTTGCCTGACAACGGCCATCCCTGCTCACTGTAAAATACGTTCGGTTTTTTCGTTTTCACAGGATGTCTTAATTCCGCAAATCGTGGTAAGATGTTCTTGTCTCGGCAATGTTGGAGGAAAGCCAATGAGCTGAGCAATTTGGCTTTCCTGTTGCGTTCTTTCTGCAGCAGCTTGAAGCTACAGAGCATCTCCTCCCCGTAGAGGTGTTGTAAATGTGACTGTATGCTTTCCCGGTGTATACAGCTGGCGAAGAGTTCTCGGGCTTCCAGCCGGGTGGCGGTGTCTTCAAACTGCGACGTTTTGACGAGTGACATACTCATCATCTTCTGGCGAAGTGCAGAGACTTTGCGGATGCCGGTCCCTTTATACCTGCAGTGTGCCCCCCACCACCTGGCCGCGGGAGGCTGGGTCCAGAGGAGCTGGCGGGTGGGGTGGAGGGGGAAGCAGGTGCGCCGTTCGTGTCTCCGTCAGAGCATTCTGATCGCATCTCGTGAACTCGACGGATCTTGTTGTGTTCCTGGCGTATTGCGGCTAATGCTGGATTCCAGGCCGTGCTCAGTTGATAGCCTTCGTCCCTGTTCACAAGATTCTCGTGGACCTGTATTTCTATTGATTCTTTAATGACACTATCCCAATAGCTCCCGGCTCGGCACAGCACCCTGGTGTTTTCGAAATCAAAGGTGTGGTTTTCTTTGATGCTATGTTCAGCTATAGCAGATTTCTCTATCTGTCCAAGTCGAACATGCCTGATGTGTTCCTCGCACCTTTTAGAGATGCAGCGCTGCGTTTGACCGATGTACTGCACACCACATTCGCAGGCAGTGTTGTATATACCAGGTGTGTTTAGTTTGAGTGGGTCTTTAGCTGAGCCCAGCAGCTCTTTTGTCTTCGGCGGTGATCGGAAGACGGTATTTATGTTTGATTTTCTTAATAGCCTCCCGATTTTGGCTGATGTGGGCCCCAAATATGGAAGAAAGGCGAGTCTCTTGTTAACTTCCTCTTCCTCTTCCTGAAATTTGTCAGCCTGTCTCCTCTTGAAGGCCCTGCCAATCTGTGTTTCACTGTACCCGTTTTTCCGAAATACCTCTCTTAGGTGGTGTAATTCATCTGAGAGGCTTTCTTTGTCACAAATGACGTGCGCCCTATGTACCAAGGTGGTCAGTACTGACTGGCGTTGCGCTGGATGGTGGCAGCTGGTTGCATGGAGGTACAGGTCTGTGTGCGTCTTTTTTCTATATACTGAATGGCCCAGCGTGCCATCCGCTTTCTTCCTGATCAGTATGTCCAGGAATGGAATACAGCCATTCTCTTCTACTTCCATTGTGAAGGTGATATTCTTATGTATGCCATTTAGGTGGTCCATAAACTCCTCCAGTGCCTGCCTGCCATGCTGCCAAATCACGAAAGTGTCGTCCACATAGCGGAAGAAGTGCCTGGGTTTACGGTGAGCAGTTTGTAGTGCCACCTCCTCATTTGATTGGCAGCATAAAGGGACCGGCATCCGCAAAGTCTCGGCACTTCACCAGAAGATGATGAGTATGTCACTCGTCGAAACGTCACAGTTTGAAGACACCGCCACCCGGCTGGAAGCCCGAGAACTCTTCGCCAACATATAATGCACTGCTTACTAATGTAACTACCTCTCAAACATGTAATTTTTGAACTACAAATTTGTCTTTGCATCCATAGAAGCAGTAGCAAATATGGAAAAACAGACTAAATATGGGTAAAAGTTATGTAGTAGAACGCCTCTTGCAATTTTTTGCAGTTTATGCTTTTTCATTATGGAACATATGCTTTAGGACTTAAACAAGTAGTTTTAGTTTTTATTACAAAAAGTACATTAAATATGACAAAGTGCATTTAAATATGTCCCAAATATAAATTCCACACATCAGTCTGGAACCACAACCTTTATTTCACATTAGCTGAGTTTTGGAAATGACAAAAAAATTATCACCTTTCACCCTAATGTAGACCTCGGACTACACTATAGATAAGCCTGCCACCCCAACCATGGAGGGAGGAGGGGGCATTCCAATATCATACTCTAGCTCCGGTATGTATTCTGTCTCAAATACGTGTTATGCTTGAATTTTGGTGGTTGTGTGTAAACAAACAGCTGTATGCCAGGTGCATCTCTCGATATGTAGTTTTTCAGAATCCAGTTGAGTTATATGTGGCATTTTGGTAAACAGCACTGAATGAGGAATTATTAATAGACTTAGACAATAATAACATCTCAAAACTTTAAGACTGTTACAGAAGCAAGTCACTGATTACCACAGAGTATCAAGTACAGTTAAATAAGGAGTAAAACATCTTAAAGTGATCACAAAATTTTAGACTAGCTTGCTTTAACAAATATTTTTAATGTGGTAGGCATTCACAATTTTCTTCCGTGTTCTACATATACATAATACCTGCTCTGCAAGACACCATACAGTGTATGGGAGAGGGTACCTTGTACCACTACAGACCATTTCTTTTCCAGTTTCACTCGTAAATAGACTGGGAAAAAATGACAGTCTATATGCCTCCATACAAGCCCCAGTTTCTCTTATCTTTATGGTCCTCATGCAAAATGTACATTGGTGGCAGCAGAAACATTTTGTAATCAGTTTCAAAGCCAGTTCTCTAAATTTTCTCAATTTGAGTTCACAAAGCATCTCCATAATACTTCCATGTTGATTGAACCTGCTAGTGACATATTCAGCAGCTGGCCTGTGAATTACTTTGATGCCTTCAATTAATCTGATCTGGTGAAGATCTCGTACACTAGAGCAGTACTCATGAATGGGTCTCATTAGTGTTCTACGAGATTGGTTCCCCTCAGCCTGTGATCTAAGTGACCTCCACCTCATTCCCAATCTTCCGAAGCCTATCCATCTTCCCAGAGGGAGAAACCAAGAGTTTTGAAAGCTAGAAATATTTTCTTTCTCAACTGCTGTATGAAAAGTATTATATAATATTATAAAGAGCACCATCAGGTGTACATACAGCAGTAAAGTCAAAAATCTGTTCATTATAAACAGCAGTGTTAGCCAGTACATGCATCCCTGAGTCCAAAAATTATGACTAATTATAATTATAATTAACTATGGAAGATGAGGCTAATAAGATACTATTTTACTTTCTGTTTTTTTAGTAACTTGGAATTTCTGGTTTTCTGCCTGCTATCTACCAGAAACCTGTTAAAGGCTTTTGTATCAGAATGTAAAATACAATTATGAAGAATCCTAGGTGGGGATACATAGCCTACATGTAAATAATTTCTACTTCCAGTAGTTCACTAGTTCATTTCACTGATCATTGCAAAGCCACCCTTATTATTAATAACAAACACCAAGAGGGAGTAAATATGTTGGCTTGTAAGTGTAAGAATCCCAAGGACTCTGAAGAGATGTAAGTAAGATGTTCAACAATCAGTTTTACACAAAATCTTACTCACATGGATAAGAAGTTCTCAGTTAACTTGGCATGTCAAATTTAGATAAAATTACAAGCTTTTGATGACAGCCTCCATCACCACAATCAGGGGCTAAGTCTGAATGTCATAAAACTGTCAAGGCTCACACTTTCATGCTCAACGGATGGTATCTGATTGACTAAATTGCATCATGATGACATCAAGGAGAATGTGTATGCTATGGTGACATGCTCTGCATCCACAGGTTACATTTGTGCTTGCTATAAAGCATAGATTACAGTGCAATCACCCACATCAGATGGTGAATTTCATTTGGAATAGGTTCCCAGATTTGTGAATGGCTCTAAGATTTCTTATGTAACAGAACCCAGTATATTTTCCTCAACAGTGAGTGTTCATCAGAGACAAGGATATCATCAGGAGTGCACCAGGGAAGTGTGATTATTATTCTCTACATACATAAATGATATGGCAGACTGGGTGAGCAGCATTCTGCAGTCGTTTGCTGATCATGCTGTGGTGTACAGGAAGATGTCATCATTGAGCAACTGCAAGTGGGTACAAGATAACTTAGACAAAATTTATATTGGGTGTAATGAATGGCAGCTTCCTCTAAATGTAGAAAACTATAAGTTAATTCAGATGAGTGGGAAAAATAATCCCATAATGTTCAGATAGAGAATTAGCAGTCTACTGCTTGACACACACATTTCAGTTAAATATCTAGGCTGAACATGGCAAAGTTTTTGAGTACTGCTTCAGTGTCTGGGGTCCAAACTGGGTGGCAATGAGGGAAGACACTGAAGTAATTCAGAGCTGCTGGATATGTTCCTGTAAGTTCAGTCAACATGCAAGTATTACAGAGATACTTCATGAACGCAAGTGGGAATACCTGGAGGAAAGATGATTTTCTTTTTGAGGAACACTGCTGAGAAAATTTAGAGACCCAGCATTTGAAGCTGACTGCAGAATGATTCCGTTGCTGCCAACATACATTTTTATGTAAGGACCATGAATATAAGATAAGAAGCTAGGACTCATATGGAGGTAAATAAACAGTCACTTTTTCCTTGCTCTGTTTGTGAGCGGGACAGGAAAGAAAATGACTAGTAGTGGTACCAAGTATCCTCCACCATATATCATACAGTGCCTTGCTGAGTGTATATGTATACATGGCTGTAGATGTAGATACTGCTACTAGTAAAATTAAATGCTGCAACTTGGACAAAACAATGAATATTAAAGAAAATTTTGTCCATCAAAACAGAGGCTTCATAGATGAAAAGCTCAATCTTCATACAGGTATACAGGCATGTGGAGTTGATGTATTGTGCCTACCTGAACAGCACACGGAAATTATTCAAACTGAACAGACTAACCTTGATGGATACAAACTAATATTGTACTACTATAAGACCAATAAGAAGGAAGGGGGATTAGCTTTATAAACAAAATATGTGGTTGAGTCCAAGGCCCTTCAGGTTAATAAATCTGGTGCTAAACAAGTCTTTAAATGCTGCACCACAAGAGTAGATCAGGAACTACCAGAAGCTTGTAGTATTGACAGTTCACAAGTCACCAGGAGGAAGTATCTTAAGCTTTGTTGATAATTTGCATAGTGGGATGTAGGGATAGCACTATAAATTTATGCAACACAGTTACAGAATAATAATACTTTATTAATAGCACAAAATACAAGATACATCCAAATGGGAGAAAGGGAAAAATACAGATGAATCCACAGAAATCGCACTACTTGGTCTGCGGCCCATGGTGAGAAGTATTATTTCATTAAGTGTCTCCACAGATCCCCGTGCCCTTGTATGGAGCACTGGGGAAGGGGGGTGGGGAGGGCGGGATGAGGTGGTTGTTGGTGAACATCATCTTGCACATTTGTATGTGGCAATCTTACTGTGGCAGATGCATGTGCGAGGCATGACCAGGCCATTTCTCAGAGAATCATGTCATAGGTGCATGCAACCAATTATGCCATGGCAGGTGCATTTGCAAGACATGATCAGGCCATTTCTTGGGGGGGGGGGGGCAGAGAGGGGGGAAAGGGCCACTGGGGGACAGAGAAAAGGTGGTGTGCAGATGCACATGACTGGTCATGTTGACACTTGCACATAAGAAAGACATGACTGGACTGTTTCTTGGAGAATTCAAGCCAATTTCACAGTGAAAGTAGCTTGACCAAAATCACACACTGGCAATGTAATCACTGCAGTATGACATTAACATAATTATTGTTTGGATCCAGTATGCCAGTGGTTGTGCTGTCCCATCCCGTAGGACGGCATTTTGGGATGTGCATGTGGTTTAGTGCAGGTCACACAACTTGTAGTGTACACAGTGGCTTACAGTACTGTGCATAAGTTCTGAATCATACGCAAAACCATCACAATCATGTCTGACATGGTATTTTGTTGCACAAGGTGTGGTTTACTTTGGCTGGTGTGAAGTCAGCACCCTGTGGGAAGTGGAAGCTGGCTCAACTGGCAGCAGTCAGGCTGAGTCAAGCCATCATGGGAGGGCACTGTTCCATGGAGGGGGTGTCCTCTTCCTTGGCCACATTCAGGGGAAGTTGTGTTATCTTATTGGGCTGCTGCAGCAGGGAGGGGGCACCATCTTCTTCAGCGGTGGTCAAGCAAAATTGTGTCACCTCAGTTTCTTGCCACTGCATGGCATGTGGTGCATGCAGAAAGGCCAAACAGCTGCCATTGTTGACAATTTCATTAACATATTGCCCATGATACAAAATTGTAGCATGAACAAAATTGTCCAAGTACTGTTCAGCTGGATGAATTGTATGCCCAGAATGAATTGTGTAGCACAGACATGGTGCAGCCAAAGCTCTGGTGTCAAACTGTCCAACTATTTGGGTAATGTGGAACTGTTCAACACTGCACTGACTCACAGTACCTGCATGGTTATTCTGTGGAGAGTGCTGGGTGCATTGTTGCAGTGCATTCTCTGTCCAAAAGAGTCATATGCTGAGCATTGATGTAGGATGAAACATGAAAGTTTCACTGCATTGTCAGTTAACTGTTGTCAGTGAACTGTTGCTGGTGTTGGAGTAATGTTTGATAAAATTTACGGCAATTTTCACACATGCCAGGCTTTTAGTGGCATCACTACTCAATGGAGAGAAGTCTTCCGAAGTAAGAGTGATTTCAGGTGTGCCGCAGGGGAGTGTCATAGGACCGTTGCTATTCACAATATACATAAATGACCTTGTGGATGACATCGGAAGTTCACTGAGGCTTTTTGCAGATGATGCTGTGGTGTATCAAGAGGTTGTAACAATGGAAAATTGTACTGAAGTGCAGGAGGATCTGCAGCGAATTGACGCATGGTGCAGGGAATGGCAATTGAATCTCAATGTAGACAAATGTAATGTGCTGCGAATACACAGAAAGATAGATCCTTTATCATTTAGCTACAAAATAGCAGGTCAGCAACTGGAAGCAGTTAATACCATAAATTATATGGGAGTACGCATTAGGAGTGATTTAAAATGGAATGATCATATAATGTTGATCGTCAGTAAAGCAGATGCCAGACTGAGATTCATTGGAAGAATCCTAAGGAAATGCAATCCGAAAACAAAGGAAGTAGGTTACAGTACGCTTGTTCACCCACTGCTTGAATACTGCTCAGCAGTGTGGGATCCGTACCAGATAGGTTTGTTAGAAGATATAGAGAAGATCCAACGGAGAGCAGCACGCTTCGTTACAGGATCATTTAGTAATCGCGAAAGCGTTACGGAGATGATAGATAAACTCCAGTGGAAGACTCTGCAGGAGAGATGCTCAGTAGCTCGGTACGGGCTTTTGTCAAAGTTTCGAGAACATACCTTCACCGAAGAGTCAAGCAGTATATTGCTCCCTCCTACGTATATCTCGCGAAGAGACCATGAGGATAAAATCAGAGAGATTAGAGCCCACACAGAGGCATACCAACAATCCTTCTTTCCACGAACAATACGAGACTGGAATAGAAGGGAGAACCGATAGAGGTACTCAAGGTACCCTCCGCCACACACCGTCAGGTGGCTTGTGGAGTATGGATGTAGATGTAGATGTAGATATTTTCCCTAGTGGCCTGTAGGGATAGCATTATCTGTTTATATGATACAATTTCAGCGTAACGATGCTTTATTAATAGCACACAATACAAGATGAGTACAAATGGCAGCGATAGATGAACCTGACTGAAGTCCACAAATTTCGCACTACTCAGTCTGTGGCTCCTGGTCAGATGTGTTATTTCACTAGGTGTCCCCACAGCTTTGTAAAGGAGGCAGAGACAGTTATACAGACTTAACTGGAGAATTGTTTGTGGAGACTGTCAGGTTGACTTTTCTGTCATGTAGGACTGCTTGAGTCCATATTTAGTTGTCGATGTCAGGGTTTGAGATCTTGCCCACTGTGAAACTCCTTGTGAGGATTGAAATATGTTGTGCAACAGCTGTGGACAATTTGTTTTTGGACTCAAGGACTTGCAGTAATTTAGATGTAAAACCTATAGTCAATTGTTTGTCTGACAATGATGGTCAAATGTTGATTATATAATATACTGATCAGTTTGGTGCAGATCACAGAGGAAAAGTATTGTATCATAGAATCATAAACAGTGACTCAGTCATAATGTTTGTGGGAAGAACACTAGGGAGAAATTTATAAGGCAGACAGTGAAAATGAAAAACTTAACTCTTTCTTGAACATACTGATATACCACTTTGAGACTTGTTTTTACCCTAAAACAAACAAGCATAAAACTGAACTGAAAGCATCTTATTCGAGAAGAGGGCATAAGTTGTAGTCATCTGTCAAAACAAGCATAAAACTGAACTGAAAGCATCTTATTCGGGAAGAGTGCGTAAGTTGTAGTCATCTGTCAAAACTTCATTAGCACCTGCATTGTAAAATTATGAAGTATGGTATTAAAAAAGTGAAACAAATACACATTGCTAAAAAAAATCAATCCAAGAGTAAGACAAATACAAATTAGAACATCATTAAACAGGAAACAAATAAAAACAGAAGTTTATATGTAACTGAGATTCTGTGCTGTAGCTCTGATAGAAATGTAGACTTAGGTTACCAAATTCAATGTTTTTTTCTTCAAAGTGGCAGTGAGAAATGCACCTTCTAACAAAGAACAAAATATAGATGCATTAGATTTACTTATGTAGACACTGGATCCACCAGCAACACACATTAGTTTCAAAAATACAACCTTTAAGGAGATTATAAAATTTATCAGATAACTAAAACATAGTAATTCTGTTTGCTGTGATGGTGCATCTACCAGAATATTAAAATCTTTTGCTAACATGATGAGATGACAGTATTGCACCTGGAATTGGTTTTTAGTGAGGGAATGTTCCCCAAAGTTTGAAATCTAAGTGCTGGACAATGTTGTAGCATTATGTTAGAAACTTTGGCCTGTGAGTGGATTGCCAGACTGAATACCTTACTTCCAGTGAGGTCAGTTGTACATAGACATCATCTCAGCTCCACATAGCTGTGAGAGCCCAATCCAGCTAGATGGAGTTTACTATGGTAACTAAAGTGTTTTCCATATTGAAAAGGTCTGGGAAAAGTTCCCCCCTCAAATATGAGTGGAAGCAGGAAAGTCCAGCTAAGGCTAGTTAAACATGGCCTATTGTAATGAGATGGAGTGGAAAGGGTTAGTGGAAAGTAGCTCAGGTCATGGCCAACAAATGGAGATAAACCCAAGCAACCATGCATGGTGACTCACAAAAACAGCTAAGCTAAAGATTCCACATTACAAACAGTAAGATGGAAATTCCACCCAGATATACTGAATAACAGCCATTCTGGTGGATCCAATAGGGTCAAAAATTGTAAATTTTATATTGTATTAACATACATCACTAGTGACAGTGTGGCTGAAGAGCAGGTCATAAAAAATGAGAGCCAATACTAGGTGAGATAACTGTGGAAGGGAGGGAAGACACAGGTTGGAAGGTCTGTAGAAGAGTTGTTGTTTGAGGATTGAAAGGGATGCACTATCCTGGGAGATAGTGGAATGAGCAGTTCATGCTGAAAGATGGTTCAGCAAAGACTATGTTAGAAGACAGTGGGCATTATATAGCTGCATAATCAAAATAGTTTTGCAAGAGAAATCAGTTTGGAATTTAAACAATTTAATGAAGCACTTTTTTTCATGAACCCTAAAATTTTCATCAGGTGTAAGAAATGAACTTTGTTTTTTATTTAGTGGAATATCAGTGAGGCACCACATGCATTGGCTGCCAGCCTGCAGTGCTACCTCAAATTTTTTAGCTACAAAAGAACTTGTGTTTTTTCTAATAAACATTTTGATTTGAAACTATAAACTACAGTGTCACTTAGTTTAATCAATCATATTGACTCCACCTGCTTACATTCATTTTTGGATGCAGTTAACAATTTCTGCAAATGAACTTGATAAACATCAATTTAAAGAAGGAACTGTTTTGCACCAGTTCATGATCGGCATTTAAGTAATTATTGTTTGAGCCAGAGACATTATTTACAATTGATTGTGAATTCAAGTTCCACCCCAGGGGGTGAAATGAATATAAATGTTATATGTTTAGCATATGATGGTTTGAAGATTACAAACAGGGCATCAGATGGGACTGCTGAATATTAGTAAACAGACCCGAGTAGTAGTGTAGAGCACTAAAATCATGCCAAGAAATAGTGAGCAGTTGTTTGCATCAGAAGTCTGAGGCATCACATCACTACAGACATAACTTTGATTATTGATTAAAACTTTGAGTGTCCACATCTTTATGTTGTTGCATTCATAATTTTGGTGATCCAAGAGTACATGCCAGTGGAGCCCACATGTGGTTGAACATTTTGTACCACTCTTAAATGGAGTAGAGATGATGCACATGGAAATGGTGAGGATTTTATTATAAACATCTTTTAAGTTAAGTACCAGTGGAGCTATAGTAATTTTGTGGGTTCTCAAGGGTTTTGTTAATTGTGGCATAACAAATTGAAATATTTTAAGTGACTGTGGTTCAGAGCGCAGACCTACCAAAGCGGTAAGCCTTAGATCAGAGATCGAAATGCCAATGGAGACAAATCCATGGCACCTTATTTTGAGTAAATTAGGGGAATAACTCACAGTTTGAATATAAATGTGGAGATTTAGAATCAAAATTTGAAAATGTCTGGGAGGTGGTGGGGGGTGGTGGTGGTGGTGGGGGGGGGGGTTAAATCAAGCATGACTGAAAGCAGCATGAATTATAAAACCAAGGGGCTGGAAATTAGATTCTCTAAAGTGATGAAAGGGTTTTCAGCCAAGATGGATGTAATTGAAAGGAATTTCAGGGAGAATGTGGTAGAGAATAAGGTGCAATGTTACAATGAGGAGAAGGAAATTAAATCTGTTGTGCAAAAGCTTTGCGGTGAAGTTGTGTAGTCATGTCAGGTTAAACGTGCTGTAGAATTGGAGGTGAACAATACTGATACAAATTTAGTGGCTGTTGTCAACTTGACAATGTGGGAGCTAGTAAATCATACATGCTTTACATTCAACTTGTCATGCAGGTACCCATGTGGAAAGCATTTTCAAGTGACAACAGGTATCATCCCATTAATTTCTTAGCATTCTGTATGGGTATTTTTGTCATGCAGATGTTGGACAACAGGAAATTTAAATTTGTTAAGTCAATTAGAGGGAGTTATGCAAACCTGGGGAAACCAGAACTCTAAAGCATTTGAAAACTGTTCTGTTTTTAAAAAGTAATTTGTCAATACATACTGAAGCAAAACAAAAACAGACTAAGTTGCACAATAGTCTTTTGAATAGGCCTGAACTAAGCAACATCAGGGAGACAAACTGTCTTTTATGCCAGGATGTGTTGTGGAAGTTAGTGCATCCCCATAAACCACTGGGGATTTTAACCAAGATTTGCACTTTAAAAAGGTACTTACAGGAGTCTCTCCACTGAGACTGGATTCACAGTACAACAAATTTAATTGATGAATTACTGGATTATGTAGAAAACTTGAAACAAATGTTACATCACAAGCTGAAATTAGCTAGTAACAGAGCTCGTGAAGCAAATGAAAATAATCAAGAATGACAACAGAAAATAAAGGTCTTGGTGGACATGACCATAACTAGAATGGTAACCAAGGCCAAAGTAGTAATCAAAACAATCTGCAGTTTCAGGATAACAGAGACCAGTAATCACAGCAGGTGACAGTTCAGTCCAAAAAATTGCCAAAGTTTTATAGGCAGGGAGAAACCAAACCAAGCCATGTACAGTGGTCTTTAGAGTGGAGAACCAGCTAGTAACCACTCAAAAAAACTGGAATGCAACCCACTTAAGGTCCAAGGATGAATGACCAAAATTTGAAAAAGAACAGACCATGAGAAATAGTGATGATAACAGCAAGAGGCAAAGAAAGGAGCTAAACTTATGCATGAAGAACAGCATTCTTGGAAACACAGAACAGTGGGCTGGTGTCAACAAATTTGAGAACAGGAAAAATAAATGCCAGACTAATAGTTAAAACAAGAACAATTTTTGGTGATTTATTTCAATGTCATGAATCAAAGAAAGATGTCAGTTCTAGTAGTAATATTGACCTTGCTGCTTTCAATAACATAAAATATGTATTTGTGGAGTATATCAGAAGATATAGGAGAGTATTGTATCTAATAACACTTTTCAGGCTTTTGCCTTTACCTAGTCCTGGAATAGAAGTTTAATACATTTCCTTATTCTGTTTTGAAATGATAGCACTCATTTTGTTTGCTGCAGACTTTTTCTGAAATTACAGGACTTGCTCTGGAAAAGTAAGGTTTTTCCAAATGTGAAAAACTGTTCCAAGATAAAACATGGCCAGTTACCTAGGCACAAATATTCTATTCCAATTTATAAGTGTTGCAATCAAGGATGTCTTGTCAATACTTTATTTAGTAGTGTATGTATGGTATTGTCACTCTATCACACACCAATAATCAGTAAGTGAAATAAAATTAAGAAGGAGCATTATCAAACACCAGTTACAGTTTAAAAATATACTTTAAATAGAAGCTCTTGGGAACCAATACAATTTTCCATCTTCAACTCAGGGAATATTGTTAAGACATTAAAGAAACTCATTCCATTTGCAAATATACAATGTTCCATGATCGAAGACCTTCCACTTCAAGGTAAAACATGGTGTATGACTTATGAAGTACTGCTTAACTGTCCACACATTATGCAACTAGTTTTAAAAATATACCTATGTTAAATAAGGGATGGGCAACCACTCACTTATAGTGTATTGATGCATGTAGTGAAGTAGTACATAATAATAATAAAAAAAAAGCATTCACACTTGCTTTTGATGGCTATCTGTGGTTGTGTGTCTGAATGTGTGTACTATTGCTGGAAAAAGAGCTAGTGCTCAATGTGACTGCTGTTTTCTCTTTTGTGTTACTGTGCTCCAGGCATTTATCAACAATAGGTGAGTGGCTGCCTTTCCCTTATTTTAAAAATATACAGAATTTTATTGATCACAGAACTCTGTAACTGAAGAACAACAAATATCCTCCTGATAGCTACAATATATTATACAGCATTTAAATATGTAGAACTCACTATATTGAAAATACTGCATTGAGTTTAACCATGGGTTAAATAAGAAAAATTTGAGTGTGTGTTGGCTGGGGTCCAGGCAGTGGCAAATCTACATGTAACGTAAGTTTAACACAGGAAGCAGACTATGCTGTGCATACAGAATGGCACATTAGAGAAAAGGCTACTAGTATTAAAGATCTTACCTAAGATCAGAAGCAAGAGTTGTATGATTCATGTATAATTTCCTGTGCAGTGCTTAGGAATAGTGTCATTTTGCATGTAGCATTATATGCATTTTAGTTGTAATAACATACCAAGTTCATTTATAAACATCCATCTTGATCACACATTACTATGCAGTTCACAATGATTGGTTTGGTCTTATTTCCATCATCAGATCATTACAGGTATTCTGATATGAGTATCAATGTTACTAAATTTGTACGCATATGTACATGAGCAATACATTCTGCAAAACTCCGTAAGGTGGCTTACAGAGTTCACGTGTACAGAGTGGTTCCTAGATGTACACCACACTTGCAAAACAATAACCGGTTGATAAACAGAAATCTAAAGTCAAGTAGCATGAGGTGGGAGGGGGAGAAAATGTGTCTGGCTATGTTACTGACATTGCAGCCATTTGGGAAGCCACCATCTTGAATGCAACTAATAATTTTCAAATAGAAAGGGGAGGCAAATAATAAGATATATCAAACAGATGTATAATTACACAAGAGAAACATCAGCTTGCTTGATCTGAGCATAGCTTTATTCATTCTTGAGTTATGCCACATTTTATACAGAATAATGTAAATGCTGATGACAAAAATAAAGACTGTAGGATGCCCTCAACAGGTTGCCCAGTGCACTGAATGGTTGTAGTTATCCACTTTACCCATTCCTGTTGGACTTTGACCAACACATGTACTAGCAACAGAATGTGAGCACTGTCTCTAATCACTTCATTGTCAGCATGATGTTAAACTGTAATCTTCCTTCCTTCCTTCCAGAATGTATACAAAATCATCAACATTTCACTCCCTGATGCATGCAAAGTTTCTAGTCTTCACTGAATACACAACTGCCTTCACATGTCCCCATAGATGGAGCTCTAATGAACTTAACTCTGGGGAAGGATGGAAAAGTTAGGAGTTGTGTGTTTTTTAAATGATCCATCCCTTAATTTGCCTTAAACAATTTAGGGAAACCACAGAAAACCTAAATCAGCATAGCCAGAAGGAATTTAGTTTTTGTTCTTTCAAACGCGAGTCAAATGCCTTCTGATGGCTCCACCTCATTCTGTGAAATAATTAGGGTTCAAGAGCAGAATTCTTATGATTCCATTCAACTAAAACATTTATGTTTACCAGTATTTTCTAGAACAACATTGATTACTCTTTGTAGCCTTTCACTGCTAAATAATAACTATCCCCTGAATCTTCAACTTCTCCTAGTGTGATTCATGATAAAATAGTTCATGGGTTAATGGCTGGTTGTCATTGTCCAACAGACCCAATATTTTAGCAAGTGACCATGTTTGTATCATTGGATGTGTTGATAAACTGACTGTGTTGGTAACTGTACTGTTACTCAATGAAAAGAAAGCTTTTGCCAAAATTGCGTATACTTTGACATATCAGTATTCATAAACAGCCAAGTCCATTACACCACTTCATGAGAAATAGAGAGAGAGCATTTCTCACAATTTATACTGATTTTTATTTTTGTCTGGAACATAGGGCACTGTTATCCCAAAATAAATTCAAGTAGTTCCAGTCCCTTAGTTCTGACAAAGGTTTTTGTGAAGATTTCCTCAGTTATCAGGTGAATTCACAAACTAGATGTTCCCTCCCAAACATTCCTAACAAGTATTCTCCTTGCACCATTCTCAGCACACTGGAATATTTGATAAAAAAGAATGAAATTATACAATGGACCACTTCCTCTCATGAACAGGAATGAAACATAAAAACTATCATGAAATTTCACATCTAAAAGGTGTCATATTATTGAACAATAGAAACTTATTCTTTGTAGACAACACACTTTTGCTGACAGTGGCAACCATTGACATAGTGTGATGACATCTTCAGAGTCACATTTGTACTCATACAAGATAAATCCCTTTATGGTAGTGAATACAAGCAAAATGTCTTCTATGGATACATTACCAGTATGTAATTTTATGCACCACAGTCTCTGGGAATGTGGCAACATAACATCAAAATGTGTAGTCCAGCTGGAATTAATTATTCACCAAGTTTTTGGTCTTTTCCTTCAGCAATCTGAACACAAGAGGTCCACTTTTCTTAACGTTCATAGTTTCTACCCAGAATGGAATGAACAAATGTTAGTACACTGTCTTTCATGGTGAGTATGTCGGTTTCTGCAATTCCTTTTACAGCTCCCCATAGTTCTCACTCTATACAAGTATTGCAATAATAACCGGAAAACTGTGCAGTAATTCAATGAAAGTTGACAAATTAGTTGTTGGTTGTGTATTAGTGTTCTGCGTAGGCTATTTGGTATTTTTCTTGAACTGAGATGAGATGTATGTTTTTATTGATTTTGTGATGCTCATATCCTTTTCTGTTCTTCTTAGCCTGTGTCATTTCTGTTTTTAGTGTTCTGCAAATGTTGAATGGCCTGTGCCATTTTCCATGCCCAGATGTGTTCTCTATACTTTGTGTAAAAGATTCTATGGACATCTTAATGTAAATTTTATCATAGTCCTTACAATTGAGCTTTCAGATACCAGATTGCTGGTATCTGATTGGCTTTTGTTTTAATTTTGGGTATGTTTCAGTACTGAATTATTTGTTTTTTGTGGAATGTTTGTAACATATCTTTTGGAAATTTTATTTCCTATTGTGCATGCGAGTTTATATGGTGTACAAGAAGATGACACTTTTGGATGTAAGCAGAAAACAGATGAAAATACAGCAAGCCAAAACTCTCTCTTCAATAGTTCTTTGAATGAACTTTTTTTAGAGTTACAACCAAACCTAAAAGTTAACAATTTTAATTCCACTCAACTGAGTATGTTTTAAACCAGTAAAATGAAACAAATATGATAAAATAGATAGGCCTAGACTTTTAGCTGCAACCTGCCAGTGTAGCCGAGAGCACTAACGCACTGCTTCCTGGACTCGGGTAGGCGCACCGGCCCCGGATCGAATCCGCCTGGCAGATTGACGACGAGAGGCTGGTGTGCTGGCCAGCCTGGATGTGGTTTTTAGGTGATTTTCCACATCCTGCTAGGGGAATACCGGGCTGGTCCCACGTCCCACTTCAGTTACATGCATCACAGACATTTGAAACACGTCCACACTATTTCACAATTTACACTCGATGCAGACAGTTGGGGTACACTGATTCCATCCTGGGCAGGAAGGGCATCCAGCCAGACCTAAAAACTAACATTGCCAAATCTGTTGTAACCACACTGAACCTGCGATCGCTGCAGGACTATGGCATAAGCGAAAGAAAGAAGAAGAAGGAAGACTTTTAGCTGCACAACGGAATGTAAAAGAACCTTAATTTATTGTACAGTAACCATGTCCATACAAATGAAGGATGAGAAACATGTAATTTCCTTTGCTTCAAATAAACCACTGTTTTGGGTACTGGTAGCCCTGGAGACCTGGGTGTTTATTATCATTTCAAGAAAAGAGGTTTTGGCTGGAAACTAAAAATATTAATGAATAGAATTTTCCACTGTTTTCCTCATGTAAAGAAAATTCATTCACAACCAAAGTTTTCAGTATGAACAACTGTGACAGTGCATAACAGGCAACATCATGGAACAATAATTTAGAGTTTCAGGCCACACTTCAAGACTAACAATAATCTTTTGTAATCCCTTTTTTTTTTTCTTCGTTGTTGTTTCATCCCCCCTCACTGCATATGGGAAGAGGGGTGGAATGGCAGTGGTACAATCAACCTGCTCTTCAGCCACTATTTATTTATTTATTTATTTAGATTTTCTTTGCGTGGAGCCATCGTAACGATGGCTTTTGTAAACATCAGACTTAATACTATGGTTATATTTACACTTATAAAATACACTATATTCTGTAGCTGTTGCTTTTTATGTCTACACTACTGGCCATTAAAATTGATACACCACGAATATGACATGCTACAGATGCGAAATTTAAGTGACAGGAAGAAGATGCTGTGATATGCAAATGATTAGTTTTTCAGAGCATTCACACAAGGTTGGTGCTGGTGGCAACACCTACAATGTGTTGACATGAGGAAAGTTTCCAACTGATTTCTCATACACAAACAGCAGTTGACCGTCGTTGCCTGGTGAAACGTTGTTGTGATGCCTCATGTAAGGAGGAGTAATGCGTACCATCATGTTTCCAACTTTGATAAAGTTTGTATTGTAGCCTATTGCAATTGCGGTTTATTGTATCGCAACATTGCTGCTCGCGTTGGTCGAGATCCAATTACTGTTAGCAGAATATGGACTCGGTGGGTTCAGGAGGGCAATACGGAATGCCATGCTGGATCCCAATGGCCTCATATCTCTAGCAGTCGAGATGACAGGCATCTTATCCGCATGGCTGTAACAGATCATGCAGCCACATCTCGACCCCTGAGTCAACAGATGGGGACGTTTGCAAGACAACAACCATCTGCACGAACAGTCCGATGGCGTTTGCAGCAGCATGGACTATCAGCTCAGAGACCATGGCTGTGGTTACCCTTGACGCTGCATCACAGACAGGAGCACCTGCAATGGTGTACTCAATGATGAACCTGGGTGCACGAATGGCAAAACATCCTTTTCTCGGATGAATCCAGGTTCTGTTTACAGCATCATGTTGGTCGCATCCGTGTTTGGCGACATCACAGTGAACACACATTCGGAGCATGTATTTGTCATTGCCATACTGGCATATCACCTGGCGTGATGGTATGGGGTGCCATGGGTTACACATGTCGGTCACCTCTTGTTCGCGTTGACGGTACTTTGAACAGTGGATGCTACATTTCAGATGTGTTAGGGCTTTTGGCTCTACCCTTCATTCAATCCATACAAAACCCTACATTTCAGCAGGATAATGCACGACCGCATGCTGCTGGTACAGTACGGGACTTTCTGGATACAGAAAATGTTCAACTGCGGCCATGTCCAGCACATTCTCCAGATCTCTCACCAACTGAAAACGTCTGGTCAATGGTGGCCGAGCAACTGGCTCGTCAGAATACGCCAGTCACTTCTCTTGATGAACTATGGTATCGTATTGAAGCTGCATGGGCAGCTGTACATGTACATGCCATCCAAGATCTGTTTGACTCAATGCCCAGGCATATCAAGGCCATTATTATGGCCAGAGGTGGTTGTTCTGGGTACTCATTTCCCAGGATCTATGTACCCAAATTGCGTGAAAATGTAATCACATGTCAGTTCTAGTATAATATATTTGTCCAATGAATACCCATTTATCATCTGCATTTCTTCTTGGTGTAGCAATTTTAATGGCCAGTAGTGTATTTTTTACATTTATCACATTACAACTGATATGCTAATGCCTCATGTTACAATCACCATCTTAAAATTCATTGAAAGAATATAAATATATTTCTATTATAAAAGATCTTAATTTTCTTTTGAAAACATTTCCCGTGTACATTCTTAGAGAGTTTGGTAGCTTGTTATACCAAATCAAACGACTGATATATAGACTTCTGTCAGTCATTTTTAATGTTGTTCTATTATGGAAATAGTTACACTTTGTTCTAGTGCTGTGATCATGTACATCACTGCCTTTGATAGCTTCTCTTGGTTGACTTATAAAAAATAAAACTATTTTGAAGATGTACAGAGTGTATATTGTCAGATATTTGTGCTGCACAAACACTATACGACATGGATCTCTAAGTCCCATCCCATGTATATGTCTTATTGCTCTTTTTTGTAGTAGTAGTAGTAGTCTTTTTAAATGTACATCAGCTGCACAGCCCCATAGTTCAATTCCATAATTGAGAAAGGGGTAAAGTGTTCCATAATATACTAATTTCAGTGCTTGGCTAGGAACTATCTTTGCGAGCTGGCTGAGGAGATACATGGTACTACTGACTTTTCCGCATACAAAATTAATGTGGTATGTCCTCTAGATATTAGTCTCTAGCTTAGATGCTAAAACAAAAAAACAACTGACATATGTACCATGACTTTAAAATTATTGTAAAAGGCAATATTACAGGGAGAATGATTTCTTTGAAAACAGTGGCAAAAATGTGGGCAGACAGCACAGTTAAAAACACTTGAAAAAACACTGGACATCACTGAAGAGACACTCACCATTAAAAATCGATCACGATACACTTTCACTAAAACTGGAAAAGGATTTGGCCTGGGATGGGAAATTGTTGAGGAAAGAAAAAGGGGGTATTTAGGAAGACAGGAGAATGGAGGTGATGAGGACTAAGGCATGGTAAGAGGTGATGATGAGAGAGGTGGCTCTGGGGGACAAGGAGAGAGGAGTGGTTGATATTGGAATCTACAAATCTGAGAGGAAAGTGGGGTGGAGCACAGGGAAGGGAAAGAGTGGGAGGTGTAGTAAGGGGAGAGGATGAGAAGGGAGCCCTTGGAAAGGAGGTGGTTGGATAGGGTAGGTTGGGTTCAGAGTTGGCAGGATGGGTATACATCACTGTGGATTTCATGGACTGGGAGAGAGAGATGTTTGAAATTTCAATGGGAGCGGACATGGAGGGTGCACAGGTGGAGGGTTGGTGGGATGTTTAGGTAGAGGCTTGGCAACACACTAGGACTGGAAAGGAGAGAGGACACAACAGGATTGTTTGAGTTGAGTTTTCTGGATGGGGTAGGCTATTTAGGGGTGTTCAGTGTGAGTGAGGAAAGGTAGGAATTTGATGAGGTGGTAAAGGATCCAAGTGGAGAAGGGTAAGTGGATGGGGAAAGCGAGGAAGAAAGTATGTTGCTGAAGGATCTGGAGGGACTTATGGAACTTGAATGGAGTAGATATATGCACATCAAAAATGTTTTGCATCACCTCAGTTCCCAGAACTACTGAAGATAGATGTTGACTGTGGATATTGTATCACAGACACAGTCCCTTTGACTGTTCACAGATGTCACTAAACCTGCCCAAAGACGTACACAACCATACATGAGCAGCACCTATTAGACGGAGTGGTCCGACAGCCAATCAGTTCCAGTCATTCCACCAGGAAGGAGGTACATGGCTCATGTTGTCTGTAGTTCTGCCATGCCTAAATGGTCAATACCACAGTTTGATCATATCCACATTATTACTTTGTGCCAGGAAGGGTTCTCAACAAGGAAAGTGTCCAGGCATCTTGGAGTGAACCAGAGCGATGTTGTTTGGACATGGAGGAGGTACAGAGAGACAGGAACTGTTAATGACATACCTTGCTCAGGCCACCCAAGGACTACTACTGCAGTGGATGACTGCTACCTGTGGATTATGGCTTAGAGGAAGCCTAACAACAGTGCCACCTTGTTGAATAATGCTTTTCGTGCAGCCACAGGATGTCGCATTGACTCAAAGTGTGCGCAATATGTTGCATAATGTGCAACTTCACTCACATCCTCCATGGTGAGGTCCATTTTTGCAACCACAACACCTTACAGCATGGTACAGATGGGCCCAACAACATACCGAATCCACCGCTCAGGATTGGCATCATGTTCTCTTCACTGTTGACTGTTGCATATGCCTTCAACCAGACAATAATCGGAGATGTGTTTGAAGGCAACCCGGTCAAGCTGAATGCCTTAGACACGCTGTCCAATGAGTGCTGCAAAGTGGAGGATCGTTGCTGTTTTGGGGAGGCATTATGTGGGGCTGACGTATGCCGCTGGTTGTCATGGAAGGCGCTGTAATGGCTGTACAATACATGAATGTCCTCCTCGGATCAATAGAGCAACCATATCAGCAGCATATTGACGAAGCTTTTGTCCTAATGGACAACAATTCATATCCCCATCATGCACATCTTGTGAATGACTTCCTTCAGGATAATGACATCGCTCAACTAGAGTGGCCAGCATGTTCTCCAAACATGAACCCTATCAAATATGCCTGTGATAGACTGAAAAGGGCTGTTTATGGATCACGTGATCCACCAACTGACATGAACCCTATCAAACATGCCTGCAATAGATTGATAAGGGCTGTTTATGGACAACGTGGCCCACCAACCACTCTGAGGGATCCACACCAAATCGCCATTGAGGAGTGGGACAATCTGGACCAACAATGCCTTGATGAACTTGGAGATCGTACGCCACGATGAATACAGGCATGCATTAATGCAAGAGGATGTGGTACTGGGTATTAAAGGTACCAGTATGTATAGCAATCTGGGCCACCACCCCTGAAGGTCTTGCTTTATGGTGGTACAACCTGCAATGTTTGGTTTTCATGAGCAGTAAAAAGGGTGGAAATGATGTTTATATTGATCTCTATTCCAGTTTTCTGTAGAGGCTCTGGAACTCTTGGAACCGAGGTGATGCAATACTTTTTTTGATGTGTGTACTTGCAACATTTGCATAGCACAGGATGGGGCAGATCAAGGATTTGCATGTGAAGTGGACAATGGAGGGTATAGTCCCAATGCTCTGCTCATTAATAGTTTTAGCCTCTTGTGGACTTTTTATTGGATGGTTAGTAGGCAAGGTTCCCACCGTATTTCCCAGTTGAAGGTTAGTCCAAGGTGTTTAGTGTGTTAGTTAGCTGGATGGGATGGTTGTAAATGGTGAGACAGAAGTCATGAGGATGGTGCATCCTATAATTATTTTCTGAGTTTCAGATGGGTTAATCTTAAGGAACATTGGTTAAACCAGGAGGTAAACTGACTGAAATGGAATTGGAGGGTTCATTGGGATTTCTAGAGCACAGGATACAGGGCAAGGAAAGTATGAGAAGAGGTGGTTTGAGCATATCAGCAGTGTATAAGAGGTAAAGTAGAATGGAGAGAACAGAGCCTTGGAGCACTCCTGCAGTGTGGAGGTGGAGTGGACAATGGAAGGCACAAAAATTAGTGTTGTTAACAGTGACATAGGACTGGCAATTAGAGAGGAAGGATGCAATAAGGCAGACATAGTTGACTGGAAGTGCATAAGTCTGGAGTTTGAAAAAGAGACTGGAATGCTGTATGCAGTCCTATGCTTTCTCTAGGTCAGGGGAGATGGTGGATTTATGGTTGTTTAGCCGTTGGGGTAAGAGAAGGAGGGTCAAGAGCCATGCTGGGTGACAAGAAGATAATGGTGTTGGTGCCAATGGCAGTGAATGTGTTGGGAGAGGATGGGTTCAAAGACTTTGCTAAACACTGAGATGAGGTAGATGGGGCAGTATGAGGAGGTATCATTGGGGGGTTCAGTTTGAGGAAATGCAGGATTTTGGAGGTTTTCCACAGGTAGGGATAGTACCCTGTGGATAGGATAGTGGTATACAGGAATGTGAGGGTGAGAGAGGAGACAGGGCATTCTTTCAGGTGGCAATAGGTAATACAGTCATGATTAAGGGAAGTGTTGTGTTTTCTGTAAAGCACTTCTTTTTATGTCATGTGCTGTGACTGGGGTGTTTAATTCTGTTTCTGGGATGTTCAGGTACCTGAAGCTGGGTGAGAGGGGGGATAGGTAGGTGGGCACTTCCAGTTGTATCAAGGACTTCTACAGTGAGGCATCCAAGGAAGTTTGGAGATGCTAGGATGACATCTGGAGTGGTGTTACTTTCAGGACGGGTGTGCTCTATGATGGGGATAATGTCACCTTGGAGGAATTTGGTAAACTGATGCCACCACCAGAGTTCTGCAAGGGATCTACTGTGGATGTTGAGGTTAGCAGCAATTATGTAGGTGGAAAAGGTACAGTCAATACCAGTGAGGAAATCATAGGGGATGGAATTATTAGGTCAAATGTAGAATTTAGCACAGGTAACAGTTAGGGGTTTGAAGAAGAAGCTAATGATAAGGTGTTTGTTGGGAATATTAGGTAAGGAATGTGGCCGAACAGGGGTGTTCTTGTAATGGCCAATTGCCACTCCACCTCTGGTCAGGGGGAGGGAGTTATCAGTGCAGTGGAGGATATAGGTTGGTTGGTTGGTTTGGGGTACAAAGGGACCAAACTACAGGGTCATCAGTCCTTGAGGATATAGGGAGAGGTACAGATTGTGTGGTGTGGTTGAAGGAATGTTTCATTGAGGATGAAGGTATTGATGTATGCATAAAAAGAGGCTTGTTGGGTGGGTAGGAAGTGGATGTTGATATATAGGATACTGTAGTGCTGTTGCGCCATGGTGAGATGCTAAGAAGTAGGTTCTGTGGGTTAGGTGTGGAGAGGTTTATACTGGGATGTTGAGGTGGGTGATAATGAATTAGATCTGGTTTCAGGAGTATGTGACTTGTGTGCTGAGATGGCATAATGAATGGGCAGCAAGGGAGATTTGCTGAAGGTGTTAGGTCATTGGAAGGGATGGATATTTTGTAGGATGATAGTAAGCAAAGTGATGATGTCCCCTGCAGTGGGAGGTGGTGCAGAGGCAGTTGTTGCAATGGTTGGGGTGGTTAGTAGGGTGAACAGGTACAGTTAATTCAGGTCCGATGGGTGGGGGTTTGGTCTTGCACCTGGCAGAGTAGGAAGGTTGAGCATCACTGTAGGTGTTTTGGGTGGGGAAACCTAGGTTTGAACATTGCTTAAGGAAATGGAATTGCTTACAGTGGGGGCTGGTGGGAGGATTCTCACAATCAGCAGAAAGATGGTTGTTATATAGGAGGAATTTTTGGCATGTGTAGGATTGGAGAGGGGACTTGGAAGGTTTGACTTTGTGATGACAGTTGTAGATGAGGGCTCACTCCGTGAGGAGCCAGTTGATGGGGGACCACATGCAGTGAATATGAGCATGAGGAAGGTGGGACCAGAGTCATTGAAGGTACATCAGGTGATGAGGATTTCTATGGAAGGACTGGAATTGAGTTCAGTGACCATATCCTCTGCCATGATCTAGAGGCTAAGCTTTGTATTCACAGTAGTGAGGGTGGGGAATGGAGGGGAGGTTGTGGTTTTTTGGACTGGGAGATGGTGTTGAAGGGATTGAGAGGGGCATGAGGACCACAGGTAACGCAGGCGAGTTTGAGGAGAAGTTCTTTGTGAAATTTGGAATTGTTTGGGTTGATGATGACAGAGTATTCATGGGTGCTGATTGGGGTGTTAGGAATGTGGCAGACATACTTTCTAATTTTGAGGGTGAGGGATTTGAAAATTAGGAATTGTGGGCCAGGGTGGGAATAGATGAAGGTGTGGACAGCTGGGTGAGAAGGTGTGAGGTAGGGAGCAGCATCCATGTGTTCAGCAGTGTCTGGGTTTGTTTTAGGTTCTTTAGTGGTAGTGTGGCTGTGGGGTCTGCATGGGGTCACTTATGGAGCTTTTTGGTGACTATGGGATGGGGTGGGAGGTGAGGAATTGTAGAGGGTGGGATATAGTGCTGGGCAGGCCATTCCATTGGGCTGGAGTCAGTCTGGTTGCGGGAGGATGGTGTTGTGGTGTTTGGTGTAGTGACAGTGCTGTAGCAGGATGTAAATCATGCAGATGTTGCAGGGCAGTGATGAGTGTGGGAAAGATAGGGAGTGGAGGATAGGCAAATGAAAATGTGAGGTGGTGGGGAAAGTGTTGCAGGGAGTGGAGAGTAGGTGGTTGATATAACTGTGGGAAGAAACCACGAGAGTGTGTGTGTGTGTGTGGGGGGGGGGGGGGGGGGAAGATATATTGTAGTGGGCCTGAGGATGTGCTCCATATGGTGATGTAAATGATGGAGGTGGTTAGGATGTCCATCATGGGTTGATGAGCCTGGTATATATTGATATGTACCAGTGATGGAGTGTCACTGAGGTGGTTGAGGATGGCATCTAGGGTGTCCGAGATCATGTGATGTCAGCTGATTAGGAGGGGCAGTGGTGGAGATGAATACAAGTAGATGGAGGTGGTGAAGAGGCTGTGGTAGAAGTAGTGATCCAGAGGTGATGAGTATCAAGAAGGATGCAGGAAGGTGACTGTGATGTTGGTATCTTGCAGTGATGATGGCAATGGAAATGGCAACAGTGGTTGTGCAGCAAGACAGAGGCAGCAACAATAAAATAATGATATGCAAGGAGATTATGATGAACACACACATAGAAGAAAGTCTTGACAACACAAGCAAAACTATACAGATGAACAGATATGGCTGCAGAGCATAGAGGGGTGGCCCCTGTCAGTCTACGTGAAACCAACAGTAGCAACGAATGAATTAGTACAGGAGACTGCTAGCCAGTTGCTGCTAAAGCACAAGCTCTGAAGCACTTATGTGCACATGGTTTAACAACATAAGAAAGTCTGTACTAAATTTGTTACATGGCATGTAAATATAAATATAACATCAGTATCCTTTATTTATGTGCGTGATTTGGCATTATTTGGTGTCGGTCCAGCTACTTTCATCAGCAACCTTAGTGGCTAGTTACACTTAGCACAGAATAAAAAGGGCCTATAAACATCACTTAGTACAAAATAAAAGGGCCTATAAACACCCAACATCTGAATACTGAGGATGTAGCTGTTCTCTCTCATGTGTATTCAGAATCCTGGAAGAAATTGCTCTCCATTAAGCAGTGTTTGCATCAGAGTAACTCACTTCTCCACTACTGTGGGCCACCATATGCAAACTAGTGTAATACCATGCCAAAAATTGAATTTAGAAGCACAATATAAAAGAATAAGAACAGTATTTGACAAACTGTATTCCAAAGTAATGAATGAAACGGTCACTAGTATTTAATATTTAAAATATTACTTTACAAATATGTAAAGAATCTGTACCCACTAGATCAGTGTAGCAGTTTGTTAATAATTACTAACAAGCAATGAGTCAAAAACAGCATCCTTTGACTAGTACAAACTACTACTAGTTCGCTTGCCGCTACTCTCATAATAGCATAGACTGGTAGGGGCAACTCCTCTATACTTTGTGTCCATTTCTTTTCATCTGTGTTGTTTATTGTGCCTTTGTGTGGGGATTCATTGTCACTCTGTTTTGTGCATAATCATTACTGTTGCCATCTTCATCTCACTGCTGTCGTGTCACTGTTCTGCCATCGCCCCTGCTGCCATGCCTTTGTCTACTAGCCATTGACTGGCAACCTCTCCATCACCATACCTTCTCCTACCACTACCATTGTTTACACTTGCCCTTCCTTATCCCCTACAACCATCACTTGCAGCACTTCCACCTTCCATTAGGCCTATCCTCCTCTCCCAGCCCTCTAGTCTTCAGGCACACCACCCATGGTAGGACCCTCTTTAGGTCCAGCACAAGGATCAGCATCATCAAGTACTGCACTAACACCTGAATTTCTACCACCATGCATTGATCCACCTGCATCATCAATCAAATCTTTCTGCAACAAGTACCTGGACTGCGATACCCTCTTCATCCAAACCCCATTCCAAATAATCCTGTCACCTGTTACCCCTATTTGTGCCCACCACTGCCTCCTAACTACTCCCATCTGTAAGACATCCAAATGCGCTCTCCCCTGATCCCAAAATACCTAAAACAAACAGAGAGCCCAGACTTAATGGACTTCCAGGCCATCCCATCTGCAGTTACATCTACAAAACTTCATACCTTCCTCCTCACTTGTCCTGTCTCCAACCTCCTCAAATCCAAAACTGACCTCCTCAAAATCAGAAAATATATCCCTTCCTTAACCATCACTCAGATCATCCCTAGAAAAGACTCCATTCTAATCAAATCCCCTGATCCAGACTCCCACACCAAACTCCTCCAGAATATCCTCTGTGTCACTTTTGGTCCCTATGAAAACCTTGCACCCTTTCCTGCAACCACCTAGACCAAGCAACTGCAGCCTCCTTGCCATCACCCCACCCTCACTGCTGTGATCAAAGGGATTGACCCTATGACCATGACAGAGGAGGTGGAGTCTGGTCTCAACTCTCATCTTGACCTAGAAGTTCAGAAAGCACTCTGAATTTTTGATGACTCCAGCCAAACTTTCAAAGTTTGTCTTCACTGAATACCCATCCACAATCAACCACCTTCTCCACCATGTGGCTCTGGTGTACAAATGATGACACACTATTGAACCATCCAGATCCTGCCCTCAGTCCTACCACTGCCAAAGATGCGCATTGTATAATGACCACCTAACCACTGACTGTGAAAACCCACCCACCTGCCTCCATTGGAAATCCTACCATTTCCTCAAGCAGTGTCCTAACCTTGCTTCCTGTCCTCATGTAATACCTGTAGCCTTCCCAATGCAACCTATTCTTCCAAGTACAGGGCTCAACCTCCACCTTCCAAATCTGAGCTGACAGTTCTTGTCAAATCCCCTCTATCCCAAAAACTTCCTCTGTCCTCCCTGCACAGCTGAAGATATTATCTATTTTATGACCATAGTTAAAGCATCCACCCTTTCCAGATGTGACACACCCTATACCCCATTCCCTTGCTGCCTGTTCTATTGTCCACCTCAACATACAAGCACCTATTCCCACAACCAGGTCCACTTTCTTTTCACCCATCTTGACACACTAGTTCAAACCCATGCCAACCACCCACCAACATCATCCCTTCTCTCCCTAAATCATGGTGTGAAAGTGGTATAATAACCTATTCCGTAATATCTGCTCCTTTCCAGCCAATGAACACCTCTTCACACACACCCTCTCCCAACATCAAAATGATTTTTTCATTCTGAATGAAACCTTCCCCTTCCTCTTCATGCTATCAACAGTTCACCATACATTTTCCACTGAACAGATAACATACTCCCTGTGACCCAAGACAGAGTTGGTGTTGTCCACCGCAAGAACATCCTTGTTTGGCCACAACCCCTCCATACTCCTACCAAACACCTTATTCTCACTCTCTTCCTCAAAAGCATAACTGTTACCTGTGTCACTATCTATATCCAACCACATTATTCATCCCATACAAATTCCTGACCTACATAGACCACACCTTTTCAACCTACATTACTGCCACTGATCTTTACATCCATAGCCAGTCCTGTGCTGAGCTCCAGCAGTAGCATCAGTTTACTGACTTCCTCCATGGTGACATAGTGTCTCTCCCACTGCATACTCGCCCTAATAGCAATTCCACCCTGATGTTATCCTCATGTCTCCTAACCTCCTTGGATGCATTACTGCAGCAGTCCTCAACCTCACTGGAAGTGACTGTCTCCCTGTTCTGCTCACCATCCCCTTCACTATACATCCTGTCTCTCTCAAACACCTCCATGACTATTCCTGTACCGACTGGGATGACTACAGGGAGTACATTGCTACCCAGCTTGGAAGCCATCCCTTATCCTTCCAACATCCCAATGGCATCCACCATGCTGTCACCTTCCTACAGCAGACCTTATCAAACACTGTAGCTCACCACATTCCAAAGAAGCCAGTCTATGCACACTGTCCCACACTCCCTCCAAATGCTCTCCCACTGCTTCGTGAATCCCATTTTCTTTACTGATCTTTCCTGCAGACCTGTGACTGAGATACACTTGCATGCCACTGACAATTATAATGACACATCCAAAACCAGCTGAATGCAAAGAAACACTGTGTCTGGTACTGAACATGCACAAACCTCAATGTCACACTACCCATAAATTCTTCCAAGTACTGGAAGACATTTCGCTGCCTTACTGGCAATAATCCTGCTCCATCCTACCTCCTTGTGCATGACAATCACCCTCTCCCTGACAACCTAAGCAAAGCCAACTGCTTTGCATCTTACCCCTCTGGCACCATCACTATCCCAGATGATGCACATGTTGATTACTCCTTATTCCCAACAGTTCACAAGCACACTAATACCTCACTCCCATCTCTCACTTCTAGCTTCCAGTACCTCCACAACATCCCATGGACAGATCTCAGTACTCCAATAACAACACACAACAAACACAACACTGCTTCTGGTCATGAGTGCATAACCTACAAACACCTGAAAGAATGCTTCCTCTCCTTTTTAGAAATCCTAGGCATCCTTTTATGTACCTTACTTATCTCCTATCTCACCAAATCAACAACTGAAAATCTGCCATTTTTGTTTCTTTTGATCTCAAAAAGCATATGACCACATATTGCACTCCAGCCTCCTTTTTAAACTCCAAACCTATGCACTTCCCATAAATTATATCTGTGTCATTGTATCCTACCTCTCTAACTGCCCAACTTACATCACCAATACCAATTCCTGTATCTTCCATCCCACTGCAGATATGCCCAAATGTCCCTTTCTCTCTCCTCTCCTGTGTTTCCTCTACATCGCTGATATGCCAAAGTCTCCACCTCCTGTTCATCACCTCCAATATGCCAATCACACCACATTCCTTACCCTCTACCCTATGCTCCAGAAATCCAAAAGATCCCTCCAGCACCATCTCATTCAGATCACCTCCTGATGCAAACAGTGGCTCCTCAAAATCAACTCTACCAAAATCCAGGCAATAATTATAAGCTGAACCACCCACAGCTTCTGTCCGCATGAATTTTACCTTACCATTTATGACCATCCTATCCATTTAACTGACACACTAAAGTACCTCAGACTAGTAATTGCTCACTGACTAATATGTCTGATAACCATTCGATAGAAAGCCCACAGTAGACTAAAATTACTAAAACTACCAGCTGACTGAATATGGGGATGTTCATATCTATAAATCCCTGATCCAACACATCCTCTGCTATGCAAATGTTGCATGGACCTCCAGACTTCCCATCTTTTATCATGCCCTACAGATCCTTGAACGCCATGCACTCCACCTAGCCTTTTGTATCTACTTCTCCTCCCCAAACCTCATCCTCCACCAACTTATTAAATTAGTCACCCTTCTCCTCCATCCTAAAAACCTCTGAATAGCCTACACCCTTTCTCACTGATTCTGGTACTCTGCCATGCCTCTGCCACCATATTCCTCCAACACTACACCTCCACAGCCTCTACATCCTCTCCCAATGAAACTTTCCTTCCCTTACCCAAACATGAAATCTGCCCTGGTATATATCAATCCTCCCAGATCCAAAAGAACCCAACCCTCCTCCTCCAGTCAGGGTTCCCTTCCTCTGAACTGCTTTCCAACTGAATCCTAATGCTTGTTTCAAAACGGCATCCCTCTTCCCTCTCTCAAATCCTTCCTCCGAACATCAGCCCACACAAGCATCCTCTTATGCACTACCCTGACTGCTACATTTCCTGTGATACTCCTCTCCCTGGCAGTCTACACCCAGACATCACTTCTCTCATCTATATCTCTATTTTAGTCAATCAGAACATCAGTTTTTACCTTTTAACATATATTTTATAAAATACTCATTTGCCATATCATCTGTGTCCATATTTTAACTAATCAATCAGCCCTTTATATTTTAACTTAGGCTACTGACTATCTGTCTTTTTATTGCGTCAAACATTCATTTTCTCAACTGCCATGTCCAATTTTATACTATGTTTTAAAATTTTTACTTTCATATGGCTGAAGAGGGGTAACTTGTACCCACTGACAGCTCACCTGACACAAATGTCGGGTTAAGGGGATGAAATGACAATAAAGGAAAAGTCCAGAACATTATTAGGAGACAATATAGGTAACGAATGGCAGGTGATGCCAGTTCAAACTTTTGCAGGGCATTTGTGTATGCAATTTATGCCTCACAAATTGAATTCAAAATGTAGATATATGAAGTAGAGAGAGTAAAAGATAGTTTTACATCTACATCTACTCCTCAACCTACCGTATGGTGTGTGTTGGAGGGTACCCTGTACCACCACTGCTATATATTTCCTTTTCTCTTCCACTCACAAACAGAACAAAGGAATGATGACTCTCTATATTCCTCCATATGAGCCCTAATTTCTTGTATCTTATCTTCATGGACCTTACACGCAATGTATGTTGGCAGCAGTAGAATCGTTTGGTAGTTACCTTCAGATGCAAAATCTCTACAATTTTTCAATAGCATTCCTCAAAAAGGACATTGCCTTCCCTCCAGGGATTCCCATTGGAGTTCCCAAAACATCTCTGTAACACTTACATGTTGTCTGAACCTACCAATAATGAATCTAGCAGCCCGTCTCTGAACTGTTTCGATGTCTTTCTTTAATTTGCCCTGGTATATATCCCAACCCCTCAAGCAGTACTCAAGACTAGGTTGCACCAGTGTCCTATATGTGGTCTTCTTTACAGATGACCCACACTTTTCTAAGCTTCTCCCAATAAACTGAAGTCAACAATTGACCTTACCTACCACAGTCCTCATGTGGACATTCCATTTCATATCACTTTGCAAAGTTACACCCAGGTATTTAAATGGCGTGACTGTGTCAAGCAGGACACTACTAATGCTGTATCCAAACATTAAGAATTTGTTTTTCCTACTCATCCACATTAACATACATTTTTCCACATTTAGAGCTAGCTGCAATTCATCATACCAACTAGAAATTTTGTCTGTCGTATCCACCTACAGTCGCTCAACAATGACACCTTACTGTACACCACAGCACCATGAGCAAACAACCTCAGATTGCTGCCCACCCTCTCCATCAAATCATTTATGTGTATAGAGAATAACAGTGGTCCTCTCACACTTCCCAGGGCCCCCCTGATGATACACTTGTCGCCGATGATCACTTGCCATCGAGGACAACATACTGGGTTCTATAACTTAACATGTCTTTAAGCCACTAACATATCTGTGAACCTATTCCATATTCTCATACCTTCTTTAACAGCCTGCAATGGGCACCATATCCATTGCTTTCTGGAAATCTAGAAATATGGAATCTGCCTCTTGCCCTTCATCCATAGTTCACAGTATATCATGTGAAAAAATGGTAAGCTGAGTTTCACATGAGTGATGATTTCTAAAACCATGCTGATTCACAGACATAAGCTTCTCAGTCTTAAGAAAATTTATTGTATTTGAGCTGAGAATATGTAAGGATGGAACAGACTCATCATGGTTTAATAATGAAATTCAGAAAATGCCGAGGAAGCAGAAGTTGTTGCCCTCTCATTTCAAAAGAGAACACAAATGATGACAAGCAAAGGTTAGTAGAGATTTGTGCATCCATGAAAAATCAATGCTCAAAGTATACAAAACCACTACCATCATACAAAGATCTGGCAGAGAACCTGAGAAAATACTGGTCTTATGTAAAATGGCTAAGCAGATCTAAGGCTTCCATCCAATTCCTTGTTGATCAGTCTGGTGTGGCAGCTGAAGATAGGAAAATAAAAGCTGAAGTTTTAAATTTCACATGCAAGAAATCATTCACACTGGAGAATCATACAAACATACATCATTTGACCATTGAAAGGACTCCTGTATGGCTAATATAGCAATAAGTGCCCCTGGCAATACATAAACAACTGAACAATTTTAAAGCAAATAAGTCACCAGGTCCAGATAGAATCCCAATTTGGTTTACAAAGAGTACTCTATGACATTGGTCCCTTACCTAGCTTGCATCTATCACGAATATCTCACCAAGTGCAAAATAAAATTGCAAGTGACTCCTGTATATGAAAAGGGTTAAGACACGGACATGCAAAATTACAGACCAAAATCCCTAACACTGGTTTTAATTTTGGTTTCAGTGGTTCCATTCCTTTGAAATAATTGTTTTGATAGGAGGGGAAGCTACCAGTAAAAGAATGATAGTTCACTTAGAGAAAGATCACTCTGAACAGATCCTATCCCAGAATATTTCATTTTAGCTAGTTCATTCATGAACTACCCATTCCCCATTTTAACTGGTACTTGTCAGTGTGCATTGAACAAATCTATCAGGGAAGTTAGTTGCATCTCGCTCCAGCGAGGCTGTGAATCATTTGATGTTGACTGGCTAATGTCACAGAGAGGCATTTCAGTCTGGTGCTAACACCATCTGCTGACATTAAGTAGTGCTGTCACGGAATACCTAGGCTGTAACTAGTTTTTTGGCACAGTCACTTGTTAATGGTGGAACTGATCATGTGTACTGTGCAGTGCAACTTGTGCAATATTGAGTCTATGCAGAGATTTTGTATGCACATTTGAGGAATGCACATAAAGTACTGCAAAATGTGTAAGTACTTGAGGCTGAAGCAAAAGCAGTGACTAGGTTAGTGAAAACAACATGCCAGAAAGCCATTGTTGATGCGTGATTTTTTCAAAATGTTATCACAAAATGGTGCTCCATAGACAACTGCAGCCTATTGAGTAATTTGAGATTACATGTGCAAGAAGAACTGTTGTTGCAATCTTCAAAGAAATGGTTGTACTCCAGTCATCAGGCAGTAAGTAACTTCATGTAATTATTAGTTTATGAAGCACACATTTTAAGGTAGTTTAATTTGTCCAGGCAACTGGTTAAGGAGAGTAAGAAGTTTCTTAGTATGTTATCAAGTTTCATCCTTTGTTATTTTGACCCAGTTCTAAACTGAGAGTTTATTTCAGTGCATGTATACAGATTTTGTTCTGTATTAATGGCTATTCTCTGATGAATTTCCTTCAATTCTACCTTGAAGTCACCAACAACCTTACCCATTATTAATGGCATTTAGTTTATTTGTGTTAGCTACAAACTGTACTCATTGTATTCTAAATTTTGTAGGGCTGAAACATTTGCTTTTAGAAATGCTTTCCTGTGCACGCTAATACTGCTGAATGTTCAAAGTTACAAATTTTATTGTAGTTGTTTGTAAGACTCATACAAGAATGTTTTGAGTTTGATCAAAACAATTTGCAAAGAGAGCAGTCATTTTGGTACCCTGTGCTCTTACTCTTCGATACTGCCAAACTAGTGTCTAGTAAAATGTTTGTAAACTTCTATTGTCTGGTGTAATAAATTGTGTGATACAGTAAAAGAATGATAGTTAAAATAGAGAAAGATCACTCTGAACAGATCCTATAAAACTGGACTAGAAAATACTTGAGGCTGAGACAAAAGCAGTGACTAGGTTAGTGAAGACAACATGTCAGAAATTGGCACTGCTGTTGCGTGATTTTTTCAAAATGTTATCACAAAATGCCTGTCTCAAGACAATTTTATTTGATTACCCTGTAGTGATGGCTTTGCCCGCACCTGGCAACATACTTTTCTTCTAAATAGTATCCCCTGGAGCAGACTAAGTGTATGTTCTCATGAAGAGCATCCCAGTAGACAGTATTTTGCCAATGCATATCCTACAATTTCATGTGGCACAGTACACACACCCAGACATAATAGTGCTGTTTCTCTTCCACAGATTGAAAGTAAAATATTTAAATACTTTTTAGTTCTATTAAAGACATAATTTCCGCAATGCCTACTTAAATTAAAATGAGTCTATTTTTGTGGTCCTTGCTGAGCTGCAGTAAGCTTTATACCTCACAGCTATTAAGCATTGTGCCAACTGTTCAGTTCAGGCCATTTACTGTCACCCAGAATTCAGCCTAACAGAATAGCATCAAATGTAGAATGTCATGCACAGTTAGTAGTATTTGTTTGGTGATATGTTTAGAGTTTGACTAACTACAGAAATGTTACATGTAAAGTTATGGTAGCTTTAACTTTATAAAGAATTTTGTATTATGTGAGAGATTCCATCCATGCTGAAGAAGTCACCTTATTACTTAGCAAGACCTCTTCCCCATGAGAGACCTCAGATTCAGTGATAATCAGCACCTGACAGTGAAGTGTTGGCCACGTTTGTTGGCCCTGATCACACATACTGTAAAAATTACCATAAAGTGTGGTTGCTTTATTCCACTTTTGGACAGTTTTTCAAAAAGATAAAGTAATACATAGTAGTTTTGTAAAATGACTTTTGAAAACGAGTTTATTCTGTTCCAAAACAATGTAAAAGTCATCTAGTGAAGTACAAAGACATCAAACATTTAGTTTTGAAATTTTATAATTTAAAAAAAAAATTGGAGAAAAGTAGCGCCTGAAGCAGGTTACTTCACTCCCTTAATGTAAACATTATTTTAAGGCAGGATAATAGCTTGAGGCAATGTTACTCTCTTTAAAATTTATTTTGTTACCTTATAGGACCATGGTTTCTTGGTATTAAAGGGATAAAAACTATAAAAAACACATGGTAGGACAACTTTTTTAATTTAAGATGTAAAAAAGTAACAAACATGAACAAACTGTTGTGTTATGCTGTTATCAAAGAAAAGGCAGTTGTCTCATTGGGTATGGTGTTGTGTCAAAATGTCAGTGACTATACTAGGAAAATATTGTGCACAAATTCATTACCATTAACCAATTCTGGCACTGAGAAAATACCTCTTTTCCTTAATGGTTTTGATGGTTTATATCTTCAATTGTATCATCTCACTTACAAAAATGTACATCTTTATTTACAGGCCTTTTCCAGTTATCAAGAGATGGCATCATGGTTTTACAGCTGCAGCTTCTTTGATAAAACTTTCAATAATACCAGGGTAACATTTATTTTCATATGGTGTAACCACAAAAACACTTATCACCTTGCTGATTGGTTTCAGTTTTGCTTGTGGTTCTCTTCACTCTCTATAGATGCTGCTAACACTTCCATTTCATTACTTTCATTTGATTCTCAATGGTCGTCTGAACTTTCCACAAGATTTTGTTCTTTTAATAGGTCTTCAACACTTGAATAATCAAGCACTGTCTACATTTTTCCTTGTTTTAAGCTGTTTACTAGTACCTGGCTCTGTCTCGGAAGCATTTTATGACATTTCTAACAAGAATTCAATTTCTTGTGGATTCCTTTAGATTTTTAGTGCTGTAAACTGCATATTGGAAAGGTCCTATCCCTTTTTACAGTCATATCATATTATAATATAGCACTAAACTCTTAACAGTACTTATTTTCCATGTAATAAGATTCATCCCAAGGTGATCAGGGTTAAAACACATTGATTAAAAGTTTCTGAGTAATATTTAGACAATAATTTCTACACATAAATGAATGTCATTTGCTTTCTGTATAAGTAGTTTTCTGATAGCAAATTACCAGTTTTTCTTGTCAAAAAGTATCTAAGTAATACAGTAGGACAGATATTGTTAGCAGAAAATATCCAAGATAGTGAATGGCAGAATAACTCAAATGTACAAGCTAGCAGAAACTGTCAACTGTTGAACTGAATCAGAACTGTTCCAAAATGATTGTTAGAATTGGTGCTAGACAGCATTGAACCTTTCTCAGAGTTACAGCAAAGCTACCCTCCCAGGGAGAAAAGTAGCCCTGTATTACAGTAACCTGATCTGCTCTTGATTCACATCATGGTTTATAGGGCAACTGGGGAAACACATCATATAAAAAAAATTATACATCAGGTGGAAATTCAACTGTTGTTAATAAAGAAAGCAAATTAGTTTTGTACCTTGTTTCTGTTCATAGCTTTATCCTAGTACATTAAGCTAACAAACCTTAACTGAAGTATCCAACTGATTATTTAAATATTACATCTACATCTACATTTATACTCTGCAAACCAACATGGCACGGGGTATGTCCCATTGTACCAATTATTAGTGTTTCTTCCCATTCCAGTCATGTTTGGATCATGGGAAGACTAATTGTCTGAATGCCACTGTGCGAGCTGTACATTATTTTGATCTTATCCTCATGATCGCTGTGTGAGCAATATATAGTGTATTCCTAGAGTCATCACTTAAAGCCAATTCTTGAAATTTTGTCAGTAGACTTTCTCAGGATAGTTTATGTCTATCTTCAAGAGTCCTCTAGTTCAGTTTCTTCAGTATCTCTGTGACAGTCAGCATGGATCAAACAAACCTGCCTGCCTGCAATATATAGTGTATTCCTAGAGTCATCACTTAAAGCCAATTCTTGAAATTTTGTCAGTAGACTTTCTCAGGATAGTTTATGTCTATCTTCAAGAGTCCTCTAGTTCAGTTTCTTCAGTATCTCTGTGACAGTCAGCATGGATCAAACAAACCTGCCTTTCACTGTATATGTTCAATATCCCCTGTTACTCCTATTTGGTATGAGTTTCACACACTTGAGCAATCTTCTAGAACCAGTTGCATGAGTGATTTGTAAATGATCTCCTTTGTATACTGACTGCACTTCCTCAGTATTCTGCCAATTAATCAAATTCTACCATCTGATTGCCCATGACTAAGCCTATGTGATCATTTCACCTCATATCCCTACAAAGTGTTACACACAGGTATTTGTATCAGTTGGCCGATTTAAGCCGATTCCAACAGAAACTCATTGATATTACAATCACAGGATACTATGTTTTTTTCATTTTGTGAACTGCACAGTTTTACATTTTTGAACATTTAAAGCATGGTGCTAACCTTGAACTCTTATCAAGGTCTGACTAAATATTTATGCAGTTTCTTTCAGACAGTATAGATTATAGATAACTGCATCATCTACTATTAATATTGTCTACAAGGTCGTTAATATCATTAATATACAAGATCAACAGCAGGGGTTCCAGCACACTTCCCTGGGGCAAACCGGAAGTTATTTCTACATCTGGTGATGTCTCTCCATCTAAGATAATCTACTGCATCCTCCTTATCAAAAAGTCTTACATCCAGTCACAAATTTCACTTGATACCCCATGTGATCATACTTTTGACAATAGGCATAGGTGTGGTACTGAGGCAAATGCTTTTTGGAAATGAAGAAATATTGCATCTACCTGAAACTTCCTGGCAGATTAAAACTGACCTTTGCCTTTCGCGGGCAAGTGCTCTACCGACTGAGCTATCCAAGCTTGGGCAGCTCAGTCGGTGGAGCACTTGCCCACGAAAGGCAAAGGTCCCGAGTTCAAGTCTCAGTCTGGCACACAGTTTTAATCTGCCAGGAAGTTTCATATCAGCGCACACTCCACTGCAGAGTGAAAATCTCATTCTGGATTGCATCTACCTGTCTGTTGGGCTTCACATGACCAATGTTTTCAGAATCCATACTGGCTGGCATGAAGGAGATCATTCTGATCAGGATATCTCGTTATGTCTGAGATTGGAATATCTTCTAAGATTCCACAACAAAGGATCACTTCTTCTACCCTTCTTGTAGATGGTTGTGATCTGTGCTTTTTTTCAAGAACTTGACATGGTTTTTTGTTTGAGGGATCTAAAATTAATTGGACAATGCAAATTTTGTGAACTTTTATGGCTTTGCTACTAACCATAATTAAATTATCAGTATGCACTGAAGTTCTGTAAAAGAGAAAATTTGAAAAAGCTATAGTAGCCTACATTATTATTAGTCTTCTGTAGACCTACACACTGTACAGCAATCTTTACAGTGGTATTTTTGCATATGTATTACTCATCAGTGGCAGAAAATGCGCTGAGTAAAATAGCAAAATAATGAACTGGAATTATTTTACACATTGCAGTGTTCCCTGAAATTTTCCTTGTCAAATTCTCCAGATTTAAATAGGTTCGTAAGGACCCTGAGTATAAGCTATATGTATTTGTAGTACTAATGACATTCTGGAAGTATTAACTTTACTTTGAGGGATTTTCCTGTACACCTTGATTCCAGAATCAGTTATTTTGCAACATGACAAATAAGATTTCAGGCCCAAAAATCTGCTAGACATAGGGAACATTAGACAGAAAAACTTAAATATTAGGAGCCCAGAATGATTAAAATTTATTTTGTATTTAACTTTTTGGTCTAAGAATGTTGAATTCTAAGAGTTGCAAAACCCACAAAAGTAGCAGTACAAGACAGATACATCCTAATTTCCTTTGGCTGTGACACAATTCGAACAGAATCACAATATTTTCTTGAAAATGCTGGACCCATGCTATAAAGGGCTCTAAATACACCCAGCATTACATAAAATTCTTGTTGATTCTACATATTGCAACTGAGAGTAGATAACTAAAAATAATAAAGAACCAGAAATATATTTGCTAGCCTTCAGACAATTATTGACACAGAACCCACAGGGTTGTCACACTTAAAAGCATTAGCTGCAGTTATTAGTAATTCACTCAGAAAACTTGATGCATTTTATTACAAATCCTCTGCTATACAGCTATGAAAAAGATCCAATTTCTGGATGAGGTACACCTGTCTATGAAAACAAATTGTTTCACTTGAGTACATAAACTTTGGCATAACATTCATTGTAAGAGACTTGGCCATAATATCCTTTGGACCTAACATAATTGGAGTGAGGTAGTACCTGAAAATCACAGAGAGGAAAAACATTGTCAGAGCATCTGAATATAAATGTAGACTTAAGAATTTTCAAATATTATCATCATTGTGTTCTTCTCCTTTAGTCCAAATACTGGTTTGATGCAACTTTCCATGCTAGTCTATCCCATGCTGCAACTGACACCCATTTGGACCTGTTATTACAGGCAAACCTTGGCATGCCTCTACAAGTTTAACACTCCCCCTGCCCACTCCCCCACACTTTCCACCATTATCAAACTCCCAATTCCCTGATTTGTCAAGATATATCTTATCATTAAAACCAATTTTTCAGTCAAGTTGTGCCATAAATTTCTTTACTCAGCAGTTCAATTCAGTACTACCTCAGTAATCTGATATACCCAAATAATCTGCAGCATTCTCCAGTGACACCATATTTCAAAAGCTATTATTTTACACGTTTCAAAAACCAGTGAACTTTCAGATTGTGTAACCAGTGAGCACTGCCATAACAAGATTGATAAGCCCAATCTATATCACTGCCCGAGGTCAAAATTAGTTTGAAAAATGATAGTCTCGATGCAAACAGGCACAGCCAGGAAATGTCAAAGTGAAATAAGAGAATCATTACCTCCCAACATGAACCAGACCTCAGGCTAAGCTACAGATCAATCTTTCAGTGCAACCAAAATTTCTGGGGATGGGGGTGGAGGCTTTTGAGTTCCAATACATAACTTCAGTCCAAAAAGGTATACAGTCTATTAAAGACCAGTCTCAAAATAATTTAACTCTCTTAAAACTGAGAATGGAAGCAGGTGTCAAGTTAAAAAATATTTGTCTCCAGCATTAATGTGTGTTCCTGAAAAAGTATGATTTTTTCAGAAGGTTTGTTATAAACCATTCGAGAGATGTAAATCATCAGACTGAAAAATAATTTCAATTCTAAACGTAGAACCAAGTAGAAAATTTTTGTGAAAGGGCTAAAAGGTAAAATCAGTATAAAAACTAAATACATCTTGCAGGAAATAACTACTTGAAATAAAAAACATTGGTGAGTGTTGTGTTGAAACTATATTAAGTACCAAAGTTGAGGTAGCAAATGACATCAGATTATCACCTGGTAAAGAACTCCAACTACAGAATAGTACTATCACTGATATTCATTCAATTGAATTGGAAGTTCCCCTATGAAACTGCATGCCCTTAGTGAACAAGCGAACGCAGCAGATTCTCCTATGGTAAATAAAAATTAAAAAGAGTACATGAAAATGTGAAACCAAAAATTCAGACTGTTCTCATAGTTGATTTGCCATCTGAGGGAAAAAGAGACTTAGAAATAAGCAAGGGGGAAAATATCTGAAGATCTGGATAAGTTTATTGATTTAATTAAAAATAAATTACACACTACACCATGAAACAGATATTAATATATTTGCAAAGCTCAAAAATTATTCAAAGAGAAGGGTCTTTTAGCAGAGCTTGATAGCAGATGTGGGAAAAATTTGAGTACTGAAGCTGCTGAATTAGGAAAATTTTTTTATCAGAATTAAGAACAGTTTATAATTTTGCATGGTGAGTAGGCTGTTGTGAGTATAGGAAGAAACACACAGCAGAGAAAACGATTGGTTTTATGTAATTTTCATGAGATCTACTCAATTTTTAAGTCGGAATACCCAGATTTAAAAATTTGTTTTTCAAAATTCTGCTCTCTGAGACATAAATGATGTGTTTTGGTTGGTACCAATGGTACACATGTAGTGGGCATATGCACATTACATCAAAATGTCATTTTATTGATTCACAGGACTGGTCTTGGACAGACTTACAAAGAACTTATGTCATAGATTATTTGTGAAGCAGCAGCCTGGGAAGGAATGCTGAGGCAATGTGAGAAGTGCCCACCAAAAGCAAAGATGCCGGTGCCCATATGACAGTTTGTACGGGGGGGGGGGGGTGTTTAACCTTCTAAAAACCTGTGTAATACTGAATTTTAAATCATTTTCTTGGAAGAAAAACACCCAACTGTGCTATATTTTTTCCTTTACAGGAGTGGTAGGTGTGGTCGGGAGGGGCGGCGGGGGGGGTGGAGGGGGGGTTGTCTCCCCTTTGCCCATAGGTGTGGGCACACTGGATAAAAGTTAATTTTATAAGTTTTTTACAATCAAAACGTGAGGACAACAGTGAAGAAGATCCTGTCAAGTACAGTCAGTAGGTTTTAACTGACTGAACTGTAATGATATGGTACTTGAGCCTAGTTGAGGAGTTCATTGATAGGTTATTGGGGCAGCTGAACATTTTAATACCACATTCATACACAGCCAAGTCACAAGCCCTGATTTTTTAGAAATTGAAGGGGAATACTTCTTGAAACACAGCAGTCATTTCTATGGATTTCAGTGAAAACTATGCTTCTATAATACAAGAAGAAGTTTAAGGCTACCACTGCACTATTCAACCTGTCATGATTCACTACAGGGATGCAAGTGGTGAAACACTTATTTTCTATCTTTGTATCCTTTCTGATGACCTTAAACATGATGTGTCTAAGATACATATAGCCATAAACACTGACAACATTTCTGAAAGGGAACTACCCAAACATTGCACACATTCACTAATTCAGTGGTGGCTATGCTGGCCAGCATAAAAACAAAGATAATTTAATGAGGTGTGTCAAATACCACACTTTAATCCAATTTCCTCACAGCTAGGTATCAGTCACAAGTATTTAATTTTTGTGAAATGTATAATTATAATCATTATATAGATGTTTAAGTGTGCATACTTCATAACCATATAATTGATTGAAATATTGTCAATAGACGGTCATATAATCATAAAAATTAACACAAATCCATTAAGCATTAACTACAGTCTCTTTATTTTTTATCATATTTATCATCTTCCATCATTAAGAGTATAAATGCAATTAACTAAAGCCTTCAATAGCATTTTACCAACACTCAACTAAGCTATCACCCTTATGTCTAACATAGGCCTTCGGATACATTACAGATCTGTCTGCCATCACAAATAAGACATTATATTCACATTCACTGACTTTGCTGACACACAACCAAACTGTCACCTTTTAACCTAATTTACAGCTCAGGCTATCCAAGAGATGAGTTGGTTCCAACAACCTACATTCCAAGAAATAACATGGGAGCAAAAAAAGAAAATCATACCGTCAGCATTCTGATCTCTTCCTGTTTGTAAATGTGTTGCATCCCATGCTATATTATTATGTCATGGAATTAAGCTGACATCCAGTGCTAATTGGTTCAGTTGACACTTCTCATTTTTTCATAAAAAGAACATTGTATAACAGAGATCAACCAATTTAGACAGTGATGCTTTTAAGACAATGATTTCATATTTGGGAGGATGGAATTTACTCTGTCCAGCTTCCCTGATTTAGGTTTTCCTGAATCATCTTGGGCAAATGTCAGCATGGTTTCTTTGCCGAGGCTATGGCCAACCACCTGTCTGATCCCCATAATTACTTTGTGTAGTTAGATTATTTTATGTTCCATGGGTCATAGGATTTCTAAGTGTGAGAGAGAACTATTTAGCCAGAGCTATTGGCAATATCAAACACAAGAAATGTGCAACAGTCCCATTGTCAAAAAATCAACACCTGGACCATCTAAATTGGCTTGTTGTGCAGTATATTAAACTAAAGTTTCCATTACAGAGGTACAAACTCCAGTTGTACCAGCAGTAGAAGAATTATTAACAATATATTTCACAACAAACTTAAATACTGTATAATATACCAGTTATATACAGAGCACTCAACACACTATACAGTCAGAATTGTTGGAATTTACAGCAGTGACAGCAAGAGTAACAAAGGTAAGAGGAAAGAAGACCTCCACACTCCAGGAGAATTTTTGGTATCTTTCACCACAGAGGAAGAGAGTGTATGAAAAGATCAGCAGCACAGACTGCCAGTACTTGTGCTCATTGAAATCATCCTGATGACTCACGATTCTAAAAAGGGTGCAAATTTAAAAACGCTAAATCTGCAGCAGTTTACTCCCATAACAAAAGAGGACATAATAATGAAACAGGCGAATTAGTAATAAATCTAAATAATACTGAATGTGAAAGGTAACCTGACATATTATGTTTCGCAGAATAACATGTCACTAGTGGATGTCACAGACTGTGCACTGATGGACTCAGTTTGGATTTTCATTATTGTAGATTTACCATGGAAAAAGGGGAATAGTGTTATATGCTAGGAATTATGTAGTATTTAGTGCTTTAGAATATAGCAATTTTTGTATTGAGCAATCCCTTGAAGTGTGTGGCACAGAACTGTCAGCAAATAGTACATCAGCTATCATATTATCTATTTACAGAGCACCCTCAGTAATCTGGGAATCTTTTCCAAACAGAGTGAAGCAGTCTAGTCAAAACTGTACAAAAACATTTCAGTCATATTACTAGATGGCTTTACTGTAAATGTCTTGGGTGAAAGTAGTAAAAGAATAGAGCTGAAGCAATTGATGAGCTCTTACAATTTAGTGCAGGAACTAGAATTTTTCCACTAGGGTGAATGACTGTTCTAGTTAACTGATAATGTTTTTTGTTGATAAGTCTAAGCACTGAAGCTTAACAGTCAATTAACTCTGAAATGTGTTGTCAAATCATGATGCTGTAATTCTTACTAACCCTCAATTGAATCTTAAGATAAAAACCAAAAACTGTCTCGAAAACTGCGAAATTAATAAATAAAGTAGCAATGGAGACATACAGGCAGAAGTTACAGCTTGTAGACTGTGTATGAAGTATATAATACAACAGATGTTAACTTAAAATTGAGAGTTTTTACAAATCAAGCTACAAGTCTTTTTAGGAAGTATTTCCAAAGAAAAGAGTTAGAGAAAATCAGTGTACCTGAATCAAATGTTAAAGTTTGCAGAAATCATATTATGATTGTCAACAAGTTAGTCTGTGAAAGCATAAATACTAAGGAAAAGTTGCAGAAATGTTAAAGAAGTGCAACAGAAGGCTTTGTTCAACAAGCTGCAGCTAGATATGAAAAGAATATGGAACACCTGACTGGAAACTGAACTCTGCAAGGTGAAGGTAATAATAATAATAATAATAATAATAATAATAATAATAATAATAGCTTTATTCAGCATCAAATGGTACACTGCACATGTACAAAGAAACAGTAATGATTAAAGTTATTTGTAAAATACACAAGACACGTTCTTCTGAATATGTCATTAATTTACAACAACATTACAATAAGATGTTTACTGATTTCTATGCACATAATTTCACAAAGCATTTGTTGTTCTTCATATAAGTATGGTACTCTTCTAATGTGTAGAAATGGTGTTTTACTAAAAATTTCTTAAGCTGATGTTTCAGTTTAATTGTAGGAAGAGCCATGACTGCACTAGGCAGTGCATTAGCTAATTTTATACCTGCGTACTGAGGCCCCTTTTCGTAAAGCGCTGTTCTGTGGCTGCCAATGTAAAATCTTTCTTTATTTCTAGTATTGCACTGGTGGAAATCTGAATAAGTGTTTGGGTGCAGTCTTTTCACAAGCAATATGGCTTTTAGAATGTATGTGTTTATAACAGTTAACACCTCTGTTTTCGGAAACAAGTTGCGACAAGATTCCCTATATTTTGCTCCACAGATTATTCTCACACCCCTTTTTTGAAGAATGAGTAGCTTATCTAGATTAGCTTTGGTTGTTGCCCCCCAAATTTCAATACTGTAGTTCAAGTGAGAGGAGAAAAGAGCATGGTATGCAGTCTTTAGGACTACTGCGTCTCTACAGAACTTGCTAATAGTACTAATTGCAAATATATTTTTTGACAACTTAGTTGCTAGGGAGTTAATATGTGTGTCCCATTTCAGGTTGCTTTGGATTGTTATGCCAAGGAATTTTACACTAGACTCATTCTCTACCAATTCACTGTCAATGTATAATTTTATTTCATTATTCAAACTACTTTTGTTAAACTCCATCAAACATGTTTTACTGGTGCTTACATTTAAGTGGCTTTCATTAAAAAACTGAACAACTTCTTTTGTCACATTATTACACTTGGCCTCTAGTTCATTACATAATTCCTTTCTACACACAATGGACATGTCATTGGCATACAGAACAATTCTGGAATTCGTAGTACAGTACTTAATATCATTTACATAGATCAAGTAGAGAAGAGAAGTGATCTCTGATCTGTAGACACCAGTTTCCATTTTAAGCAGAACAAACTGTTTTCTATTGCTCATATAACACTTTATTAGTTCATAAGCAGAGCCTCTAATGCCCATGTTCGATAGCTTGTCTAATAGGATGTCAACATTCACACAATCAAAGGCTTTTTCCAGGTCTAGGTATACACCTGCCACATGTTCCTTGCTTTTGATATCCCCTAACACCTCTTCAATTAGTTGAGCAGCTGCAGTGCTAGTTGATTTACCTTTTAGGAATCCATTTTGATTTTCAAACATCAGGTTAAGAAAGTTTATAATCCTGTTGTATATAACTTTCTCAACTATTTTGGAAAAGACAGGAAGGATTGAGACTGGTCTTTAGTTTTCTATTTTGTTGTTGTCACCTTTCTTAAAAATGGGTGTTACCTGTGCTATTTTCAGTCTGTCTGGAAAGATGCCTGATTCTATTATATTGTTGACTGCTATAGACAGAAGTACAGAGACATTTTGGCTACAGGCTTTTAAAACATTAATATTTAGGCCATCATGCCCAGCTGAATTAGAGGGTTTTAGAGAGCTAATGATGCCCATTATTTCTGCAGAGTTTGTGGGGGCTAGATATATACTATGGTCACATGTATTACCTTAATAATAATCATTTACTTCAAAACTATGCTATGTCTTATGTTTTGCTTCACTGTGGCAGCTGTGTCTCACCCCACTTGAAAGTCTGTGAATGTTGGCTGCAGTTACTGCAAAAGTAATCAGTCATTCAATACCATGACTTATTTCTTCCAAAAGCTTAAGTTCAGCTTAGACTAGTGCACCCCACTTGATCGTCAGTGCAAAGACAGATGTCTGCAGTTGAGAACATGAAACCTGGATTGAAAAGTAGAGACCTGTATAGCTGAAGGTTTGAGAAAGAAGAATGAATCCATAGATTCCTATAAATGAAGTTTCTGTTGACAGAGAGCATTTCTAGTAATGAAAACTGACATCTCTGTGCCTCTTCAACATCACACAACTATGATTGAAGGACAGCAGATTCTTGCAAGTGCTGACCAATGAATGGTTTGGTATGTGGTTTTGGTTGGAGTAATAAAAACACTTGTGTGGTTTTGGTTGGGGTAATAAAAATACTTGTGAGCAATAACCAGTTAAAAACTCCCTTTTAAATACTCCATGGTTTTCATGTGAGCAAATGGGAGCCTAACCTTACATTTTTTGATGGTTGATGGGATACATATGTTCAACTAAAGTAATATACAGTTTTGAGTTTTGTAATATCTATAAATCATATCTGTCTTGTGCTAGCATGTGGCAAGATGTTTTTGGAACTAGACCATGGGGTGGATATCTAGAAGACTGTGAGTGATCAAATGGGGTGGCATGTGCTTGTAGATGGCACAGTCTGCCTATTTCATGAAAATCAGACCAAATTACTATTTTATCTACTCCAAGAATTTGTGAAATAACTAATTGTGTTTTCTTATACATCATAGACATTGTTTGGAAACATTACTACACACTCCAGTAATTCGGTAGGTTTGCACATAATTCGTATGTAATGGGATGTATATTACCCAGAAAACTTCATAGAATGCAGAGAATATTGGTGTGGTAAGTCAAAACCATCTTCAAAGTTTATGTTGAAAACTTGTGTGTGATGTTTCATGTTTTTTACAGTCGGGAGAATAAATGTGTTTAGGTACTGATTTGTTATACTTTTTCCATAATTGACATCCTGATGAAATCATTCTAAAATCAACAGTTTAACTCAGAAAATCCTATGTTCACATGAAAACATGGATCTGGTTAGGTTTCTGGGACACATATATTCCACTTCACCAATTTTCAGAATCAGTCAGCTCAAAATTTTTTTGTTAGTGAAAGTGTTGGGTTGTTTGGGGGAAAGAGACCAAACAGTGAGGTCATCAGTCTCATTGGATTAGGGTAGGATGGGGAAGGAAGTTGGCCATGCTCTTTCAAAGGAACCATCCTGGCATTTGCCTGCAGTAATTTAGCGAAATCACAGAAACCCTAAATCAGGATGGCGGGACGCGGGATTGAACCTTCTTCCTCCTGAATGCGAGTCCAGTGTGCTAACCACTGGTAGTGAAAGTGAACTGGTATTATTTATCACAGAGGAAGACAGTTTTTGATCTATTGTTTTTCAAGCATGTGCAAAATAAATTTTAAACATGAAAGGGCTAAAATGGTGCATTACTGTTTCTCATTGATGTCTCATGGTTTTCAAAGCAGTCTAAAAAATGTTACTCCTTCCATCTCCCTGAACTATTTTTTCCTAGATTCTGTACTTTTTTTGGTAGGGACTGGCTTTCTACAGAGGTTGTACAAAAGTAACTTTTCCCTTGTACCTTTCAATCACTTGAGATGCTTTACAGTAGGCAAAACATCTTAAAACTCAGATCCCCTTTTTGGCAGACATTCTTGCATGCAAGGGGAGACATATGGGGCCAACTAAATCTGTAAGTCATTGACACACTTAACAAACATAGTCTGTGTGACTTATAATCCCCATAATGTCCTATTTTCTCCCTTGCTCCATGGGTGGAGAGGCTGACTAGGGATGTCTGACTGCCCATCAGGTTTGTGGTTGGGGGAGGCCTTGCTCCCTGCCATCTGCTATTGCCACTTGCATTCCAACTACTTTTCAAAGGCACTGTCATACTACCGGGCATCCAATTTAACAAACAGATTTTAAGTAGCTATACATTGACAGGTATGAGTACATGTCCATAGTACCATTTGCTTCAGTATTTAATTTAATCTGATTTAATGTGCATACCCTTCAATGCTTATATTGAAGGTACAGTATGGCTGACTAAAATTATCATGTAACACTAAAAACTATAAACCAGTTTCATTACTTTCAGTTTTTTCAAAGGTACTGGAGAAATTGATGCATGGCAGAATGGTTAACCATCTAAGTAAATACAACATCTTGAACAACAGCCAGATTGGTCTTCAGAAAGGGGTATCACTACAATGCATGGATTTGTTGACAATGTTTTGGAATTCATAAATGATAATACAATACCAGTTGGAATATTTTGTGATCTATCAAAAGCATTTGACAGTGTTAGTCACCATATCCTCCTGAATAAAGCCAAACCTCTAGGAATTATTGGAATATGCAGATGGCTTGAATCTTATCTGTGTGGTAGAAAGCAGAAAGTTTTCCCAGAAGGAATGTATTGTGGTCATGTACCTTCAGATTGTGAGTCCGTAGCTATTGGAATGCCTCAAGGCTTAGTGTTGGACCCACTGCTTTTTCTAATTATTATTAACGATTTGCCACTATGTACAGTAGGTGCAAAGGTACCATGTTTGCTGAAGACACTACTACATCAGTTAATAATCCTGCTGAGAATGTATTACGTGAAGCAGTAAATGTGCAGTCCTAAAGCATCAACTGCACACTGACCAGTGCAGCATAGCAAAACGGCATCAAGATGGCACTGATCTACATGCCAATGGAGAGAGTGGGCAGCACCACACCTCTAGGAAGACAGAGTTCAGCACCCACTGTCAACACTGATTTAATCAGCTGCCCATTGCTGGTCAGTCCAGTTCTGTTGCAGATCATCAGTACTGAGTATTGAGATGATGATACTTCGCCAGCATTCTGCGAGCAGTGATACTGGCTAAAGTACTTGCAAGCAGGAGGCACAGGAAGCCACCTTATAATGAGAAATTATGCTTGTCTTCTTTTTAGAAGTAACGTGTTCTATTAATCTACAACTGTTTTGTACACAAGATTTTGTATTCCTGCCACCAGCCATCACAACTTCTCTCCTTCCTTTTGCATCAGTTCTGCCTCCTGCAGCAGCCAACATAACAGTCTTTCAATAAATATAGAACAAGACAAATTACATCCATTTCTCCTCTAACACTAATGTTACATAGAAAATAAAAATAAAAAGTTTTCTTGATAATGCAAAATTCATTTAAAAAAGACAGCTACTAGTTTCATCAGTGTCTATTGTTTCAATAAAAGTGTAATTAAACGTTTTTAAATTGTATTTAACTAACACATTTTGTTTTGTTCACTAGTTAGATAAATGCGAAACAGGCCTAAATTTTCCGAGTTATAAACGTTTAAAAACCTGACCAAACATGCTTGATAATGTAAATTCTCTAAAAGCAAAGTAATTACAAATTCATTCTTCTGTCATTATATCTCTAAATCAGTACAAAAACAACAACCACCGCACATAAGACCTTTGTGTTGTTTTTTGTTTATGCACAGCCAATCTGGCATCCTTGACAAATTTAAAACATTCTTTAAACTTTATTATTGCTTGGAAACTGACCATGAGTGAGAAATGTGAGAGCTGTTATAGGGTAGTGAGTAGAGGGATTTGTTGCCAAACTAATAGGAAATATTTTCACTGGGGGGGGATGCAGTGGGAGAATGTTGCGAGAACAGAAGAGGCTCTCTCCTGGAACTGCAGAGTATGCAATAGGAACATTTTGATTGGGGAACAGGAAAGGAAAATCTGTGCCCTTCAGGCACAGTTGGAGAAAGTTAGGAAGGAACTGATAAGGATCAAGGGAGATAGGGGGGAGGAGGGTGGTTAGGAATTGGCAGCTGGTAGGAGGATAGGAAGAAAGAGAACACAAACTGACAGTTTTATTATCAACACCAAAAACAGGTGTCTACCACTGCCAGAGTTAAGTGAAGAAGAGCCTCAGGTAGAACGAGGAGCAGGAAATGTGCAGCACACTTCAACCAAGGCCAAGAAGCCTAGGAATGTACAAAGTGTTGGGAAGAAGAAAATACTGCAGCTAGGTAGTAGCCATGGGCGAGGTGTAGGTCCTCAATTACAGGAAAGATTAGGGGCAGTGTAGAAGGCCACCAGTGTCTTCGAACCAAATGCAGGGTTACGTCATGTGATAGAAGACTTAGGGGCATTATGTAAGGACTTTACAAAAGAGGACCATGTAGTGATAGTGGGTGGGGTGGAAAACAGTTTGGATAGGGATGGAGCATATGACATAGGTGGTGACCTGGACAAGATAGCTTCCCTGACTCATGGCACCAACATACACTTTGTTAAGCTGTTCTGCCATCATGATCGACCGCACCTTGATGGAGCTGTGAGGCAAATCATTATGGAGTTAGGGATGGCTCTGAGGACAGGCAACTTTGCTCATGTTTCTCTGGTGCCTGTCTTCACTAGGCATGGCCTACAGCTAAACAGGACTGGGAAGGGAAGATTGGTACAGCTGATTCATGAAAGTGAAGAGCATGGATCTCGGGCCACACATGGTCAAATACCTGTTGTCATTGGTAGGAAAAGTAGGTCTTTTTTAGGATAAATCCAGACAACAGGTTTCCCTGCCTAAATAATATTTTCAGAAGTTTAAAAAATACTGAAACAATCACTCACAAGACAGATTTTAACACTCCAAATATCACACATACCAGATGTCACAAAGAAAAACAAACCATTGGAAAGAGTGACATAGGGCATTTCACAGACTTAACAATCCTCCATCAAAACAAGCAATCAATAAAATATAAAATACAACTATTAGGAATTGAGCTCCAATTTTTGAACTGCATGGTAATTTATGTTACTGAGCACTGGTGTAGAGACACAGAAATCCAACATGTAGTATTATTATCCCATGAAAGAGCAAACTCTTACTGCAGAACTATTTCAAGGAGTGGAGGATCAAGCATTTATTTCATAAAAGGAACACAGTTCAAATAAAGACATGACCTCAGTACATTAAGTGAAGACAAACACTTTGAAATATCAGCTATTGAATTAACAGGGCTTGATATCAACAAGAGTTAATTACTTTGTGTGTGTATAGATTTCCCAGTGGTAGTGTGGAAACTTTTTTCAATAGATTAACAGAAGTTCTAGATAAAGTCTTAAGTACAAAGCTCAACATAATTCTGTGTGGGGACATTAACATCAACACTAATATCATAAATGAATCCAGCAGCACCTTCATAAATATCCTTCGGAGTTTTGGCATGTCCCTATTGGTCAATAGTGCAACAAAGGTTACTACAATGGCTGCATCAATAATTGACCATGTGGCCACAAATATGGAGAAGGAAAAATGCAATGTAGCTGTAAATGATCCAAGAATATCAGACCATCTCTGCCAATGACAACAGTAAAATCAGGCATCAAATCATTCCCTACATTGCAAACCTACAAAGGACATCTATCAGAAATCAAAATAAAAGATTTTTCAAAAGAACTTGCAAAACAAAGCTGGGATGAAGTATATAAGGAAACCAATGTGAATATGAAATTCTCTAAATTCTCCACATAGTTTAAATTGAACTTTGAAAAGGCATTTCCAAAAGTATGCATGTTTGTATCAACATCTCACAAAACAGATGGATAACAGAAAATATTATGAAGGCCACCCAAACACTTAAACACCTCAGTTCCATGAAACAGATTCACAATGATCCAGAATCTATAGGAAGGTGCCAGTTGCTGCAAAAAAGTCACTTAATGACAAAATAATATATAAAACAGAATAAAAGCAAAGCAGTCTAGGATATTATAAAAAAGGAAATGGGGAGAGGCAAACAAACTCAGAATAACATACTGCTAAGGGAGGGGGATAAGGTAATAAGTGATCCACAACACTTAGCAAACTATGTAAACAAGCATTTTTCAAGTATTGCAGAGAAGTTACAGCAAAAATTCCCCAAAACAAATATAACACCTGTAAATAATGTTGCACTAAATACAATGATGTTACTTCTAACCACAGAGATTGAAGTCAGTAAAACTGTTCAAAAACTAAAAAATAAAAATTCAATAGGTTTAGATGAAGTACTAATGTGTGTACTGAAACAATGCATAGGGATTATACAAGACCCCTTAAAAAATATAATAAATGAATCCTTCACATCAGGGACATTTCCAGGGCAATTAAAACAGGCAAGAGTTGCATCTTTGCTTAAGAAAGGTAATGCAGAAGACATAGAAAATTATCAGCCAATTTACCTGCTGTCACCATTCTCAATAATAATAGAAGTAATTATGAAAGACAGATTAATGAATTACTTGAATAAATACAATCTTGAGGGTGAATCACAGATTGACTTCCAAAGTGGTAAAAATACAGAGTCAGCCATAGTAGAATGTTGATAAAGCTGAGTGTGTCACAGGCATATTTTTGGATCTTTGTAAGGCCTTTGATACAGTTGACCACAAGATTCTATTACATAAATTAGAAGCATTAGGAATAAGAGGGGTAGCTAATGACTGGTTTCGATCATACCTAGTGGATACTGAACAAAGGAATATCCAGGATGGAATGTAACAATATTAGATAAGGAAAGTTGCTACTCACAGTCTAGTGGAGATGCTGAGCCGTGAAAGGCACAACAAAAAGATTCCTACAATTATAGCTTTCAATCATTAAGGCCTTTGTCAGCTACACACAAACACACACACACACACACACACACACACACACACACGCACGCACACACTCATGCAAATGCAACTTGCACACACGTCTGCAGTCTCAGAGAACTCAAAACACACTGTAGACGTGTGTGCAAGTTGCATTTGCATGAGTGTGTGTGTGTGAATATGTGTGTCTGTCTATTGCTGACAAAGGCCTTAATGGCTGAAAGCTATAATTGCGTTAATGTTTTTGTTGTGCCTATCACAACTCAGCATGTCCGCTGTATTGTGAGTAGCAACTTTCCTTCTCTAATATAGATATGGCACAAAGAGTAGAGATAACACATACTCCAAATAGATCTAAGCGTATAGTAAAACACTTATCAGAACCAAAATACATTAATATAGAGGTTCCACAAGGTAGCATATTAGGACCAATACTATTCCTGATATACACTCCTGGAAATTGAAATAAGAACACCGTGAATTCATTGTCCGAGGAAGGGGAAACTTTATTGACACATTCCTGGTGTCAGATACATCACATGATCACACTGACAGAACCACAGGCACATAGACACAGGCAACAGAGCATGCACAATGTCGGCACTAGTACAGTGTATATCCACCTTTCGCAGCAATGCAGGCTGCTATTCTCCCATGGAGACGATCGTAGAGATGCTGGATGTAGTCCTGTGGAACGGCTTGCCATGCCATTTCCACCTGGCGCCTCAGTTGGACCAGCGTTCGTGCTGGACGTGCAGACCGCGTGAGACGACGCTTCATCCAGTCCCAAACATGCTCAATGGGGGACAGATCCGGAGATCTTGCTGGCCAGGGTAGTTGACTTACACCTTCTAGAGCACGTTGGGTGGCAGAGGATACATGCGGACGTGCATTGCCCTGTTGGAACAGCAAGTTCCATTGCCAGTCTAGGAATGGTAGAACGATGGGTTCGATGACGGTTTGGATGTACCGTGCACTATTCAGTGTCCCCTCGACGATCACCAGTGGTGTACGGCCAGTGTAGGAGATCGCTCCCCACACCATGATGCTGGGTGTTGGCCCTGTGTGCCTCGGTCGTATGCAGTCCTGATTGTGGCGCTCACCTGCACAGCGCCAAACACGCATACGACCATCATTGGCACCAAGGCAGAAGCGACTCTCATCGCTGAAGACGACACGTCTCCATTCGTCCCTCCATTCACGCCTGTCGCGACACCACTGGAGGCGGGCTGCACGATGTTGGGGCGTGAGCGGAAGACGGCCTAACGGTGTGCGGGACCGTAGCCCAGCTTCATGGAGACAGTTGCGAATGGTCCTCGCCGATACCCCAGGAGCAACAGTGTCCCTAATTTGCTGGGAAGTGTCGGTGCGGTCCCCTACGGCACTGCGTAGGATCCTACGGTCTTGGCGTGCATCCGTGCGTCGCTGCGGTCCGGTCCCAGGTCGACGGGCACGTGCACCTTCCGCCGACCACTGGCGACAACATCGATGTACTGTGGAGACCTCACGCCCCACGTGTTGAGCAATTCGGCGGTACGTCCACCCGGCCTCCCGCATGCCCACTATACGCCCTCGCTCAAAGTCCGTCAACTGCACATACGGTTCACGTCCACGCTGTCGCGGCATGCTACCAGTGTTAAAGACTGCGATGGAGCTCCGTATGCCACGGCAAACTGGCTGACACTGACGGCGGCGGTGCACAAATGCTGCGCAGCTAGCGCCATTCGACGGCCAACACCGCGGTTCCTGGTGTGTCCGCTGTGCCGTGCGTGTGATCATTGCTTTTACAGCCCTCTCGCAGTGTCCGGAGCAAGTATGGTGGGTCTGACACACCGGTGTCAATGTGTTCTTTTTTCCATTTCCAGGAGTGTACATCAATGACTTTCCCAGTAGTGTGAAAAAAACCTCTTCACTGATGACAGCAATATTACAGTCACTGAGAACACAAGAGAACTCCTTGCAGAGAAAGCAAATGAAACTCTCAAAGAAGTTTATGATCGGTCAGTAAGCAATAAAGTGACATTGAACATAATAAAAACTAATGCCATGAATTTCAATTTGAAGAGGAAAAATGACAATGTTAAATTAAATGTAGATGTCACCTTCATAGACTGTGTAACAAATGCAAAATTTCTAGGAATGAATATTGATTCTCAGTGGTGTAAACACACAAAGGTACTTGCAAACAGAATGTCATCAGCTTGTTATGCCCTTAGAATCCTATCATCAGTGTATAACATGCTGCGTCTTCTAGTTACATGTTATTCATATGTACACTCAATTCTTAGCTCTGGCATTCTTTTTTTGGGAACAAACACACATAATATGAACACAATTTTCAAACTTCAGAAAAGAGCTCTAAGAATAATAACCAAAAATACTAATCGAGCTCATTGTAAAGCTCTGTTCAAAACACTGGGAATTTTAACTGCTCCATGTGAATACATATACGAGTCAGTTGTACACATCAAAATTAACATTGGTAATTACTGCACAAACAGCTCTGTCCATGACCGTGCAACAAGAGGTAGACTCAACTTACATTTACCAAGAAAAAATAAACATAAAACTCAAAACAGTACTTTCTACCAAGGAATAAAAGTATATGATAAATTACCAAAAGAGATTAAAGAAATTGCAAAAATACACTTATTTAAAAAGGCAGCTAAAAAGTATTTGATATGCAATACATTTTATACATTGAAGGATTACTTAGATAAAACAGAGTAGGGGTTTGATTAAAAAAATGTTACACAAATAAATAATAATAATGTTTATAAAACATCCAGCATTCCACATAACACCTTAACATTATGTTTTTATCCTTCTTTTTTCTTTCTAGAAATACTTACCCCCGAAGCTATGCATAGCACTATACGAACACCTCTTCCTCTTTCTGAGCTCAACATCTCACTCATTATAGAGGGATGCTGACTCAGTTTTTCAGGACAGGAAATGGGAAGTTGTGGTACAAAAATGGACCAGAGATCACCAGTGTGTGTGTGTGTGTGTGTGTGTGTGTGTGTGTGTGTGTGTGTGGTGTAGTGAGTGAATTGTTATGAAACAATGTGTGTATAGTGTGCGCAGTGATTGATAGTGAGATATGAGTGAAAAGTGTGGCATTTCATTATTTAATAAGTTATATGTAAAAAAAGTATTGTATACCAGGAGTAAATCTGATGATTGTCTCTAAGTCTGTAAATGTTTGTGTATACAAATTAGCTTATTTAAAATTGGTCTAAACTTGTAAATACGTTGACATGTCCTGTATCCTTGTGAAAAAGAGATCTATGGATGAATAAAGCTTCTACTACTACTATTACTACTACTACTACTAAAAACTTAGAGAACATAAAATTTTAAAGGTTGAGTCTTCCAAGCCTTTGGGTTTGCATATAAACAAAAAACAAGTGGCACTACCACATCAAGACTTGTGCAAAAGATTAAGGACAGCAATATTTGATATTTGCCTTGAGAATCTTATACACTGAAGCCCCAAAGAAACTGGTATAGGCAGGCGTATTCAAATACAGTGATATGTAAACAGGCAAAATACGGCATAGCGGCCGGCAATGCCTACATAAGTCAACAAGTGTATGGCACAGTTGTTGGATTGGTTACTGCTACTAAATGGCAGATTATCAAGATTTATGTGAGCTTGAGCGTGGTGTTATAGTCGGCACATGAGTGATGGGCACAGCATCTCTGAGGTAGTGATGAAGTGGGGATTTTCCCATACAATCATTTCATGAGTGTACTGCAAATATAAGGAATCTGGTAAAAGATCAAATCTCTGACATTGCTGTGGCTGGAAAAAGATCCTGCAATAATGGGACCAATGACAACTGAAGAGAGTCATTCAGTGTGACAGAAGTGCAACCCTTCCACAAATTGCTGCAGATTTCAATGCTGGACCATCAAAAAGTGTCAGTATGTGGACCATTCAATGAAACATTATTGATAGGGGCTTTTGGAGCCGAAACCCCACTCATGTACCCTTGACGACTGGCATGACACAAAGCTTTATGCCTTGCCTGGGCCTGTCAACAGTGACATTGGACTGTTGATGACTAGATGACTTATCAGATGAGTCTCATTTCAAATTGCATGAAGCAGATGGATGTGTACGGGTATGGTGACAACCTCATGAATCCGTGGATCCTGAAAGTCAGCTGGGGACTGTTCAAGCTGGTGGAGCCTCTCTAATGGTATGAGGCATGTGCAGTTGGAGTGATGTGGGACCCCTGACATGTCTAGATATGACTCTGACAGGTGACACATACATAAGCAGCCTGTCTGATCACTTGCATCCATTGCTGGCCGGAGTGGCCGTGCGGTACTAGGCGCTACAGTCTGGAACCGCGCGACTGCTACGGTCACAGGTTCGAATCCTGCCTCGGGGATGGATGTGTGTGATGTGCTTAGGTTAGTTAGGTTTAATTAGTTCTAAGTTCTAGGCGACTGATGACCTCAGAAGTTAAGTCGCATAGTGCTCAGAGCCATTTGAACCATTTTGAACTTGCATCCATTCATGTTCATTGTGCATTCTGATTGACTTGGGCAATTCCAGCAGGGCAATGCAACATACCACAAGTCCAGAATTGCTACATAGTAGATGTAGGAACACAGTTCTGAGTTTGAACACTTCCAGTGACCATCAAACTTCACAGACATGAACATTGTTGAGCATATCTGGGATGCCTTGCAACATGATGTTCAGAAGAGATCTTAACCCCCTCATACTCTTATGGATTTATGGACAGCCCCAGAGGATTTATGGTCTCAATTCCCTGCAGCACTACTGCAGACATTAGTTGAGTCCATGCCACATTGTGTTGTGGCACTTCTGCATGCTCATATGTGCCCTACACGATATTAGGCATGTGTACCTGTTTCTTTGGTTCTTCAGTGTATGACAATAGGGAGATGAACACAATTAAAACAGCAACAACATACTTTGCTTATTTTCATCCACTTATTGTCTATGGTATAATGTACTGGGGAGATCAACCATTGGCAAAAGAAGCATTCTATGCACAGAAGCAAGCTATAAGAATTATGTATGGAATCCATTCTAGGCGCTCATGTAGATATCTGTTTAGAGATCTTCAAATGTTTACAGCAGGTCAATACATTTTTTTGCCTGATTTGTTACTAAACACAGTAACTTACTTAAAACCAATTGTTCATATCATAACATCCAGAGGGAATTTGACATTCACTACATAAAAATAATAATAATAAAAACAACTGGAGTATAGTGCAAATGGGGGTTCTGCACAGTGGCACTAAAATTTTTAATGCCCTCCCACCACAAATGAAACATATTGTTGAGAAAATACTCAACTTTAAAAAGAAATCAATGGCAGGTACTTCTAAATGAATTAGAAATATTTCTATCAAGTAGGAGTTGTCAAGGAATAAGTTTTACAGTTTATTTTCTAGTTTAATTTTTCTGTCTCACATTTTTTATCTGTGGCCAAGTGATAAAAAATTTAGGTGACACTATTGTGTGTTCACTTTTGGGCTAATTTTTTTAAACATTAATGTGGAATAATGAATGTTATTTTTTCATCTCATATTGTAATTATGTAAATCAGTGTTTGTTTTGAACTGCAGTGGATTACTTACAACAACCTTCAAAGGAAGAGGAATGAATATACTGTAAAGCAGTAGTTAAAAATGCCTATCTCCTTAAACAGAGGTCTACAAAAGATGGTCATGGGTAAACACCACTTATTATTCTGGCAACATGCTTTTGAGCAATGACGACTTCCTTTCTTAATACACTGACTGACACACACTTACTGATGGATATTTCACTGGAAATACACACCAGGTACACTGTGTTAAGGGATGAGGCTATGCTGTGGTCACGTGTGGTTCTGTTATTGCTGGCATTGGTTGTAAGAGTGTCAATGTGTTAAAGGTGAATTATCCCAGAACATGAGTCCATATGGCATTATCAAATGATTACATTATCAAATGATAACATTTAGTAGTGTTCCCTGACAAGAATACAGTTCATGTTATTGGTAAAATGATTAGGAATAAGGTTGCCAATGGTGACTGTGAAGTGACATTCCTCTATAGAGGGGTCAAAAATTTGAGCACATTTGTAAAGTCTCACATTGCTGATTCAACATATGTGTTTTACAGAAAACTGTTTACTTGGGAGAAACCAAATGGCACCATGGATACCTTAAATTTTATGTCAATCTAAAAAGTTTTAATATTCAATAAACATTGTAAAAGATTCTAAATATTAACTTTTGCTAGCATTTTAATAGCAGCTTGTATAGTGAAGCAGTTCAGTAATACAAGTTATGCCTATGTGAATGGAGTTTTTCATGCTTGTTACAGTGTATCTTTTTCTGTTACACTGTGCTCCACCTTTTACTATTGCCAACATCATGGGTCCTACCCTTGGTGCTGATTTCACTTTCCACTATGTCCTGCTTCTTGACCTGGCAAATCACTGCACTGTCAGTGACACATCCCATCATCACAACCCCTGCCAGTCTTGCATTGCCATTCACTTTGCAGTCAAGCAACTATTTCATTCTGGCCATTTTTCTGATCTCTCAGAATTCCTTCTCCTCACACATCTCCTACAGCATCCCTAGTGAAGTGCACCATGACATAGAGCAATACATAGTGACAACATCAAGCCCTCTTGTTATCACACCTCTCACCTCCTACTGGACAAGCAAAGAGCTACTCAGGTTGAGATCAAGGCAGTGATTCCCACTGGTGGCTTTGTATGGCAAGCCATTAAATTCTTCTCTTGTGTGATTGAACACTACATGTTACTCAGTGACGGTATCCAAAGACAGTTGCTTGATGTCTATGAGGAACAGTGCCAGCCATGGCCAAAAAGCTTCCAGTCGCACTTAGCATGGAAAAAGCTGCCTACAGCAAATAGGCAGCTGAGGAGAGGGTATAAGCTGCTAGGATGCTCACTACACATATAATGCTTGGCTTGTGCCATGCATCTTCTGTTGAAATGTTTGCTAGCGAAAATGAGTGGCAGGTGCAAATGTTGGGGAGCATGTTACCACACAGTCTTCTCCCCCCATCCCACCCACCCACACACACACACACACACACACACCTCCACCCCCACCCCCGCCCTGCAAGAAGAAAACAGTGGGTTGCAGGCCAAAGGGCTGCTCCCAGCATTAATCAGTGGGCTGGGGCATATGTTGACAATGGCATCATGGGGTCAGGGCAAGTGGTCAAAGTCAGTGGCCCAGTGGTGTGACAGCAAAGGTGCTGACATTGTATGTGGCAGTCAGACACAAATACAGCTAGCTTGGTGCAGGTGCGGAACCCCTCATACTGCCAAGCATTTGGTGGTTGATGGTGACCAGCATCCTGTGGGTGTGGGCAGACCCATGGTGGGGTAATAGCAGGCCATGAAGCATGTAAATAACTGAACTAACCTAAACTTACTTTCTCATTATGAAAGTTACCCTCCTCCAAGCGGGTTGTAATTTCAGCTTGAATGTGCAGAACAGCATTCCAGCACCTACCAGGGGCGAGTGGCGTGGTACACTAGTGCCCAAGCAGTTAGTGCATGGGCAGCAATGCACAACGCTACTGGTATGTATGGTGTAGTGTGCACCGGCACTCCCTGGTGCCATCAGAAGCTGTTGTCATCGCACCTTGCTGGAGAATCTCATCCTGTATCACCAGAGGGTTGTGTGCCAGCACTGGATTTGGGGTAATGACAGGTGCAACTGGCACCGGGTAGAAGGTGATGGGACAACTGGCATCAAAGGTGCAGAAGCAGTATCACACCATGGCAGGTGGTCTGTGGTTGGGTGTGGCAGTGATGGTGAGGAAGTGGGTACTGCAGACAGCTCCTATGGGGCCCATGGCAGCACGGCGAACAGTAGTGCAGCTTCAGCACTCAGGTCTCAGAAGATGGCCATCAGATCAGTGATACTGGTGGGGTTGAAAACAACAAGGGTCTCATCATCATCTGTTGCCAGCTCAACCTCCACTTTCAAAGTCCTGTAAAACTGCTGCACTACGCCATTTGCAGCAGGCTGGTGGCTCATAGTGAAGTGCACTAAAGTGCTGCATGTCTTGGTAAGCATTTTAAAAAGGCAGGACTTAAATTGCCACCCATGGTCTGAAGTTACGTGACAGGAGCAACTGAAATGCAAAACCCATGTATTGATGAAAGCCCTAGCAATGTCGTCCACTGAGATGTCCTGGATTGGCACTGCCTCTGGCCAGTGAGTGATTCTCTTGATCCTGGCAAATATGTATAGATAGCTGACAGACAACAGAAGGGGGCACACGATGTCAGTGTGTACACGTGAGGAATGAAGTTCCACTCTGGGGGAAAGTAGCAATCAGAGTGTGCACATGATGGCCCACCTTGGTATGTGAGCACTGTATACGGGCATAGACCAAATTCCTATAATCTCACTGAATCCCAGGTCACAAAAAGAGCTCCTACATGAGGGCCAGGCAAGCACTGAAGCCAGGTTTGGAGTGGAGGTATAGATGGACATGGTCTGTTAAGCCATCTAAGCAGTCAGAGTTTGTAAGGAGGCACACCAGATGTGGAGATCAGTGCCAGGACCTCCGCATGGGTAGAGGATGAGGACAGCATCCTGGTCATTTCACAACATGAGCAACTCAGGATTGGAGGACTGGGTGGAGGACAGGGCCCTGTAGTCTAGGAGGAGGGGTAGGGATACAATAGTGCTGAGGCAGTTGGCAACAATATTTTCAATGACTGCTCCGTACCAGATGTCTGTCATAAATTGTGCCATGTACTCATGCTGGTGGCACTGTCTGGGGGATACCTGGGTGCCTTCCTTCTGACAAAACCCTGTCATAAGAGAGCAGTTGTCCATGAAGAGAGTGAATAGGCATCCTTCAACTGAGGACAAAGTATTTGACCTCCTTGTAAACTCTGAGGAGGTTATGGTCGTATGCACTCCATTACTGCTGTGGCTCAGACAACTGCACCAAAAAGGCCAGCAGCTGCCAGGTGTCCTCAATGCATTGCTGGTGGGTGGCTTCTAAGGCAGACTACCTGTCATCAGTGATGACTGTGAGCATGGCGTGGGTAGGGTTGCAAGTGGACCAGAAGGTATGCAGCACCTAGATTGTGCTTCAAGCAAATGAAACTGTCTCTCATTTGGGTACTACATGGTATGAGCTTGTTATGGCGTGGGTAGGGTTGCAAGTGGACCAGAAGGTATGCAGCACCTAGATTGTGCTTCATGCAAATGAAACTGTCTCTCATTTGGGTACTACATGGTTGAGCTTGTTATGGCGTGGGTAGGGTTGCAAGTGGACCAGAAGGTATGCAGCACCTAGATTGTGCTTCATGCAAATGAAACTGTCTCTCATTTGGGTACTACATGGTATGAGCTTGTTTCCTCTTTGACAGTCACCATGGACTGAAGCAGTGAGGGGCTCCTGTATACTTGCATCATTTCTAAGTTGGCACTGGGAAAAATTTACCATGCCGAGGAACTAGCAGAATTCCTTGAAGGTCATGGATGTGGAAAGCTGTTTATTGCTCAGACCTTCTTGGTAAGCAGTTGGGATCCTGTGCTGGATACAGTATGTTCAGGAAATTCGATCTCTGGAGCACTGAAAACGCAGTTCTCCAAGTTAATTATAACCACTGCTTTCTGGATGCAGAAGAATAACTCCTGGGGGTGTCCTGGGTGAGGTCATGACAGTAGATGATATCATCATCCAGGCATGCAAAGCATCCTGGAATGCCAAGGAGAACAATGTCTAGAAAGTGCTTCCAGGTGTGGGCTGTGTTGCAAAGCCCAAACAGCACAAAAACACTCTTGAAGAGGCTGAAAGATGTGATAATGACTGCTTTCTCACTATCTTCTGAGGCTACCATGATTTGCATGAATGGTTCTGTGCAATCCATTGTGCTGAAGACTGTTGCACCAGAGAGGTCACTGATGTAGCTTTGCAGGAGGGGCACAGCGTAAAGATCAGGGATTGTCTTTGCATTTAGAGCCCTATAGTCATCACAAGAGTGTGAGGTCCCTTCACTATTGTGGACCACCTGCAGGACAGAGACCCACAGGCTTTTGGAAGGGTAGAGCACACCGGTGAGAATCACTGCCTTGATCTCAACCTGAGTAGATCTTTGCTTGTCCAGTAGGAGGTGAGAGGTGTGATAACAAGAGGGCTTGATGTTGTCACTATGTATACAGCTTACCAGTAAGTCAGCCTTGTATGACAATGCAGTGCAACCACTCCAGTCTAGTTCTATTATCAGTGAGAACTAGTGAGCCTACCCTTCTTAAATGTAATCAGTCACCTGTGGCTCCTCTTCCTAGGCAGTTATTCTGAGCGCATCTCCAGTAATCACTTCTGATCATCACAACATTTACATTAGCAAGAATGGCAGCCCAGTGCCCCAAGACCTGCTAAACAGTGCAGTTTGCACGCCCAAATAAACATGTTTGTGATTCCTCATATACTTTCGACAGGCCACTAATCATGTGTTTGACCTACAAGTATGTAAAATAACACCATTTTATTAACTCTTTTGTATGAACTTATAGTTAGGTTCATTCACTATGTAACATATTTATGGTTGAACATTGTACTTTTTTTCCTTCGAGTAAATGTAAATTCATATAGAGATGATTCATTTAAAACACTGAGACTGAAATATTGTACATAGTGCTTTCAATGTGTAGACACAAATAATGGAAAAAAGTCTCACGTGATGCACCAGTTTTATTCTCTGCCCTTTGAGAGTGAACATGTAATTGTGCCTTTGTTTTGGCCCATTAGTGGTTCTGGTTTGGGTGTGACCACAGTTGCTCAAACATCATACATGTCTTCCCCTATATTTTGTATAATCTCTCATCGACGTCATGGGCAGCATGTATGTTAATTTGTTATACATCCCCTGTAGTAGATACATCCTGTTCAATAAATACCATTTGCATATCAATGCAGTTAAATTGTTTTTCTTCCTTCCCTAGCACACATGCTTACACTTCAGCAGTCTGCTTGTAGGATATTTCTAGCTATACTATCTAGTAGAAAATCAGTTCCTACAAAGCCTATGACCACCTATGTATGTAGAGATTTAAAAAAGCTTATGACAATTGCATAAGTTGTCAGCATGTTCTCATATCTTTCACTGAGAAGCTGTACTACAATTGTAAAACTGAATCATTACACATCATAGCGATCAATCACTGTTATAATCCATTAAGCATGTAAAAAACTGATCCACCCTAAACTGAACCAACCTGAACTAACTTTCTCATCATCAAAGTTGCCCTCCTAAAAGCAGGTCTTAAATTCAGCTTGAATGTGCTGCAACAGTCTTCCAGCACCTACCAGGGGATATTTTTTAACTCACTGTAACATGTTGGCACCAGAGATTAGAAAACAGTACACATGTATTAAATTACAATGTAACAATAATTTGCTACTGCACCAGTACCAGTGACAATGGGGGACCAGTGTGAAGTGGTGGGACAGGGGCACAGGGTAAGGGGTACTCACTCACTCTCTCTCTCTCTCTCTCTCTCTCTCTCTCTCTCTGTGTGTGTGTGTGTGTGTGTGTGTGTGTGTGTGTGTGTGTGTGTGAGAGAGATAAGTAAAATTAATGGTACATGAAGAATCAGAAAGAGCTTATGACAGTCAGATAAATTGCCAGTATCTTGTAATGTCTCTCACTGATATGGTGTAATATAATTTTATAATGGACGCATTGCATATCATACTGAGTGATCACAGTTATGATCCATGGAGTATGCAAATAATTAAACCAACCTAAAGTTACCTTCTCATCATCACAGTAATCCTTCTGCAGGAGCAAAGCCTACTCGAGAAGGTGAGTCAGAATCTTTCAAGATGTGGTTTATATAGCGTGTTTCAGAATGATATTTAAAAAATTTAGGAGCAGGTTCATTACACTAAAAAAGGAAAACAGGTTCCACAAACATGGGCTATAAAAAGCATATCTTAAGAGCTATGACACTGTGAAATACATCTGTTCCACTGCAAGCTATTTGTTTTCCATATTCTGAGAGGAGGTAGTATGGATCAATATAAGAAAAAAATTTTCATTAAACATTGGCTCTAAAGTTATTCCTATTTGTTGGTGTGAAACACATCTCTTCTACTTAACAAGTGCTCAAAGCTCTTAAGGTATATCTTTTACAGCCCATGTTTACTGGATGTTTTTCTTCTTATTGTGTAAGGAACCTGCCCCAATTTTTAAAAAGCCGTTCTGAAATGCACTGTATAGGCATGTGGCTGTGTTAGGGGTTTAGCTACTTTACATGAGTTCTGAATCTGTACATGTTTCACAGTAAGGTGAATCTCATTTATTGATGAAGATTTCCTTTCTTCCTTGGTAAAATGCAGCTGCCATCATGGCTAGTGGTAGCGAGACTTTTGGTTTATCCATAACATCCTCTACATCTACAAAGCTGTCTTCACTGTTAGACAGTTAAGTTGCTTTGCGAATCCAACTATGTTATGGTGACTGTGTTTGCTTTTGCTTTGTTCTTCCATGTGAGTTTCTCTCTCTGTCTGTGTAGATGAGAATGATTTCCTTGACACTGATGTACCATCAGTTTGAGGGATCCATATATAGGCAACAAAAAAATTGGAGACTACATGGTCTTTTTTGGCTTCAGCACAGGACATTCCCATGTTTACTTTTAACTCTAAATGTTTTGATTCTCAGTATATACCTTGCATCCTCTGCTCTCATCAGTATAATTACCCTGGTAATCACCACACCACCTTGGAGATATACATCAAAATTCCATTTAATAAATCTCCATTTAATAAATCTCCTTGGATTTTTAATAAAAGTTAGTACCTTAAGTGGTATGAGTGTGTGATGAAAAATAATGCCTCTGAATATTCTGTGTGAAAAATCTTAAAGTTTTTTTAAAGAAACAAACTTTGTTAACATTCTAAATCTTTATTCTTCGAATCTACATATTAATTTCTCAACATAGTGACTCTGGAGATGAACATATGTCTCCCAATGAGAGATCAGTTTGTTGATTCCATCACTGTAGAATGTTTGACTTTGTTCATAGAGCCACAACATCACCTCTGCTTGCACCACTTCATTAAAATCAAAGTGAAGTCCTCAAAAGTCTTCTTTAAGTTTTGAAAACAGATGAAAATTGGGTGGGACCAAGTCAGAACTGTTTGAAGGATAACTGATGACAGTCAACTCGAGATGCAAGATTGTTGATGTTGCAGCACTCATGTGGAGTCTGGCATTGACATGCTAAAGCAGAGGAAGTCTTAAGTGCTCATGTCATAACCATAAAACACCAATAAGTAAAAGAAGTTAAAAGTGACTACATGTTAAGCCCAGTCGATGGAAGGAAAGAGAGCTAAAAACAAAGGTTTCCCCTTGGAGAAAGGGCCACAAAATCTTCCATACATACAGTGCAGGTCCTGAACCAAAGATTAAATGTCCTCTGCTATATTGCTACAATGGATAAAAAGTGAACTGTGGTCAACAGCCCATGCATTGCTTGCTAAAATGGCAGATAACTCAGATGGCAAACATACACTGGAGCGTAAGTGGTTAAAGAATGGGCACTGGATCAGGAAATGGTGAACCATCAAAGGTTGATGACAACGAGCACAAAGTGGTGGGGGATAACCATGATCCCAATATGAAACCTAGCTGAAACAATCTCCTCTTGATTAGAGGGCTGAAAGGAGGTTGGCCAAACCATTGGGACAGGTTTAATTCCCCAGAGCTTGTCCCCATGACGTGTATCCAGCTATCCTGATTCAAGTTTTCTGTGATTTCCCTTTATTGCTTCAGGAAAATGTCAGGATGGTTCCTTTGAAGGGCATGGCCAATTTTCTTCCCCATCCTTCCATAATCCAAGATTTTGCTCCACCTCTAGTGATCTAGTTGTCAATTGGACATTAAACACTAATCTCCTGCTCTCCTCCAGCTTGTCCCCATGACAAGAAGACAAGTGCTAATGCTGAAGTGATGCCATCTGCCAACAGACAGCAACATGGACATCATCCATGGAATGGAAGAGCTAGCAGGCTGAGGTTAGAGGACTGCAGCCTGAGCAGCAGTGTCAGCAGCCTCATTTCCCATTAGACCAATGTGACCAGGAACCCACATGAACATCACAGTGGATCCCTCAACAGCAAGCAACAGCTTGTCCCCATGACGAGAAGACAAGTGGTAATGCTGAAGTGACGCCATCTGCCAACAGACAGCAACATGGACATCATCCATGGAATGGAAGAGCTAGCAGGCTGAGGTTAGAGGACTGCAGCCTGAGCAGCAGTGTCAGCAGCCTCATTTTCCATCAGACCAATGTGACCAGGAACCCACATGAACATCACAGTGGATCCCTCAACAGCAAGCAAGTGGAAGCTTTCTTGGACCCATTGCACTATGGGATGGAATGTATACAGCACACACAGGCTATGAAGAACACTGAGAGAATCAGAGTGTATGATGCAATTAAAAAGCCTGTGTTGGCAGATGTAGTGGGTGGCCTGATAGAGGACAAAGAACTCTGCTGTAAAAATCGAGCAGTGTTCTGGAAGCCGATATAAAAAATGGCCAGTGCCAATGATGAAGTCACATCTGACATCACAGTTGGTCTTACAGCCATCAGTGTACACTAAGATGCTATTGCTAAGTTGTGTGGGAAGCTTGAGAAACTTATAGTGATAGATCAAATCTGGAGTAGTGTCCTTGGGAAGCGAGTGAAGTCCATTATGAACATGGGCTGCCACACGAAGCCAAGGCAGTGGAGGGTTCACACCCATTGGGAACATGGCAGGGAGCATGAAGTTAAGCTGCCAGAGCTATAGCCGAAAACAAACTGTGGGAAACATCTGTAGCGTCGCATCATAGTAAAGAGTTGGAAACGTGGAATATTGTCAAAGTTTCGTTGCCTATGCCAAGAGCCAGAGACAGTAGGTAGGAGGATTGCACATACATCAAAATGTGTCGCCTCGCAGGGGCAATGGCCTGGCTACACACAACAAGCGAGAGAGAATTGCTTAGCACGTGGGTTTGTGTTAGATGGAGACTTTCGTAGAGTGAAAGACAGAGGTATAGCGTCAGCTGTACTGCATTTCACAACTTCACATAAGTCTGCCGCAACAACACATAACTCTGTCGCAAGAACACCTAAGGGGCGAGTACGACAGATGAATCAGCAGTATAAGTGGGGCGAATGCGGTCATTACAAACGAGCATGACGTCAGGATGTCGCTCGTCCTTCCTTCAAATACGCCAGCTTTGATAGCAACAAGGCACTTGCACTCACACTCGCAGTTAGACTTGCAGTTAGATGTGTACTGGGTCACTGCGTATCGCTCAGCTCGGTTATCGACATGTTAATCTTTATTAAGGAGATGTTGCAGTAACGGCGGCCCATGAAGCAGCAAACATGAGGAGACAGTACCGGCCCTGGTCCTCTCTGCTTCCACTGTCAATCATCAACCCAGGATTAGCAGACATCGTGGCAGACTTGCTCGCCACCAATGCTGACCACATCAGTGAGCCGTCGTCGAGATCATGCGGGGCCTAGGCCCTGTGCATCTGCCGTCACAACCGGGTGAGCTGACAACTGCAGCCCGTTCCACCCGTCCACTGTGGACAAGCCACCAGGAGGAGCAGGGAAGAAGACTGGGTGGGATAGAATACACTCCGCACTACGAGAACACTTCTGGTGCCGATAGCACCGGGACTCCAACCCAGAGCCATCCACACGCAGCAGCATGCTGTCCACAGCCGAGCTGCTGCCCAGCCGGGCGCCGCCAGCCACGAGCGGCCGAAGTAAGGACATTCCTCCACTACGTCACAGCATGCGGTGCTGCGCTAGCAAGACTGCGCGGCCCAGATCTGGTGTCATCGCTGCGAGTCAGCGAGGACTCAGGGAAGGTCGTTGATGTCACCAAGCCACATTGTACTCGGCAGGAATAAAATTGTTATGAATTAATAATGTTTCTTTGCGTTTCTGACACTTCTACAGCCATTTCCTAGCATCCTGACATCTAGAGAGGTCACCGCTCGGCCATCCAGTCCACCGTAGGTGACCGGGACCACCGGGGCACCTATAGATTTGGTGTCAGGAGTGGTCGCACCCACCGCCTACAGATTTGGTGTCAGAAGTGTTCGAACCACTCACTACAGCACTGGCCTGCAGATCTGGTATCTGGAGTCATTGACACCGCCTACAGATTTGGTATCAGAAGTGGTCATGCCCACTGCCTACAGATTTGGTGTCAGAAGCCATTGCACCCATCGCCTACAGATTTGGTGAGCCATGCACAAAGTTTGTACAGGTAGAATGTTCAGTTTGTAGATGGTTTGGTCACGCAGTGTATGATTGTAGAGAGTGTTGCTGGGCAATAACAAGGCGGAATAATTAATTTTGTTTAGTTGTGCATTGTGAGTCTTGTTTGTCTTCTAGTGTGTAGTGCTCAACTGTGACAATGGAGTTGAGTAGCTAGTGTAGTTATTGTTCTGAGAAGTAAATTCAGCATAGAGTAAGTTGTTGGTAATTTGCACAAATCATGCCGGAAACAAGATCTGTTAGTACTGAAGTGAGTATAGTTGCTCTGACGGAGAAAGTCTTCAAATTGTTAGAAGAGAATGCGCAGCATAAGTTACGTCATGTAGAATTAATGACACAAATGGAGACCTTGCATTTGGCGCAAGAGTCGCAAATGGGTTCAAGTGAGTGCAAGTCAGTAGCAATGTCCAACCTTGCAATATATCCTTCAGTAGCTAACCTGATCACGCCTTTCTCGGGTAAAACAACAGAGGATGTCACAGCGTTCATTAAAGATGTTTTGGCAACAGCTGCAATGAGCAATTGGTCGGACGTAACTACGTTACGTATGGCAAATTTGCGACTTACAGGGGAAGCCAAGACGTTCGTGATGTACCATGAAATGCTTAGTAAGGCGAGCATGTTTGAACAATTGGCAGAAGGGTTATGACAAAGATACTGTAAGCAGAATAGTGCAAGATTTTTTAGGGAGAAGTTAGCTAATTTGACACAGCAGGTCAATGAGACAGTGGAGTCTTTTTCAGATACGATATGGAAAATTAATTCACAGACCTATGAATTATCGGGTAATCCTGATGCGGATCGTGTATTACTACGAGAGGCAGAAAACAGAGCCCTCGGTGTATTCCTCAGGGGAATTCCTGCAGAATTTTCTCATAGGGTTAGGATGGAGAATCCTAGGGATTTAGCTGCAGCACTGCGTATTGCAACGCATCTGCAGGAGATAGACATTGCAACAAGGGTTCGCAATGATAGACATTGCAACAAGGGTTCGCAATGATAAACGCATCTTTGCGTTGGAGAGGAATTGTTACTGTTGTGGGAGGAAAGGTCACATGAAGGCTCAATGCAGACAGCCACAGTGCTATGCTTGTAAAAGCTACGGTCACAAGGCGAATGAGTGTCATAGTAAGCAGAATGGTAACGGGAATAAACAGGAAAAAGCGTTAAACGGGAATGGGAGTGTTTCGTCCATCGAAAGACATTGCCGGTAAGCAGAAGTACGGTGAAAACTAGTAAAGAGATGGATTGTTGCCTGATGGGTGTTGTAAGGAATAACAGATGTAAGTTTTTGATTGATATAGGGGCACATGTATCTGTTGCTAGTCTAGACCTCATGGTTAGGAGAAGACTAGGTACTCCTAGGTATAGATTACGTGGAGTAGGAATTAATGAGTTGCAATCATTGGGTACAACACAGCTCGTTTTTAAGATTGGAACTGTAGAGTTCAGAGAGCAAATGGAAGTGTTGCCAACTGTGGGACAAGGGTATTCTGTGATTCTCAGACTGAACTTCCTTGATAAACACCATGCCAAAATTAATCTTTCGCAGCGTACAGTTGAACATAGCGGAAACTTATTTTCAATGGGTACAACAGCTGTAAATGTTTCTACGTCATGAGGTGCAGCCATTGCTAAGATGTCACCAATTGAACTGTGTACAAGGGCATTAAAGATGATTACACATGTCAAAGTGCCTTCGGGTACAGCGAAGTTAGTTTGGTTGTCAGTAGGTACCGATGTACCACAGCAGAGACTATGTGTGGTGGAGCCACTGCAGAGCAATGAAGCATTGGATGAAATGCATTGTTTTATTAGGAGAAGCGTTGCGCGTGTAACGGATATAAATGGGGAACTGATGATTCCTGTCAGTGTAGATAATTTTGGGGCAGATGAGGTGGATCTCCCAAAGGGTTTAATGGTAGCAAGTTTGGAAATACTCGACAATGAGGATATAGGTGAATCCCAAGGTGATTCTAACGTCAAGCAAACTGTCAAGGCATCTGTACTACGTGATAAGATTCTTCATTTGGAGAATGGTGATCGGAAAGCTATGGAAGCTTTGCTATTAGAGTACTTGGATTTGTTTAATTCAGAAGGTCCATTACCAGCTCTATTACACAGCACGGTATACTGACTGGCAATAGTCTGCCAGTCTATAGAAAACCATACAGGATAGTGAAACACCTACAACCACTAGTAGAAGAATTTATTAATCAACAGCTAAGGGACGGTATTATAGAGAACAGTGAAAGCCCGTGGTCTGCCAACATAGTGGTAGTTCCTAAGAAGTCATTGGACGGTACTAAAAAGTATAGGTTTTGTTGTGACTATCATTTTTTGAATGCATGAACTGTAACAGATGCACATCCAATACCAAACATCACGGAAACATTGGATAACCTAGGTCGGTGTAAATATTTTTCAACACTAGATCTAAAGAGTGGGTACCATTAGATAGCAGTAAGTTTTGAGGATAGACTGAAGATGGCCTTTACAACAAGCCTTGGTCACTTTCAGTATTGCAGAATGCCATTTGGGTTGAAAAATGCTCCTGCTACTTTCCAGCGTCTGTCAGATGGTGTGCTTCGGGGACTGAAACCAAAGATTGCTATGGTATACCTCGATGATATTGTTACTTTTTTGCATAATATAGAAGAGCATGCGGAATGACTGAACGAAGTATTTAGTAGGCTAAGAGCGGCAAATCTTAAGCTTAATGTTGAGAAATGTCAGTTTGCTCAGACGCAAGTGACTTATCTTGGGCATATTATCAGTCAGGATGGGGTAAGAATGGATCCTCGTCTAACGTCGGCTGTGCGTGATTTTCAGTACCACAGACCACTAAACAAGTTCAGCAATATGTCGGTTTATGTAATTACTACAGACGATATGTAAAGGGGTTCATGGAAATTGCACATCCATTAACGAGATTGTTAAAGAAAGGTGTTAAGTTTGAATGGACACCATAGTGTCAGGAGGCATTCGAGAAGCTCAAACAGATACTCACATCAGACCCAGTGTTGATACTTTCTGATTTCGAACAAGAGTTCATACTATCTTGTGATGCTAGTAATATTGCTGTAGGTTGTATTCTTTCTCAGAGGGTTAATGGACAGGAACATACAGTGGCTTATGCTTCCAGGCAACTGAATAAGGCAGAGAAGAATTATTCAACTACAGAGAAAGAAATGTTAGCAGTGATTTACGGTATCTCATATTTTTGCTGTTATTTATATGGGCATAAGTTCAAGGTGATTAGAGATAACGCAGCATTGAAGTGGTTGTTGAGCTTGAAAGATCCTTCGAGTCGTTTAACGAGATGGGCACTGAAATTAAGTGAATTTGACTATGAGGTCATTCACAGACCAGGGGTAAAACATACAAATGCAGATGCGCTTAGTAGAAAAATAGCAGCTGTAGAAGTTGTGGGCATAAGTGAGAAGGAGTGGATAAAGGCGCAAGCCACTGACAGAGAGTGTCAATTGTTCCGAACGCAACCGCAGTTTGCAATGCAGAATGGGTTGCTTTGCAGTAAGACGAAGTGCGGACTGCGCATCGTAGTACCAGAGTCGCTGAGGGAAGAAGTGTTGAAACAAGCACACGACCATGTATTGTTGGGTCATGGTGGTAAAAGAACGACTGATAGACAGGTAGCTGAAAGGTTTTGGTGGAAGACACGTCGCAATGACGTAGAGCAGTATGTGCAAAATTGTATACTGTGTGCGCAGAGAGCAGATTTAAGTCATCAGAAAATTCAGTCACAGAGACTACCTGAAGCGGATAGTCTGTTCGCATTCATAGGATTAGACGTAATCGGAGCATTTAACAAGACCCAAGCGGGTAATCGATACGTATTAACAATATTAGATCATTTTTCCCGATACCTGGTAATGATAGCTATTCCAGATCAGAAGGCAAGCACTGTTGTGCAAGTCTTAGTAAATAACTGGTTGCTGAAGTATGGTGTGCCTGATACTATAATTACAGATCAGGGTAGTAACTTTATGTCGGAGCTGATGAAGCAGTTATGCTGTTTATTGAAAGTTAAGAAATTGCAGACAAGCCCGTTTCATCCTCAGTCGAATGGATGAACAGAATGGGTTCATAGGACGTTAGTTAAGATGATTAGTCATTAGTCATTGGGATGTGTATTTAAATCTGTTGACAAGCGCCTATAACGCGAAAGTTCATACAGGAATGGGGTGTTCTCTCCGTATGAGGTAATTTATGGTCGGAAAATGCCATCACCATTTGATGTGCTCAGACCTCAGGTAGGTTCACAGGATGAGTCAGTGAAGAATTTTGCCAAGAAATTGAGAGAGATTTGGCAAAGGGTACGGCGTGCTAATACTAAAGCTTTGGAGAAACAAGAGAGTATTGGGCAAAGAACAGGTAAACTGCCGCAATACAGAATTGGTCAATGGGTATTGTTGGCTAATCCTTATGTTCCAAAGGGTAAAACGAAGAAGTTTTTGACAAAATAATCTGGACCATATCAGGTAAATGAAATAGTGTCTCCAATGAACGTAAAGTTGCAGTTACCAACCAAGTCATCAGTAGTTCATGCGAGTAGGATTAAGCCGTTTAAGGGCGCAGTAGATGCGGTACCACAGATTCCTCCAGCAGTAACAAAGGGTGTGAGGGTATCGAAGCTAAAAGAACAGCAGAGGAACGTTCCTTATGCACTTAGGTCTAGGGATAAGTAGATTATGTATCCTCAGGGAGGAACATGTCGTATTTATTGTTATTTGGTAATAGGGTATGTGTAGTTTTTACTTGTCATTTGTGTGTTTTAGACGTGGTAAGGAAGGGAGCAATTGCCATGGCTTCCTTTTCCTTCAGGTGCCATGCCAGGATGTGGCCCAGGAATCTTTTCGCCAGTCTGGTACTGCTACACTGTTGCAGAGGGGAAGAAGGTGCAAGTGCAAACTCGGGAAGTGTTGTTAGTGTCAAGATGGGGAGTACTAATGTGGTAATGTCTATGAAAGATTTGACAGACTGTTTCAGGGGAAGTGTTTTTATTTGTCCAGCAAAGGAGGTGGCAACCCACAATCATTCGTGTGAGATGCAGTTGTTCTTGGGGAATATGTGAACCTTAGAATGTGAAAAGAAGGTGTTACTTCCGAGACCAAAATTTCAGAAAGTTGGGGAACATTGTATTTACTCTGTGTTCGAACTAGAGACCGTAGTTGCCACTTGTTACAGAAATGGTAGATTGACAGATATATCAAAGCTTGAACTGCAGGGCAGTGGGTTATTGATCAAGGGGCTCCGGAACGCCCTATACTTGCAATGTTAAAATAACGCTTATAAATTACATCTTTCCTCACAAAGTATTTGAGGTAGGAAGTTGAGCTTTTTACAGATTATTTATTGGAATATGGGCTACAACTTAACATAGGGATTTTACAAAATTTTAGTTCAGTTATTAAAGATGATTTTTTTTCAATTGTAATGAAAATTCACAACATTTTTTTGCAATTTTTTATTTATATATTCAAAAATATACAGTTTTTTGGAAAAAGGCTGTGTTAAATTATGCAGAAGGTACTGTGTAACATTTACTGAAAGTTTGAAACAAATATGTTTGGAAGATCCTTAGAAAACATGTAATTAGTATGAGAAAATAAAAGTTTTGGGAATCGAGCGACAAAGATTGGATTAACTTTTTAGTGCATTCCAGGTCCATAGGATGGATTATCTTCATCCTCTGCAAACTCCTCCTCCAGCTTCCTCTTGTTCCTCCTCCTGTTTACTCTTGCTTGAATTTCTAGACTCTTTACAGCCCTGTCTGCAGCCCGAAGGCCTTCCTTGTCTAAAGCAAGCATCGCTCGTTGTTGTGTTCGTAGATTTTGCTACCATTTGCTTCAGTTGCAGTTACTGCAACACTGTTCCAAAAGGTGGTCATGTATGAACACTTATGACATTTCAGTTGTATTTCACTAGCAAGTCCTACGTGCTTTATTATGAAGAGTTCCAGACCAACTTCACTACAATGAATACATCTTACACAGTTTGAAAAAATTCCTTTGAGAACCGACATATCAAATATTTCATTCACATCCGATTCACCCATAAAACATTCATAGTTTTCACTCATTGAACCAAGCTTCTTCTGTGAAGTATTTTCTTTCCCACTTTGACTGCTATGGGCAGGTGTACTTGAGAGGTTAGGTTCACTCACTTGGTTATCGTCTTTATTGTTTACAGTAATAACACATACCTTTGGCTTTCCAACATTTCTCCTTTTCTTAAAAGCCTTCAGAGGATTTCTAATAACTTTACTTTTACTCATTATTATACTTCAACAAAACAGAGACTCAAGAAACAGAATTAATTACGAATATTTTCGAGATAACGACAGAGTAAATAAACATGAAACAATCGACAATCACACCAGCGATATATATTGAACCATCACAGGTTAGCCACAACACATACTTTATCTCACATCACTAAAATGTACCTGATGAACATGGACGTTAATAATAACACCATTTGACAGCAGTTTAACAGCGCCACAGTGGGTCATGCCCATGTAGAACACATTTCAAAAAAAATTTAAAAATAGTTGTAGTCTTCAGAATTGAATAAATTATATATCTACTAAAAGGTAATAGTCTGCAGATTCAGAAAACGCAAAAAAGTAAAAATTGAACTTTCCATGATTTTGAGCCTTTCCGGAGCCCCTTAATGGCACTGGATGTGAAATAGTGGGGGAAGCATTTTCACCTACCGGCTACTTTCATGGGTACAACAATGATTTAGATGACACAGCCTATCTTGTATTATCTAGAGGAACAACCACACATATTGCCTCGCCAGAACCTAACGTTTATTAATGAGTCCTTGGATCCCACATTGCTACAATCTTTAGATTGTCTGATTATCTCAGAAAAAGAGCAGATCTCAGTTAATCAACTACTGCAGCACGTGCAGCAATATTGGGAGAAACATAAGCAAAACACAATTATATTTGGTGTGTCAACGACTAGCATATTCTTAGTTCTAGTGTTTATTTGTGCAACTTACTTTTATATACGGAAAAAGATGTCTCGTTCTGAAATAACAACCGTACATCAAATACCTATGGGATGGATAGAGAATAGTGGAACGTACTATAAATAGATAACCAATGATAAGATTGGAATCGGTATTAAGTGTAAATTGATTATTAGTGGGTAAGAAAAGTTTGACACTGTTGAAGGAGTAGTTGTAAGATACCTGTAGAGTATAAGGCAGTATGGTGTGCACAACCAGTAAGTCCAGAATTGTAAAATTCGGGACGAATTTTCTTAAAGGAGGGGGATGTGTAGTGTTGCATGATAGTAAAGAGTTGGAAACGTGGAAAATTGTCCAAGTTTCGTTGCCTATGCTGAGAGCCAGAGGCAGTAGGTAGGAGGATTGCACATATATCGGAATGTGTCACCTCGCAGGGGCAATGGCCTGGCTACACACAACAGGTGAGAAAGAATTGCTTAGAATGCGGGTTTGTGTTAGACGGAGCCTTTCGTAGAGTGAAAGACAGAGGTATAGCGTCAGCTGTACTGCATTTCACAACTTCGCGTAAGTCTGCTGCAACAACACGTAACTCTGCCGCAAGAACACCTAAGGGGCGAGTATGACAGATGAATCAGCAGTATAAGTGGGACGAATGCGGTCATTACAAATGAGCATGACGTCAGGACGTCACTCGTCCGTCCTTTAAATACGCCAGCTTTGATAGTAACAAGGCACTCACACTCACAGTTAGACTTGCAGTTAGATGTGTACTGGGTCGCTGAGTAGTGCTCAGCTCGGTGATCGACATGTTAATCTTTATTAAGGAGATGTTGCAGTTAGGGCGGCCCATCCAGCAGCAGATGTGAGGGGACAGTACCAGCCCTGGTCCTCTCTGCTTCTGCTGTCAATCATCAACCCAGGATTAGCAGACATCATGGCAGACTCGCTTGCTGCCAATGCTGACCACATCAGTGAGCCGTCGTCGAGATCGTGTGGGGCCTAGGCCCTGTGCATCTGCCGTCACAACCAGGTGAGCCGACAATGCTGGGGGACTGTAGCCCATTCCGCCCGTCCACCGTGGACGAGCCACCAGGAGGAGCAGGGAAGAAGATGGGGTGGGGTAGAGTACACTCCGCACTACGAGAACGCTTCAGGTGCCGACTGCGACTGCACCGGGACTCCAACCCAGAGCCATCCACGCGCAGCAGCTTGCTGTCCGCAGCCGGGTGCCACCAACCATGAGCGGCTGAAGTATGGACGTTCCTCTGCTACGTCACAGCACACGGCGCTGCGCGGCCCGGATCTGGTGTCATCGCTACGAGTCAGCGAGGACTCGGGGAAGGTCGTTGATATCACCAAGCCACATTGTACTCAGCAGGAATAAAGTTGCTATGAGTTAATAATGTTTCTTTTGCATTTCTGACGCTTCTACAACCATTTCCTAGCATCCTGACAACTGGAGAGGTCACCGCTCGGCCATCCAGTCCACCATAGGCGACCGGGACCACCGGGGCACCTACACATCAGAGAAGAGGGGCACACCCCATACCAGCAGTCAATGGAGTCATCAAAAAAGGGGACATTTCATAGGGTGGCCTGGCATGGCAGACAAACAGCATGCCTACCCACTGAAGCGGACATCACGCTGATATGACAGTGGCAGCTTCTGCATAGAGACTCAACTGGGATAGTGTAAAAGGCACCATTGGCCAAACATATTCCATGATGGTGGATTGTGTTAAGATGGTGTAAGATGGATGGACATGCAGAGGAATAAATGAAACACTCATAGTCTAGTTTTAAATGGACAAGAGATTGGTAGAAACAGAGGAAGGTGGTCAGAGCCACCCGGGAAGTCACCCAGAGCCAGAGCCACCCAGGAAGTACTGCTTAAGTCACGTATTACAGTGACGGACTGGGTACAGCGTGCAGTCTGGAAGACATGTGGGAGGACCAAGAAAGTTTTCTATCGAGCATGAACCCCAGGTATTTTGTAGTTTCAGTGAACTGAATACCAACAGGCTCAAGACATAAAGGTGGTGGAAGAAACCCAATGTGCAGTCAGAAATTCATACAAATGGTTTTGTCAGTGGAAAGACGAAAGCCATTGTTGATGCTCCACGAGTATAGACAATCAAGACATCGCTGAAGATGCAGATCAAGGAGACAAGTCTGTGGAGAACTGCAATAGACTGAAAAGTCATTGACAAAAAGGGAGCCAGAGATGCCCAGAAGGATACAGGCCATAATAGGAGCTGACCAATAAGCTGGAGGAAGTCTGCCCTGGTTGCAGCGAATGTGAAGGGATGTACTGGAAGGAAATGTGAGAGGTCTAATTGGTCACAAGGACGTAATTTCGTTTCTTGGAGGCAGCAAACAACTGGATGTTGTGATTCCAAGAGCACCTGTAATCCCACCTTCTTGGATCTAATGCCATGAACGTTCCAGTGGAGAAGAGCCATAGTGGGGAACTGGGGAGGAGGGAACAAATGAAGGGCACTCACCTTGGTAGTTGCCAAGTCCCAGCCTTTGAAGACTCACAGCTACAGAGTGCAAAGGCTGGAGTATCCTGCTCCATGAAATCTACAGAGGCATTGGCATTCTCGCTGAGTCAGTTTGAGGACTCCAGGGCAGAAAAACGGTAGGCGGTGTGATGTGCACCAGCAAAATGAAGGTCAGTCGGGTGAGGGTATGATGTGGGGACACCATTGAAGAGGATCTCTGAGTTGGGGAAGTTGAAGACAATTTGCCTTTGTTCAATTTCTTGGAGCTTTTATGACTGGCAGACAAAGACCCAGACGTTTGTTGGCTGGAGGGACATAAAAAGCCTTCGCAGGAGCGTTCCTTTTGTCCTTTCATGCCTGACAGTTGTGTAGTGGGTGGTTTCGCTGCTGGGGCTAAAGATTTGGTGGTTTGTTGTGCAGGTATAGGAGGAGGAGATGGGGATGCTACCATGATTGTGGGTGATTTCGCAACTGCAGTACTGAACTGGAGCTCCCAAGTCTGCATGGCCATGTCTTTCATGGAGTGAGGCATAGCAAGAACGTTACTGTAAGTGCCTGATGGTAACAAACATGGCTTTTGACTAGTCTTGCGACAGGGTAGGGTACTTTTTCCTTGACTCAGATCTCCTTGACAACCTGCTCTTCAAGGTACATGGGACACTCACAGAATTAGGTGGCATGGTCACCATTGCAATTGATAAAAAGAGAAGAAGGAATTGGGCAATCATCCTCATGACCATCTCCACAACAAGTAACACATTTGGCCATGTTTTGACAGGACACGTGAGTGTGGTTATAACATTGATACTGGTAGCAATGCATTGGGTTTCAAATGTATGGTCAGACTGTGATGACTTCATTGCCTGCCTTAATCTTTGATGGAAGCACCACACAATCATATGTGAGAGAAAGTGTCTGAATAGACACCAAGTTTGCACCAAACTGTTTCACTAATTACCTGTTGGTGCAGTGATGTCCTGATCAGAGAGATCAGAGACCATCAAGCAGCCAAGTGTTAATAACACTATTAAGTGTTCAATGGGCTTTGAAATTAACAGGATAGCCTTGGAGGAGTGAAGCTGTAAGCAGTTGTTCAGTTTGAAAATTGTAGTTGGTCTCCAGGAGCAAAGTCCCATTCTGTAAGTGACAGCAGGATTTCACAGGGCCTGCAATTGCATAAACTCCTTTCTGAATAATAAATAGATTAACTGTAGTGAAAGACTGACCTCCTTTGTAAGTGACACTGTGAGAAACCAAGGTGCAGATGGGAGAGTCATTGAATCTTTAGCCTCATTCCATTTGCGTGTAGTAGATGTGGACAGAGATGAAGAATATTGGCTCATTGTGAAAGAAAATCCCCATTATTGCTGCCATCTCCCATGGCATGCTCCTTCTAACTGGGGACTCTCTTGGGGCGGTGGGCAGAGAGGGGGGGGGGGGGGGGGGGGGCCCTCACCCGCATAAGGTGATTCTTTGGGCCTCACATCACAGCTCCCAAACTGCAGACAGCAGAACCAGCTGGCAACAACAAAATAACAGCTCAGGCTGTCATCCCTACATGGGCCTGGCCTGTAGCAGGGGGTGCATATGAACCCTGCCTGTTGAGCGGGGACTGGGAATTATGGATTACCCAGGCACCTGTTATGCATCAAACACATGGGCTGGCCTTCAGCAATGCACAGGAAGAAGAAGAAGAAGAAGAAGAAGAAGAAGAAGAAGAAGAAGAAGAAATAAAGAGAGACCTCAGATGCTGAAGTGGTGGAAGGGGAGGAGATGGAGATTGAGGAAAGTAGGAAAAAGCAGGCAAGGGACTGTTCTGATGCCAGGGTACTGAAACTTCCGAATGCATTCCTGAAAATGTCCAAGATATATTCCCCAGGGGAGGCAAAAAAGGAGGAGACACATGCAGCATGGAAAGGGAAGAGGTGTTACAAAGGCTTGGGTCCCATGGTAGCCATGCACAAACTTACCGAAGAGTTGTGAGATTCCTAGTGGGCTACACTTACCTGCGAGCTGTGTCTGTCTTATCCAATAGTTTTCTCTGATAACTTCATTAATCCAATTCCAAGGAGGCTCATTGGTTGCCGTATGCAGTTTTCCACTCCAGTCACTGACAAACATGTTGAGGTAACACCACCGGTTCTTTCAGTATGAGAAAGAACACCCCAATGTTGAGCATTACTGACGTCGATACAATCATCACCATTCACAGTAGTTCTCATTCTTCTGTGGATTTCAATTGGAGGCACATTTCCAATGGTTAGAAACTCAATTCCAGCAAGCTGTTTCTCAAGCACTGACATAGTTAGGTTATATATCACCATGTTACATTCTACAACTGAGAGCCATCTAGCAATAGATGGTTGCAACTTCAGTTAGCGAAGAGGAAAATTAAACTGAGTAATATGCATGATGTGTAATAAGACAACTGATCTTGAGAAAAAAAATTGAAGGCATTACTTTTCATCATGCCCTCAATCACCAATCTTTAAATGTTCTGGTAATTTAGGTGTTTTATAAGTTAAATGAATTTGCTATTTGCTCTGTCCTCTTGTATGCCACATACTTTCTTTAGGAAAGCTTTTGATCCTATAACTTATATCCAGCCACCTTTCCTGCCACTATTGTATGTTTATGTTGGTGGTATTGTGCCATTAAGTACTGCATTAACAGAAGTTGATTGTATTGTGCAGTTCACAAACTATTCGACAGTCACCTAGCTTTTTGGTTTGTAGCAAATTGGTGCCCTTGTGAGCTATACCAGTCTTGATTGGCTGCCATTACACAGCTTTTCATGGTTTTTGAGGTACCTGCTGTTGCTTCCATACATTTCTTAATCTAAAACAAAGATATATATATATATATATATATATATATATATATATATATATATATATATATATATATATATATATATATATATATATATATATATATATATATATTCAAAACTACATTCTTTTTCCCACAAACTAATACACTGAGTTCAACAGAGCTGTGTCTTGTTACTAATATTGACTTTTATCTTCTTTTGGGGCTGATAATTAGGTCTTAAACTTAAGATCTCTTGATTGGTTGGAGGTTCATACTCCCCAGTGGTCCACCCAGACTTCAGGGAGTACAACAGTTGATTATTCGATAGCATGGTACCAAAGGTATAAAGTTTGAGGGTGCATAAAGCTGAAACAGTTAAGGAATACAATTGCCAGTGGTAACTGGTATCATGCACTAATTTGCCACAGCTCACTGTAAATATCACACTAACATTATCCCATTTCTCTTAGAATGAGAAACATAAATCACACAAAAATTATGCCATCTCTCTTCAAATAAAACAGACAAAAACGTATTTTATAGCACTCTCTTCTGCAATAAGAAGAAACCAGTGTTGAGTGCTGAAATTATGGCCAGCTATGCTATGATCAGGTCAGAGAAGGGACACAGATTTATGTACAATGTACATGCTATGATCTGACATCACTCCTGCAGGCACTGAGGAGTTTACATTGCTCACAGCACCAGGTCAGTACTTTCCTTTGAAAGTGGCTGTAAAGTATTTTGCAAGCAGTATGGTAAATGCTGTAGATGTTCTGTTAAAGAGGCCCTTTTTAGAAGATCTTTGGAGGAGAAAGTGAGAGTTAAAGAGTTAGGTAGATCTAGACCAAATTTAAATCTAACAAGAGGAAGATGTGGGATGGGATCTGCAGATGTGATGTTCACAATGCTCTTTTTCACTTTCCATGTTTGTTGTCTGGGAACAGTGATACATCAGATACAGGTGAAGTGAAAGATCTTGGATGTATTAAAGCCTTAATAAAAAAAAATCATATCAGATATAATAGCAGAAATCGTAACATACAAACAACATACTTGATTTTTGTGTATTAGGTACAGCTAACATTGCAACAATGTTAAGTCAACCTATCCTAACAGCCTAGTGACAATCAATCTATTTTTAGTTTTGTAAGATTGTAGCACACTGGCAAAATTATGAACTGCCACTGACAACTGCTATGACTAAAGCTATCGCCCTGAAAACTAAGGTACCCACTATGTAATTAAGTTCTGATTTGTTTGCAGATGCATGCCCACAGTTGTGGTACACACTGAAAGAATTGCACCTCAGTACCATAGCATGCCACTAGGAGAGCAGAAACAAAATGGTGCAGTCCATTTATAAAGTGGAGTAATGTGTGATAATTCATTGTCTGAGTTTGAAGGGGGGACAGTGGTTCAACAATCCATGCTCAGTCATAGAATGCAGGATTTCACAGCTGGTATTTGCATTACTGCTGATACTTGATTTATAGGCATGAGGCAGCTGGAGCCATAGTCATAGAATGCAAGATTTCACAGCTGGTATTTGCATTACTGCTGATACTTGATTTATAGGCATGAGGCAGCTGGAGCCATAATCAGAGGCTTTAGGAACTCAGAAAGCAGTTACAGTCTCAGATAATCACATAAACAACTTTAACAGAAAATAAGATGGATCCAATTTGGACAAGTTGTGGGGCTTCATAAATAAATCCAACAGCACCAACACTTCCCCACTACAAGATCAACAATGTACATTGGCATTACTATGCGATCTTAGGCAGTGATCTGATGATGTCACAAATTATCCATTGCGTGGATACATATAAACAGTTCAGTTTGATGAGCTAGATCGAGACTAACTATTTTCTGAGTCATTAAAGTCTCCAGCACTGAAAGATGAAATGTTATACAGAGAATTATGCCTTGCACCTTAGCCTAATGCCCATGAAACAAATATCAAAATAACCTAGTTTGAATAGGCAGACGTACGACAACAGCGCACCACTATGTGAGACACTGGTTAGGTGTCACATTCACTTCCATTGCAATCAAACAATTTGATTTGATTTTTATTTGGTCCCGTTAATTACTTTCTGTACAAAGATGGTACAGTAATGTAGGACAAGTCAATGAATACAGGATTACATGGGCAGAAAGAGGAGAAAAAAAACAGTACTGTAAAAAATATACACTGAAGAGCCAAAGAAATTGATACACCTGCCTAATATCATGTAGGGCACCCGCAAGCATGCAGAAGTGCCACAATGTGATGTGGTGTGGACTCGACTAATGTCTGCAGTAGTGCTGGAGGGAAATGACACCATGAAACCTGCAGGGCTGTCCAGAAATCCATAAGAGTATGAGAATAATGTTCATGTCTGGGGAGTTTTGTGGCTAGAGGAAGTGTTTAAAATCTGAATTGCATTCCTGGAGCTACTCTTTAGCAATTCTGGATGTTTGGGGTGTCTAAGTGTTCTGCTGGAATCATCCAACTTTGTCGGAATGTACAATGGACATGAATGGATGCAGGTGATCAGACAGGCTGCTTATGTATGTGTCACCTGTCACAGTCATATCTAGATGTATCAGGGGTCCCATATCACTCCAACTGCACACACCTCACACCATTACAGAGCATCCACAAGTTTGAACAGTCCCCTCTTGACCTGCAGGGCCCATGGATTCATGAGGTTGTCCCCATTCTCATATACGTCCATCCCCCTGATACAATTTGAAGTGATACTCGTCCAACCAGGCAACATCTTTCCAGTCATCAACAGTCCAATGTCAGTGTTGGCATGCCCAGGCAAGGCATAAAACCTCAAGTTGACCTTCAGCTCCAAAGGCCCATATCAATCATGTTTTATTGAGTGGTTCATATGATGACACTTGTTGATGGTCCAGCATTGAAATCTACAGCAATTCATGAAAGGTTTGCACTTCTATCATGTTGAACAATTCTCTTCAGTCATTGTTGATCCCGTTCTTGCAGGATCTTTTTCTGGCTGCAGCAATGTCAGAGATTTGACGTTTTACCAAGTTCCTGATATACACAGCACACTTGTGAAATTGTCATACAGAAAAATCCCTACTTCATTGCTACATTGGAGATGCTGTGTCCCATTGCTCGTGTGCCAACTATAACACCACATTCAAATTCACTTACATCTTGATAACTCGCCATTGTAGCAGCAGTAACCGATCCAACAACTGTGCCAGACACTTGTGTTACATAGGCATTGCTGACTGCAGTGTCATATTCTGCCTGTTTATGTATCTCTGTATTTGAATACACATGTGTATACCATTTTCTTTGTTGCTTCAGTGGAAATACAGTGTATACAACATTACATTCAAGGTGTCAAGAAAAACAGTAATACAGCAGACAATAAACAGGGTGGTTTTAATTAAACCTTTGTTACTTGAGCCCATGTAGATGGAAAATTATTTACCATATGGGTACTCAATGTTTGTGGGAATGAAGTTCAGACTGTGCACTGCAGGATTTGCATTGTTAGTAGTGTTAGTATCATGACTTGCTGTTAGGCACCAGTACTGTTACAGCAACATAGGATTTAAACACTAGTGTCATTGTGCATTAGAGTTGCAGACAGCCAACTAGGGTCTGGACAAGGTGACCAGGGCTTTCCCTATGATGCTGTTTTATCAAACAGCAGCAATAGTGCTCCTGCTATTTGTATCAACACATTAAAGGGATACAGAGAGGTCCTCTTTCCATACCAGGGTTGAAGAACAGGATTTGGAAGGTTGAATTAACTGTTGATTTTGGAATTGCTGCTGAGAGAAGCCAGAGACCAATTGCACAATAAATTGTTGAAGTTACTGTTGCCATGGCAGAGAATGGAATCCCTAGTGTGGGTTGAGCAACATTTGTAGCCTGGAATGTAAACATAGGATGCAACTAAAAATATTACTCCCTAATGTGTCTTTCATTCGTTTGTTTGTTTTTTCTGTTTTCCATGTCCTTGCAAATTTTTGCACAATGTTTCATTGTCCCATGATCACTTATTTTTCTTGGGGCCCTCCCATCCAGCCAAAGTTCAATTATAGCCACCCTACACATAAAAGATTTACAATATTACATATGTCAGCATACAAATTACTTAATTTATAATACAATACACCTTTTACAAAACTGATAGCTCTAGAAGTTCATTTAAATTATATAAAATATGGTTCATGAGTAACTGTTTCAATTTCATCTTGAATAGGCCAACATGAACACTGTCAATATCCTTTCCTACAGTCAGTGGGAGCTTATTGTAAATTCTTATTCCATCCTGGATAACACCTTTTTATACTATACTGAGAGATACTGAGTCTTTAGGAAGGCTTTGATTCTACCATGTGTCACAATCTTTAACATCACAGTTTGGAAAAATCTTTTGTTGTTCATTACAAATATCATCAACAAGTGCATGTACTGACTTGAAAGTGTAAATATCCCAAAGATCCTGAATAGGAGCCTACAGATTGATTCATAACACCACAGATCAGCCCGATAGCTCATTTTTGTATTAGAAGAACATCTTCCACTTTTGCAGCATTTCCCCAAAATAATATACCATACGGGATTAGAGAGCGGAAATATGCAGCATGTGACAACATTATTATTTCCCTGTCAACATAAGGTGACACAGCTTTTAGTTCAAAGCAAACCAAACTTTGTTGATTGAGGAGATAAGCAATATGTTCATTCCATCTAAATATCTTATCCATTTTGTTGTGGCCACATATAGTAAACGTTGCTTCACGCAGTGGAGAGTGGCAAAACAGAGGCACGCAGGCGACTGAGGTGTTGCGAAGTAGGCAGGTACAGATAGCCTTGCTGACAGCAGCAGTCTACCAACAGACTGACGCAAAGATGCACACAGACCGAGCACCAAGCGAAGCCTGGAGAGTGCTGAGTAAGGGGAAATCAGGCCAGCACGCTAAGTTACACTGCAATATATTGTGGGAGTAATAACAAAAAGCTACCACCGAGGGTAAAAAACGTCCTCCTGCCGGATATAAATAGTGGAGTGCAGGCAGCAACAGACAGAAGCCATTAGGAAGAAGTTTAGATCTGAGGATGAACGTGGTCTGTGTCCGAATGTTCAATCTTCATAGGTGATGATTCCGGAAGTCTGTTCCAGCTCGCAGGAGTCATCCATTCGCCGCCAGATGCCAACTTCAGCTCTGAAGGTCAGCCCAAGTTCGGTCAGCACCATGGCTGACTAACTACATCTACATCTACATTTATACTTCACAAGCCACCCAATGGTGTGTGGCAGAGGGCACTTTACGTGCCACTGTCATTACCTCCCTTTCCTGTTCCAGTCGCGTATGGTTCGCAGGAAGAACGACTGCCGGAAAGCCTCCGTGCGTGCTCGAATCTTTCTAATTTTACATTCGTGATCTCCTCGGGAGATATAAGTAGCGGGAAGCAATATATTCGATACCTCATCCAGAAACACACGCTCTCGAAACCTGGACAGCAAGTTACACCGGGATGCAGAGCACCTCTCTTGCAGAGTCTGCCACTTGAGTTTGCCAAACATCTCCGTAACACTGTCTCGCTTACCAAATAACCCTATGATGAAACACGCCGCTCTTCTTTGGATCTTCTCTATCTCCTCCGTCAACCCTACCTGGTACAGATCCCACACTGGTGAACAATACTCAAGTGTAGGTCGAACAAGTGTTTTGTACGTCACATCCTTTGTTGATGGACTACATTTTCTAAGGACTTTCCCAATGAATCTCATCCTGGTACCTGCCTTACCAACAATTAATTTTATATGATTATTCCACATCAAATCGTTCCACACACATACTCCCAGATGAAACTTCCTGGCAGATTAAAACTGTGTGCCCGACCGAGACTCGAACTCGGGACCTTTGCCTTTCGCGGGCAAGTGCTCTACCATCTGAGCTACCGAAGCACGACTCACGTCCGGTACTCACAGCTTTACTTCTGCCAGTACCTCGTCTCCTACCTTCCAAACTTTACAGAAGCTCTCCTGCGAACCTTGCAGAACTAGCACTCCTGAAAGAAAGGATATCTCATTCTGGATACTCCCAGATATTTTACTGAAGTAACTGCTACCAGTGTTTGTTCCGCTATCATATAATCATACAATAAAGGATCCTTCATTCTATGTAATCGCAAGACATTACATTTGTCTATATTAAGGGTCAGTTGCCACTCCTTGCACCAAGTGCCTATCCAGAAACCTTCCTGCAGAAATCTTCCTGCATTTCGCTGCAATTTTCTAATGCTGGAACTTCTCTGTATACTACAGCATTATCCGCAAAAAGCCACATGGAACTTCTGACACTATCTACTAGGTCATTTATATATATTGTGAAAAGCAATGGTCCCATAACACTCCCCTGTGGCACACCAGAGGTTACTTTAACATCTGTAGACGTCTCTCCATTGAGAACAACATGCTGTGTTCTGTTTGCTAAAAACTCTTCAATCCAGACACACAGCTGGTCTGATATTCCATAGGCTCTTACTTTGTTTATCAGGTGACAGTGCAGAACTGTATCGAATGCCTTCTGGAAGTCAAGGTAAATGGCATCTACCTGGGAGCCTGTATCTAATATTTTCTGGGTCTCATGAGCAAATAAAGCGAGTTGGGTCTCACACGATCGCTGTTTCCAGAATCCATGTTGATTCCTACAGAGCAGATTCTGGGTTTCCAGAAATGACATGATATGCAAGCAAAAAACATGTTCTAAAATTCTACAACAGATCGACGTCAGAGATATATGTCTATAGTTTTGCGCATCTGCTCGAAGACCGTTCTTGAAGACTGGGACTACCTATGCTCTTTTATAATCATTTGGAACCTTACATTCCTCTAGAGACTTGTGGTACATGACTGTTAGAATGGAGGCAAGTTCTTTCGTGTACTCTGTGTAGAATTGAATTGGTATCCCGTCAGGTCCAGTGGACTTTCCTCTGTTGAGTGATTCCAGTTGCTTTTCTATTCCTTGGACACTTATTTCGATGTCAGCCATTTTTTCGTTTGTGCGAGGATTTAGAGAAGGAACTGCAGTGTGGTCTTCCTCTGTGAAACAGCATTGGAAAAGGTGTTTAGTATTTCAGCTTTACGCCTGTCATTCTCTGTGTCAATGCCATCATCATCCTGGAGTGTCTGCATATGCTGTTTCGAGCCACTTACTGATTTAACATAAGACCAGAACTTCCTAGGATTTTCTGTCAAGTTGGTACATAGAATTTTACTTTCGAATTCACTGAACGCTTCATGCATAGCCCTCCTTAAGCTAACTGTGACATCATTTAGCTTCTGTTTGTCTCAGAGGTTTTGGCTGTGTTTAAACTTGCAGTGAAGCTCTCTTTGCTTTCGCAGTAGTTTCCTAACTTTGTTGTTGAACCACGGTGGGTTTTTCCCATCCCTCACAGTTTTAGTCAGCACGTACCTGTCTAAAACGCATTTTACGATTGCCTTGAACTTTTTCCATAAATACTCAACATTGGCAGTGTCGGAACAGAAATTTTCAATTTGATCTGTTAGGTAGTCTGAAATCTGCCCTCTATTACTCTTGATAAACAGATAAACCTTCTTCCCTTTTTTTATATTCCTATTTACTTCGATATTCAGGGATGCTGCAATGGCCTTATGATCACCGATTCCCTGCTCTGTGCTTACAGAGTGGAAAAGTTTGGGTCTGTTTGTTATCAGTAGGTCCAAGATGTTATCTCCACGAGTCGGTTCTCTGTTTAATTGCTCGAGGTAATTTTTGGATAGTGCACTCAGTATAATGTCACTCGATGCTCTGTCCCTACCACCCGTCCTAAACATCTGTGTCCCAAGCTATATCTGGTAAATTGAAATCTCCACCTAAGACTATAACATGCTGAGGAAATTTATGTGAAATGTATTCCAAATTTTCTCTCAGTTGTTCTGCCACGAATGCTGCTTAGTCGGGAGGTCGGTAAAAGAAGCCAATTATTAACCTAGCTCGGTTGTTGAGTGTAACCTCCACCCATAACAACTCACAGGAACTATCCACTTCTACTTCACTACAGGATAAACTACTACTGACAGTGACAAAAAAGTAACAGTGAGAACTTCCAGCAGGACCGGCCGCAGCGCGATCTTGGTCACAGGCGCATCCGGGGACTGACACCTGGACTTCACAGCAACCTGGCCCCACGGCTCGTGGTCCATCCATGACAGGACCTCACGAACATCGCAACTGCTGGCTTCCCAGCCGCCGGTGTAGCACGCGTCGGCAGCTGATCTCATGGTGACAAGGCTCCATGGGCGTGCCCGTACTGGGCGCCGAGCAGTGACGAGTTCATCTCAACCACAGGGCATTCTGGCTTCAGCAGAGCACTGATGGCCTGAGGCTCCCAAGTGCAATCAGTGGCACGCGGTGTGCGCATTGTTGGAGAATCTACATAGCAGCAGCCAGGCAGAGGGATCCGCAGGGCTGGGCAGCAACGACAAGGGGAAATTGTAAAGAAAGTTCAATAAATAATTGTAAAACTCCACGCCGTCTCACTCTTTGGCACAGCCACTGTGTCTGCTGCTAACAAGTGGTGCAGAAGCCGTAACAATTTGAATGCCTAGAAGTCTTATATGTGAAGTGTCAGTTATTTTTTGACCATTGCTATCTATTTCATGAGCACATAGCTTGTTGTTTGCCAAATGAAACTGCATTAAACTTTTTTTGATAGGTTTAATGATAGACTATTTGCTGCAAACCATTTATATTCTTGTCATGTTATTAATTCAGTTGTAATTTGTATTGAGGATTTCACACCCTTGATCAACATAGATTTATCGTCAGCAAACATTACAGTATTTGCATTGATAATTACAGTGCTGACAGGTCATTAATGTACACTGAGGAGATCAGTGGCCTAGGATTGAGCCTAGTTCAACATCATACTTGATAGTTCCCCACTGTGATTTTAGTGTTGAATATTGATTTTGTTTTTGAATGTTGATTTTGTTTTTGAATGTTGATTTTGTTTTTGAATGTTGATTTTGTTTTTGAATGTTGAAGAGACTGGCAGACCACCTCTCTGTAATGAACCAGGAACTGCAAGAAAAGTGGAGGCTCTGGTGCTTGAAGACTGGTGTATCAGAAGTAAGGCAATAGTGGATGTAGTATAAATCTATCATGGACCAGCTTTCAACATCTCACATGACTCTGTGAACATGAAAAAGGTCACCACCCACTGGCTTCTGTACCTGCTCACATGCATTGAAAAAGCTGGTCAAAACATGGCAGCAGTGGAAATTTGGCAGCTATAATCCAATGCAGAAGACTTTTTTAGCTGGTTAGGCATCATGCTCAAGTGCTGGGTGCATAGTGATGCAAGCAAGTAGTGGAAAAAATGAATTCACAACCTCTGAGAAAGGCGAAGCCCCAATCATTATTAGGCACAGTGATGTGTTTCTAGGGACTGCCATGGTGTGGTGATAACAGATTATGGTAGTCATGGTAGCCGCAAGAGCGTACTAACTAGATCTCCTGACAAGGCTGCAGGAGGCTGTCAGGATGAAATACTGCAGGAAGCTATTCAAGAGATTGTTTTTGCTCCATGGCAACCCCCTGATCATTTTGCACAGGATACAGTTACGTGCTGTTTCTCTAGGCTATTAAAATTAGCAGAAGACTTTTTTAGCTGGTTAGGCATCATGCTCAAGTGCTGGGTGCATAGTGATGCAAGCAAGTAGTGGAAAAAATGAATTCACCACCTCTGAGAAAGGCGAAGCCCCAACCATTATTAGGCACAGTGATGTGTTTCTTGGGACTGCCATGGTGTGGTTATAACAGATTATGGTAGTCATGGTAGCCGCAAGAGCATACTACCTAGATCTCCTGACAAGGCTGCAGGAGGCTGTCAGGATGAAATACTGCAGGAAGCTATTCAAGAGATTGTTTTTGCTCCATGGCAACCCCCTGATCATTTTGCACAGGATACAGTTACGTGCTGTTTCTCTAGGCTATTAAAATTAGCAGAAGACTTTTTTAGCTGGTTAGGCATCATGCTCAAGTGCTGGGTGCATAGTGATGCAAGCAAGTAGTGGAAAAAATGAATTCACCACCTCTGAGAAAGGCGAAGCCCCAACCATTATTAGGCACAGTGATGTGTTTCTTGGGACTGCCATGGTGTGGTTATAACAGATTATGGTAGTCATGGTAGCCGCAAGAGCATACTACCTAGATCTCCTGACAAGGCTGCAGGAGGCTGTCAGGATGAAATACTGCAGGAAGCTATTCAAGAGATTGTTTTTGCTCCATGGCAACCCCATGATCATTTTGCACAGGATACAGTTACGTGCTGTTTCTCTAGGCTATTAAAATTAGCCTTACAGCACATATTCTCCTGACATGGCACCCAGTGACTTCTACCAGTTTCCTTGAATGAAAAAACAAACTGGCATTGTGCAGCATGCAATTTCAGAAAGACAATGAAGTGATTTTTGAGATGGAACTTCTTCTGAAAAGTCAAAATGCATTGACTTCTGGATCGAAGATCTCTGCAAAGTCATTTGTCACTGGAAAAATGTATTGTATTGATGAGTGATTATGAAGGGAAGGATGAACACCACCATCAAGTTCCATGGTTGCAGCTTGGTTTTTTTCGAGTTGTTGTTGTTGTTATTGTTGTTGTGGTCTTCAGTCCAGAGACTGGTTTGTTGCAGCTCTCCATGCTACTCTATCCTGTGCAAGGTTCTTCATCTCCCTGTACCTACTGCAACCTACATCCTTCTGAACCTGTTTAGTGTATTCATCTCTTGGTCTCCCTCTACAATTTTTACCCTCCATGCTGCCCTCCAATACTAAATTGGAGATCCCTTGATGCCTCAGAATATGACCTACCAACCGATCCCTTCTTCTTTTTGTTAAGTTGTGCCACAAGTTTCTCTTCTCTCCAATTCTATTCAATACATCCTCATTAGTTATGTGATCTACCCATCTAATCTTTAACATTCTTCTGTAGCACCACATTTCGAAAGCTTCTATTCTCTTCTTGTCCAAACTATTTATCATCCGTGTTTCACTTCCATACATGGCTACACTCCATACAAATACTTTCAGAAATGACTTCTTGACACTTAAATCAATACTCAATGTTAACAAATTTCTCTTCTTCAGAAATGCTTTCCTTGCCATTGCCAGTCTACATTTTATATCCTCTCCACTTTGACCATCATCAGTTATTTTGCTCCCCAAATAGCAAAACTCATTTACTACTTTAAGCATCTCATTTCCTAATCTAATTCCTGCAGCATCACCCGATTTAATCAGACTACATTCCATTATCCTCGTTATGCTTTTGTTGATGTTCATCTTATATCCTCCTTTCAAGACACTGTCCATTCTGTTCAGCTGCTCTTCCAGATCCTTTGCTTTCTCTTGCCAGATTTACAATGTCATTGGTGAACCTCAAAGTTTTTATTTCTTCTCCATGGATTTTAACTCCTACTCCGAATTTTTCTTTTGTTTCCTTTACTGCTTGCTCAATATACAGATTGAATAAGATTGGGGAGAGGCTACAGCCCTGTCTCACTCCCTTCCCAACCACTGCTTCCCTTTCATGTCCCTTGACTCTTATAACTGCCATGTGGTTTCTGTACAAACTGTAAATAGCCTTTTGCTTCCTGTATTTTACCCCTGCCTTCTTCAAAATTTGAAAGTGAGTATTCCAGTCAACATTGTAAAAAGCTTTCTGTAAGCCTACAAATGCTAGAAATATAGGTTTGCCTTTCCTTAATCTATTTTCTAAGATAAGTTGTAGGGTCAGTATTGCCTCATGTGTTCCAACATTTCTATGAAATCCAAACTGATCTTCCCCGAGGTTGGCTTCTACCAGTTTTTCCATTTGTCTGTAAAGAATTCAAGTTAGTATTTTGCAGCTGTGGCTTATTAAACTGATAGTTCGGTAATTTTCACATCTGTCAACAACTGCTTTCTTTGGGATTGGAATTACTATATTCTTCTTGAAGCCTGAGGGAATTTCGCCTGTCTCATACATCTTGCTCACCACATGGTAGAGTTTTGTTAGGCCTGGCTCTCCCAAGGCTGTCAGTAGTTCTAATGGAATGTTGTCTACTCCCAGGGCCTTGTTTACAGTTTGCAGTTGATAGAGCACTTGCCCGCGAAAGGCAAAGGTCCCGAGTTCGAGTCTCGGTCGGTCACACAGTTTTAATCTACCATGAAGTTTCATATCAGTGCACACTCCACTGCAGAGTGAAAATCTCATTCTGTAAACAATAGGTGTTTTGTTTATGCATCTGCATGCCCATACCTCTTCTGCCATCATGGCATCCGTTTGGCCATTAGCACCTTCTAAACTATCCTGGTTGAGAGTCTCTATGCAGAAGCTGCCAAACCACCCATAACTTTTTCCTCAGCAGATACGCGTGCTGTTCGTCTGCCATGCCTGGCCAACTATCCTATGCCTCCTTCTTCTATAACTCTTTTGATGGCCAGTATGGGGCACATCCATCTTCTCTGCTACCTCCTGGTGTTTGCTTTCGGCTCTTGCTCTGACATCTTAACTTCACACTACCTCTCACTTTCCCAATGGGTGTGAACCCCTCACCACCTCAGCTTTGTGTGGCAGCCCATGTCATTGGCACTGACGATTTTTGATATTGGCTTCCAAAGCAATGCTCAGTATTTATAGCAGAGCCCTTCACCGTGTATCAGACCATGCAATACAACTGGCTGGACAGGCTTTTCAATTGTGTCATCTGTTATGACCCTCTCAGTGCCCTTAAGAGCCTCTGTGTGCTGTACACTGCTCATCCCTTAGAGCAACAGGTCCAGGAAAGCTGTCACTTGCTCATCTTGATGGAGCCAGTGTGATGTTTATGTGGGTTCCTGTTCACATCACTCTGATGGGAAACAGGGCCATTGACGCTGCTGCCAATGCTGCAGTCCTAGTACCTTGGTCCACTAGTTCTTCCATTCTCTCTAATGATCTCTCTGTTGCTGTCTGTCAGCAGGTGGGTCACTTTGGCATCACCACTGGTCCTTCCTTCATGGGAACAATCTCCTAGGAATTACTCTCTCCCAGCAGCTTGGATGACCACCTCTTTACCCTTTCGCTGTTAGATCATTTTAACTAGGTTGCTTATTGGGCACTGCCTTTTTAGCTTTCACCATTTCTTAAATGGTGCTCCCACAACTTTGTGCTCATTGCCCTCAACCTTCGACAGTTTGCCATTGCCTGATGGAATGCCCTTTTTTTAACCACTTATGTTTACCATCTGAGTTGTTATCTGTTTCAGTGAACAATGCGTGGGCTGCCAACTGCGTTTTACATTTGTTGTGGCAATATGGTGAAGGACATTTGATCTTTAGTTCGGGACCACCATTTCTCAATGTCATATTTTATGGACCTTTGTCCACGTTCCTGTTATTAGCTATCTTTCCTTCTGTTGATTTGGCTTAACATGTAGTCGTTTTCAACTCCTTTTTTGTCAGTCTTCTACTGTTTTGACAAGGGTGTGTGTGACCCTCGTTGTTTTTGCACCCTAAAACAAAAACAAACCAAGGATGGCCAGATGCAGGTTTGAACCATTGTCCTCCCGAATGCAAGTCCAGTGTGTTAACCACTGTGCCACCTCATGCGCTCCAGTCTGATAAAGATGTGCATTCACTGGTTGCCATATCTTCTGTTGTCAGTAACATCATTGATGGTATACATAGAGAGCTTAATCATTATGTCTTGTCAAAAAGAATACTTTCTAGTCTGTTGCTCCATTTTTACAATTAATATCCATCATATGGTCTGGTAGAAAAATAATTTCAATAGTATTCACACAGTCCAACAAAACGTTTTGTAGTGAAAACTTGTGCACAACCTTTCATAGTAATAACCTGTAAATCATTTTGTAAATAACATAAACATATGAAAATCCTAATTACTGTGACATGAGGGAAGCACTAAAATTTAGAAAAATTTAATTTAATTTAATTTTTCTATAAGAGACACACAGGTGTGTAGAAAAATGTAATATAGTGTTCTAACACAAATTTTGTAGCAGTTTATTTTACCTTATACTTTTAAGATAGGTTATTGTTAGATTTGCTTCCCAGTGCAATAGTCATTCTGATAGTGGTATGTAATTTATCTATTTGTGTCAAAGCACCCAACTTTTTGCGTTCAAGGTACATACTTAACAATGTTTACAAACTAATTAAAAAACACAAGACAATACTATCTGTTATACTGTAGATCATAGTTTACTTATTTATAGATTAAAGTAATGTTTAAAAAATAAAGACAGAGATGACAATCTAAGCAACTTCAACATAGCATTTGACAACCACTGTGGGTTCAGAGCATATAGATATCAGGTCATCATTAGTACATCTTGCAGGACATACTCTACATTGGTATAAGTGGTCCATTGTTTTTTGAACTCCACAGTATAAAAGGTGGATGGTGTGTAACCCCATTTCTAAACATTGTCTTTTGACCTTGTGACAAGTTCTGAGCCTGTTCAGAGTTATCCACATAGTGAAACTTGCAGCTACGTTTTCTGACAGTCTCAAGTGGTGGTCATATGTCATGTAGATATAATTAGGAACATGTCTGTTGAAGAGTGTTGTGTATTGTACTCATGAAGTTTTATGTAACAAAACATAATAAATTCTGTTGTATTTGCACCTGCCAGACTGTCTCCTATTCATGGCTGTTCTTGGTTTATTCACATTGATGATCTGCTGTCCTATGGTTGATTTGGCTACTTTCAGAGAAGTAAGATCATTACTGTGATTCTGCATTACTTTAAGAACAAATTAAAATGGACAACACTTCCTCCTGGCACTACAAATAGTTTTCATGCTGGCTGTATGAGGCACAACTGTAAAGATTTAATAAACATATTGGTTATGAACTGTAGATTAAAACTGAAGTAACTGCAAAAAGGTGGGAATTTGAGGAGATGGGACCTGGATAAACTGAATGAAGCAGAGGTTGTAGAGAGCCTCAGGGAGGCGTTAGGGAACATTTGACAAAAATGGGGGAAATAAATGCAGTAGAACAACAATGGGTAGCTTTGAGAGATGAAATAGTGAAGGTAGCAGAGGATCAAGTAGTAAAAAGACGAGGGCTAATAGAAATCCTTGGGTAACAGAAGGTATATTGAATTTAATTGATGAAAGGAGACAATATAAACATGCAGTAAATGAAGCAGGCAGAAAGGAATACAAATGTCTCAAAAATGAGATCGACAGGAAGTGCAAAATGGCTAAGCAGGGATGGCTGGAGGACAAATGTAAGGATGTAAAGGCATATATCACTAGGGGTAAGATAGATACTGCCTACAGGAAAATTAGAGACCTTTGGAGAAAAGAGACATTGATGGCAAATGGGAACTTATAAAAGACACATTAAATAATGCATGTAAAAACACAATGGCGACCAAACACGACAACATGAAAAAGAAGTGGATGACAGAGAAGATATTACAATTGATGGAACAAAGAAGAATACTTAAAAATAGAGATGAAAGTGAGTATAAAAGATTACATGCAGAAATACGTAAAGAAACACGGCGAGCAAAAGAAGAATGGTACAAGGAACAATGCTCTGAAATTGAGAGTTATGAAACAAGACATGATAGTTTCAACTTACACAAAAAAGTTAAAGATTTAGCTGGACTTAATAAAAAGAAAAGTACAAGTTTATTGTTAGATAAAAATGACAAAATAATTCCTGATGTTAAAGGTAAACTGGACAGGTGGACAGAATATGTCAAAGAACTATTTGAAGATACAAGAAAAGATCAAAAATTTTATGATAACATGATCGGAGAACGAGGACCAAGCATATCGAAAGAAGAAATATTACATGTTATCAACAAATCAAAGACAGGAAAAGCCCCTGGACCGGATAAGATACCAAATGACATCCTGAAACTCATAGGAATAGACCATATAGATATATTTGTACAATTGTTTAATGATATTTATAATTCGGGAATTATTCCTAGGGATTGGTTGACATCTACCTTTGTTACATTACCCAAAAAGGCTAATGCCAAAACTTGTAATGATCACCGTACAATAAGCTTAATGAGTCACACCTTAAAGATATTTCTAAAAGTTATACACCAACGAATATACAAAAAAGTAGAAGAAGGTATAAGTGAAACACAATTCGGTTTTAGAAGTTCCCTCGGTACAAGAGAAGCATTGTTTGCTTTTAACATATTAGCGCAACGATGTATGGAGGTTAACCAGCCACTATATGTGTGCTTCCTGGATTATAATAAAGCATTTGACAAAGTTCGTCATGATCATCTCATAGAATTGTTAGAAAAGAAAACACTTGATAAGAAAGACATCCGCATTATATATAACCTCTACTACAATCAAACCGCAACCGTGAAGGTAGAAAATGAGTTATCGAATGATATAGAAATAAAGAGGGGTGTGAGACAAGGTTGCGTTCTCTCACCCTTATTGTTTAATATGTATTCAGAAGACATAATCCAGGCAGCTCTATCAGATGAAATAGCTGGCATTAAAGTGAATGGGCTAAACATTAACAATGTTAGGTTTGCTGATGACACTGCACTACTAGCTGGAAACCTCAAAGATCTACAATTACTTCTTGACAAAGTCGCAGAAAAAAGTGAAGAATTTGGCTTGACTCTTAACGTAAGCAAGACTAAGTTCATGGTGATATCTAAAACACACCAACAAGAAAATCTTACAATCAATAGGGAAAGAGTCGATCAAGTACGTAAATTTAAATATCTCGGAACAATTGTAAATGAGGAGATTGAAAGCTCAGAAGAAATTAAATCGAGAATAGGACAGGCCAGAAGTATCTTTAATAAGACGAAAAATGCATTCTGTTCGAGGGACATTTGTTTAAACACAAAAATGAGGTTGCTAAGATGCTATGTATTCTCAAAATTATTATACGGAATGGAAGTGTGGACATTGAAAAAGAAGGACATCAACAGTTTAGAAGCTTTTGAAATGTGGGCATATAGAAGAATACTTAGAATTAGTTGGGTGTCGAGGATTACTAATCAAGATGTCCTAAGAAGAATGGGAAAGGAAAAAGAATTAATTAAAACTATTAAAGTAAGGAAGCTACAATATTTAGGCCATGTTATTAGGGGAGTAAATTACAAAATATTGCAAATAATACTAGAAGGGAAAATTTGTGGGAAGAGAACGAGGGGTAGAAGACGGACATCCTGGATTGACAATTTAAAAAATTGGTACAACTGTTCAACGTCAGAACTCCTTAGATCAGCCAAATCAAGATCAGAAATTGCCATGATGACAGCCAACCTTCTTAGAGGAGACGGCACATGAAGAAGAAGAAGAAGGAGAAAAGAGAACCACTTGCATGAATACCAAGAGCTCAGATGGAAACCCAGTTCTAAGCAAAGAAGGGATAGCAGAAAGGTGCAAGGAGTGTATGGAGGGTCTGTACAAGGGCAATGTTCTTGAGGACAATATTATAGAAATCAAAGAGAATGTAGAAGAAGATGAAATAGGAGATATGATACTGTGTGAAGAGTTTGACAGAGCACTGAAAGACCTAAGCTCTACCAACTGAGCTACCAAAGCACGACTCATGCCCGGTACTCACAGCTTTACTTCTGCTAGTATCAGTGCTTCGGTAGCTTAGTTGGTAGAGCACTTGCCCGCGAAAGGCAAAGGTCCTGAGATTGAGTCTCAGTCAGGCACACAGTTTTAATCTGCCAGGAGGTTTCATATCAGCACGCACTCTGCTGCAGAGTGAAAATCTCATTCTGGAAACATCCCCCAGGCTGTGGCTAAGCCATGTCTCCGCAGTATCCTTTCTTTCAGGAGTGCTAGTTCTGCAGGGTTCACAGGAGGGCTTCTGTAAAGTTTGGAAGGTAGGAGACGAGATACTGGCAGAAGTAAAGCTGTGAGTACCAGGCGTGAGTCATGCTTCGGTAGCTCAGTTGGTAGAGCACTTGCCCGCGAAAGGCAAAGGTCCCGAGTTTGAGTCTCGGTCGGGCACACAGTTTTAATCTGCCAGGAAGTTTCAACCATAGTCTAGTTTCAAATGGACAAGCGATCAGTTCAAACAGAGGAGGGTGGTCCGATCTGCTCCGCAAGAAGTACCGCTGAGGACAGGTAGGACACTGAGGGACTGCATACAGTGGGCAGACAGGTAATGATTTTGTCAGTGGAAAAGGGAAAGCCATTGTTGATGCTCCATGAGTAAAGAAGATTGAGACATCACTGAAGACATTGCTCAAGGAGAAAAGTCTGCACAGAACTCCAATAGATTGCAAAATTGTCAACGAAAAGTAAGTTAGAGATGCCCAGGAGGAGACAGGCCATAACAGGGTTAATGGTGATAGCAAAGAAGGGGGGTATGTGAAGCCCACTAAGAAATTCAAGAGCTGAAGCAGTATTGAGGATGCAATTTTCTTTCCTGGAGGTAGACAACAATAAGATGCTGTTATTCCAAGAGCAGCCATAAGTCCTCTTTGTTGGATTGAAGGCCACAAATGTTCCATTGGAAGATAGTCTTTGTCAGCCTTTAAAGACACTCTGCTACAGGACACAAAGGCTGGAGATCCTGTTCCATGAGATCTACAGAGGCATCAGCATTCTCCTTCTGTTAGTCTATGGAGTTCAAGGCAAAAAATTGTTTGGTGTTGCACACAGGCACAAGGGGGTCAGGTGGGCAAGGATATCACATGGAAACACCACCGATGAGGATCTCTGAGTCAATGAAGGAGAAGACAGTTTGCCTTTGATTTTTTGGAGCCTTTCTGGTTGGCAGAGGAAGGCTCAGATGTTTGTTGGCTGGAAGAATGTAAGAAGTCTTCGCGGGAGTATTCATTCTAGCCTTTCTGGCCTGCCAGTTGTGTAGCAGGAGACTTCACCCCATGGGGCAAAAGTTTGGTGACTTGTTGCACAGCTGGAGGAGGGGACGGGGATGCTACCATGACACTGGATGATTTTACGACTGCAGTGCTGAATTTGAGGCAGAATGTCTGCATGGCGATATTCTTCGTGGAGCGAGATGTAGCAAGAAGAGTACTGCTTGTGCTGGATGAAAGAACACAAGATTTCCAACTCCAACAACAAACGAGAGGCTGGGTAATGCAGTTTTTCCTTCATACAGGTATTCTCGATGGCCCACTCATTGAGATACATGGAAAAATCTTGGGAGTAGGCAGTATGGTCGCCATTGCAATTTATACAGCGGGGAGGAAGAGGCAGACAATGGCCCTCATGAACATCCCTAGCACAGGTTAGACATTTGGCCGTGTTTTCAGAGCACATTCAAATGTGGTCTTAACAATGACACTGGTAGCAGCTCATCAGGTTTGGAACGTACAGTTGGACTGTGATAACATCATTGCCTGCTTTGATTTCTGACATAGGCATCACTCTACCAAAAGTGAGAAAAAGAGTGGGTGGGGGCGCTAAGGATGCATCTACCTTTTTCATCACCTAATGAACTGCAATGACACCCTGATAAGAGAGGTATGTTTGGATTTCTGCCTCGGTCAGACCACTGAGCAGCCCAGTGTAAATAATACTATGGGAAGAATTCAGCATTCGATGGACTTTGACTCAAACAGGATAGCCATGGAGGAGAAAAGCTGCAAGCAGTTGCTGTGCCTGAGAATCAGAAATGGTCTGCAAAAGCAAAGTGCCATCACTTCAGTGAAAGCAGGATTTCACAGCGCCAGAATTGCATCAACACCTTTCTGAATAACAAATGGAGGTAGCAAAGGACTGACCATTTTCAGTAGATGAAACCATGAGGAACTGTTGTGCAGCTGGGAGGGTCTTTGAATTGTTAGCCTCATTCTGTTTATGTCTATTAGACACTGACTGTGAAGAAGAAGATTGGCACATTGCAAGAAAATCCCCCATGATTGCCAGCATCTCCAATGGCGCTCCTCCCAACTGAGGAGGCGCACCCGCCTTAGGTGATTGTTCACACCTCAGATCACACATCTCTAACACCTGACAAGGGACCAATCAGCAATTTGGGAAGGTAGCAGCTCAGTCAGTCACCCCTCCCTGGGCCTGGCTTGTAGCAGGGATACATGCGAAACCTACCTGTTGAACCAGGGCTGGGAATTGTTTGTTACCCAGTCACCTATCATGTGTCAGACATGTTGGCCGGCCTTCAGGAGTTCACAGGAAGGAAGAAGAAAAAGAAGAACCTGAAATGCTGAAGTGGAGGAAGGATAGGAGAGGGTGAATAAAGAAAGAAAAAAGGAATGATAAACAGTAGGGTGTATTCTAATATTGACTACCAAAAATGCAGAATACATTTCCAAAAAACACACAGACATGTTCCCAAGGGAGGGGAAAAAGAACAGGAAGTGAATAGACACACAGCATGGAAGGGAAAAGATGGTGCAAAGGCTACGGACCCGTGGCAGCCAAGCAAAAACATGTCAAAGAGTGGTGAGCCCCCTGGGGGATCCGGCGATACAGATTTTTTGTGATTTCCCTAAATTGCTTCAGTCAAATGCCAGGATGGTTCCTTTGAAGGGGCACAGCCGACTTTCTTCCCCAACCTGCCCTAATCCTATGGGACCAATGACCACAATGTTTGGTCCTCTCCGCAAAACCAACCAACCAAACCAGACTGGAATGTTGATGGTCAGGCCCCAAGTCCATCCGTGTGAGCAGGCCCCCACAGAAACAACAGAAAAGTGTCCTCTGTTAAAAATAACTCACAAGTTCTAGAATTCCTTGCCATTTTTTGAGATTCTTAGTATTTATACTACCTAACTCATTCTCAGGAAGTTAGCTGTGAAATTTGCACACTGATATACTGTATGCAGAACTAACATTTCAGTTTTTTTTATTAACATCTTCAAATTGTTTCGTTCAGTACTTATCAGAAACCGTAAGGAGGCACTTCATGTGAAGTAGGTCCAGTGTTGATAAAGAAAGATTAAGATGTCTTTTAACAGCACAACTCCATTTACTCACGGGTAAAGGGAGCACATATGGCCAAGTTTAGTGACAGACAGTTAGCTTCACCTGAAGACAAAGTGAGGCATAGCAGAAACCATCAGACTGCATGCTGACTATGCAATTGGAGATAAGGACTAACAATATAGGTGCAAAATTACCAATACCACTATTGTTTATTACAAAATCCATTAACTATTAATGATACAGAAAACAGAACAGATTTGCTATGGACAGTAATACACAAATATTAGTATCTCACTGTCGATGAAAATAACCGAATCTGGAATGTGAAATGAGTGCCTTTACATCCTCCCTCCCTCAAAATGCACACAAAGAAATGTGATCTGTTATTCACTGTCTGAAGTATGTGTAAAGTTAATACATGTGTGCAGTCATCGCTTAGATACAATCCTACTAAAACATCTGTGTCAGACTGAGGTTTATATGACAGCATTAATCATCATGTTACCATCACAGAGTGCACATACCAAGTAGCACATCAGTGCTGTGATTTTAATTGTGTGTTGCATAAGGAATGTTACCAGTAGTGTTTGAACTTTTATGGATACTTGCACTGGATGCAGTGAGAAATAATTACAATTTTCTACCATCAATTTAATGCACAAGGTGTGATTTACCAAGTTGGTCATTGTGAGGTCACCGACTATTTCCTGTCACTTTGTGATTATCTAGTACAGTGCTAATTTTGTCAACAAACCTATTCAAGACATCCATATTATTTTTTTTCCTTGTTGGGAACAAAATTAGTTCAAAGTATTAAAATGTTTTACAATGTAACTTGTAGCAACGATTTCTTCAAACACTTGTAACAGGGCAAGAAGAAAGAAAGAAAGAAAGAAAGAAAGAAAGAAAGAAAGAAAGAAAGAAAGAGAGGAAGAGAGGAAGGAAGGAAGGAAGGAAGGAAGGAATGAAGGTGGCGTGATATTTCCCATTTTTCCCTTGGCCCTTTCTAGAATAGCAGTTTTTCTGTATATTTTAGTACAGTTGGGAAACCAGTTTATTTGAAAAACTGATTCTTTAATGAAGCTATTGGATGACTTGTTTTATACATGGATTTAATTACCTTCATATGTATACCATTCCAATCTGCAGAATATTTGTTTCTCACTAATAAAATATTTGTTATGTTAATTATTGACATTTTCCTTAATTTTGTGATGCACTCCAACTTGTCATCAAGCCCAATGGGATTTATATTTTCTATTAATCTGCTACACTGACACCTGAGTACACAACATTTCAGACCCTCAGAATAGCCAATGCACATGTGTCAAAAGCTAGTTTTGTAGAACAATGCAATTAAAGGTTTACTGGACTTTATTAACAGAACTTGTAAGGACATTCAGAAGTGTTCAGATGTGAATATATGAAGTATGAATGCTATCTGACATATATTCAAGGTTTCTGAATAGTCATTTCATGAACAATGTTATTTACATAAGGTATGTATTCATACGAATAATAGCCGAAACTTTTCTTATGACATTAACATTTTGGAGGAATTGATCTAATATTAATGATTAATACAAATAATAAGAAACACAAAAGAACATAATGAATAAACTAATGTACATAAATAAATATGTAACCATGAAGTATAAAGTGCAGTGCACTGAAAACGACTAAGCACTGGTCCATGTTGTGTTGTGTTGCGAGGAACCACAAGTATGTCAGTAATGTAAAGCATCATCATCCACTGCTACCACCTCTTCTCTCTCTGGTGTGTGATACATGTTTTCTTGATAAGTAAATATACCCATGAAGTATGCATGATGATTTGCAGGAATGTATAGAATAAGAGATTGAAGATATGCAAGTTTTTCTGGTGAAATAATTACGGGTTTAGTGTACTTATTTGGTAGCCTGATTATCTAAAGAGTGAAATGATTATCATAGCTCTTCACACAACCTTTTGCATGTGCACTTGATAAAGTTCTCCACTGTGTGTTGGTTTAATGCTGAGTTCTATTTTGGGGTTGCTGGAGAAACTACAAACTCTTCCCTCTGAAAACTTGGCATCCAGAACTTGCCACTTCCTTTTGCACTGTTAAAAAATTCCTACATCTTTAAACTGGTCCCTCAATATGTTAACAGTATCAGAAAGGTTATTTCTCCTGCAAATTCTTATTTGCTGGCCTAACTGAATCCCAGTAAACATCTCTCTTCTCCTAATATACCAATTTATATTCCTAAAATCACAAGAAAGGTAAGAATGGCCAGGAACCATGAAGACGTGTTCCATTGTTATATCTGAGACAGGTCAGAACCCTATTCACATTTTTAATCTGTGAACTACAGTTATTGCTGAAAATACATAATGTTGTCACTGCTGGTGATATTTTAATTTCAATATAGTGCATGAGGCAACTTGCAATTTCAGCAGAGTCTCCTTTTCCAGTACTTTCATCCCAAAGATACATTGAAGCAGTTCTGAGCTTTATTACTATGTACACCAAACTCATAAGGTCAGAATTTCCTCTTGTAAAATTGGATTCCAGTATTTAGTTTGAGTGTGGAAAGCACCTGTCGCATGTCTATAGTAAAAGCAGCAACTGTTGAATCGTTATCTGCCATTTGCCTTAATAGCGTGCGTGCGTGCCATCATAGCTCAACATTGATGTTAACTTTTCCTGTTTCAACTATGTTATTTGCTCAGAATTGATGTATTGACTGTCTCCAGTTGTCACTTTTTGTCATAATAGTTGCAGGTGTCAGTAGTAGTAAATCAAGGGTAAAATTTCATGTTAAAGATGTGATGCTAAGACTCAAACTTGACAATCCTCAGCATGGTTTTTAACAATCCAGTCACAATGAGCCTCATCCATTTTGGATACATTTAAATCATAGGCTAAGTATCTCCTTTCTGGACTTTTGGCTCTACTGTAGTGGCCAGATAAGGCAGGGAAACTGTTATTGTACACATTTACTTTGTCTCTATCTGAATCTGGTATTCCTTGTGTCTTTTCCTGATGCTCACAATGATCTACATCAATGGCTCCAGTTCCTGTAACCTTGTCACTAGCAGTACACAGTCACTTTCTACTCAAATGATGTATGTTACAAAAATCAACTGCACTAACATTTTAACTCTCATTTCCATGAACCACTTTGTTATTTACTGTGCACAATCTATGAGACAACATGTCTTTACAAGTGATCATTTTATATCCACACTTATTAGTTTATTGAAACAACTACTATGTAAGTTGTAATCCCCCTATGTCCCAATATTTTTGAAATATTTCATCAACTTTATCTTAGCCCAGTTTCTCTAAACAACCACACCGACCATCGGGACCTACTTCTTTGGCCCTTACAACACTGTTTTCATACTTACATATTCTTTACCTGTATTTCTCTTCTTCTTGGCCACATTCATTTTCCATTGGTGTTTCTAGACTCAGCATTTTCAAGGACAACTTACGCAATGAGGCAGTAAGCTGTATCACTCATTGTGTTTAAGAAATGTACATCATTACACTAAATGCACTGTGGGTTTGCTGATTGCATCATTATTACATAACAGTACTTTCAATACCTAACACTACACTCAATAAACCTTAATCCGAGAGCTACAAGCTACCTGACTGCATGTTATAACTGTCATCACCACCCACAGCAGAGTGAACTCGACAGATACTCAGCCTTGGTCCGCAGACTGGCTTATACACTTGTGCCATTCTCATGATTCAAATGCAGCCTGGCTGGTCAGGCTGCAATCAAATAGTGAGTTTGTTCATATCAAAGTGTATTGTCCATTCATACTTATCAGGCATGAAACAGTACATTTCATACAAAATGTTGCAAGAAAAACCAATAGGGCATACTTTCACACATACACCTCTGATAATCTAAGGGCCTCTTTTATGGAAAAAAAAAATGAGGAACCACTGCCATACACATAGGATTTACAGTGGTGTTTCAAGCTTAACTATAGAAATTGTGGTTAAACTGGCACTCAACTCAAATTTAATAATATACCACAACAGCTTGATTTATTTTTACACATTAAAATTAACTTATTGTGTGACATTTGTTTTGCTGTGTTCCCAAGATTGTTAAATTTAATTTAACACTTCACATTTTCAATAAAAGTAAGATTTTAGTTTATTGTGTAGTTGCTTTTGCCCACCAGTAGAGGCTGTTTTGCCTTTAGTGACCCTTTTGAATTTGTCACTTCTCTACAGCAGGTTTGATGCGGGAATGTTTCTCTGAACACATCTACGAAATTTCTTAGAAAGTTATCAAACTATGAACTATTTTAAATACTACTATCACAGCACCATTCTGTCCCTTTCAGCCTGAAATCAGAATTTTATCATAAATTTCAGTTATATTCGCTTATATCTTCAAAAATACAATTTGTTAAAATATTATCAATGCAAGTTGCTGATTAAGCAGCTTGTCTTGTGGATTCTGAGAAATTTAATTTCAGACATATTTTTTCATCAAAAATGTAATGAACAATACTTTTAATAATAATTTAACATTAAAATGTCTCACACACGTACAGAGAAAAACATGTAGTCCTTTAAGAGTGTAGAGGTAGTACATCACTTCTCTATACACTGTTACAAGACACAAATATACCAATTCTATGCAATAATCAGCAAAACAAAAGCTCAATACCTCATAGAAGTTGGACACTAATTAGAATCCATGACAGATTTAAGTACAAAGTATACAATAAGGAATATATAAAAGAAAAATCAAGACTAGCTGAATAGAACATTTTCAGAATTAATTGAAGGGCTTACTTCAATAGTGGTACAAGTCCATTTTCGTACATTTTGAAATACAGAGTCCTAAAGTTAAATGAGCACTGAAAAATCTGCAGTTGAGATACCAGAAATATTCAAGCATATGGCTTCTTGCTAGAGATGAACCTTTCTTTCTGTTTGTTTTGATCATTAATTTCAGAAGAATTATAGGCAGAAAAGTGGAGGTAATGGACTTGTACCACTGTTGAAATAAGCCCTTCTATTGATAACAAATGGTGCTAAAAATTAAAATGTCACACATCTATGGTGTAAAATATTTATTGCTTTCTAACAGTCATAAAATCTATCTTACCACCAGCAACACTCAGGTGTACAGCACAGAAATCTGACAAAATCGGAATATACCTGACAGTTTCAAAACATACATATGGAAGTGCATATCTTTCACAAAATAACACTCAGTATTTTTTATGCCTGTTTCACTCTTAATGTCTTAAAATAGTATTACAAATAAAGAGACAGCTTTTAATTGTCACTGAAATTTATTGTTTCTCTGTGTGAAAGCTGTGAATTATTCTAATGTGGAAGCTACGTGTTTCTTTACCAGAACCTACAAATAACAAACACAGCTGATAGTGTACTATTAGCTTACTTGCATATGACCTCCTTTCATGAAAATTATCATTTTAACAATTAATTCTAGCTTTCATAAAGTGGGAAGGCACTAAAACTCACATGGCATAAAGCAGACATTTCATGATGATTGCCTGGACTTCAATTTTGTTTCAATTCATTACATGACCATCAGTGTTCTCCCCCTGAGGTAGACCTGCTCCTCAGTTTAGTTTGAGAGAATATTCAATGTTCCCATCCAGAAAATCTGCCTGCATTTGATTCCAGTTGCTGGTATTGAGTCAGCTCTGAACTACCACGCTACCTACTTTATAAACTGCCTTAGGTTTTTTGCTTCATTCTGAGCCCTCTATCTGTATTCAAAGCACAATATTATCTACAACTGAGCATAATTTTATCAACAACTGGCCAGCAGTGCATGACACAGATCCAGCAGAGCCCCTTTAGCCATCACTTTTCAGGGTTCCTGTGGGGTCTTTACAGTTACTGTAATGGTGCCCAACAACACCCAATTGCTGCTGAACTTCACCCTTACAGGCAATTCCCTACTTCATGAAGTTGCCCGTCTCCCATGGCTTGGATGCAGGGTTGGATTTATGGGAGACTTATTTGTATAATGGAAAACTCATAGCACCATATAATGAAAAATTTCAGTGTGGTTTTAGAGCTGTTCTTTCACTGTGACATTTTCTGTATCAATGTCACAGCTGCAATAAGCCCCATTGTGTCCGACATCTTTAGAAATACAGTTATTTTGTTTGTGTCTATATATTTTTCCCAATGGTCTTCTTTGAATTGGATTAAACCTGCAGAGTTAGTACTGTAAGGAAGCTTCATGTTAGCAAAAGTGTCTTGCATCACAGGTTTTCATCTGTCAGAATCAGATTTTTGCCTCCAAATTTTCCCCAAGTACTGTTTGTCATTCATCCTCTTTGTTCCCTTAGTACATGCTTCACAATCCTTTCTCATACTTCAAGTCAATCTCTGATGGGCAGGCTTTAGTTGTTTGAAAAGTATTGCAAAAGACCTCTTATTTTGTGGCAAAATGATGTCTTTTAAAGCTGTGGACAAGTAATCTGATTCCTTAGGTGTAGTTGATGGTTTATGTCACACACATGCCAAAAGCCTTCCCAAGGGAGCCTCTTTTACTGTCACTAGTAATTTGTTTGTTCAATGAGTAGGGGTCAGTATATATAGCAGGTTTGCATCAGTCCTAGCAGGAAGCCTTAATTGAAAAGCTCTTATCAGCTTAGACCATTTTGATGATTTAGTGTTATCTTTGACAGCTTTATGTTTATTAAAATCAGTCCTCAGTGATACTCTTTAGAGCAAGGCAAATCATTTACCTGTGCACAATTCTCCACAGCAAAATTATTCTGAATTTGCTCTTATGAAACATCACCCTTTATGGAATGCTGGTCAATTCTAAAATGAACCACAGACTTTTTTTCCCCAGAATTAGTTCTTATTTAAAGGAGGTGACTTTATCAATATTCCTTTCTATACTTAAGGTGATACTCTTATTGGTGGCAGAGAACACAGCCACATCTAGTTCGAATGACATACCCATCAACCATCACCTGCACCAACAAACCCCCCCCCCCCCCCCCCACACACACACACACACACACGGGAGGGAGAGAAAGAGAGAGAGAGGGAGGGGAGGGGGAGAGAGAGAGAGAGAGGGGGGGGGGTGGGGGGGGGGCAGGGAGGCGAGGAGAGACAGAGGCGGCGAGGAGAGATGTGGTGGGAGGGAAGAGGGGGAAAGGTAGGTAGAGAGAGAGAGAGAGAATGATCACTACCACAATACAGTCAGTGCCACACGGCAGAAGGGCCACATTTTTATACATGATTTGTTTTTTATGATATACAGTGTGCTTGTTTGCTCACTAACTTTCAAGACTGACTCCAAACCTTTACATAACCAGAAGATTTTAAATGCAAATTTGGACAATAATGGTAAAGAAAATTTATCAGTTTCTTATGGTGAAAAGTGTAGAAAAATTTTGTTTGGGAGAAATTTTCACATCTAATTGATTGGATTTTCTCTAAAGAATGCTACAGAAGACTGATATGTGTGTGTGCACATCTGGTAAGTTTGTTGGTGCAGGTGATGGTTGGTGGGTATGTCGTGTGAACTAGATGAGGCTGTGTTCTCTGCCACCAATAAGAGTATCAACTTATGTATAGAAAGAAATATTGATAAAGTCACCTCTCTTAAATAAGAACTAATTCTGGAAAAAAAAGTCTGTGGTTCATTTTAGAATTGACCAGCGTTCCATAAAGGGTGATGTTTCATAAGAGCAAATTCAGAATAATTTTGCTGTGGAGAACTGTGCACAGCTAAATGATATGCCTTGCCCTAAAGAGTATCACTGAAGACTGATTTTAATAAACATAAAGCTGTCAAAGATAACACTAAAACATCAAAATGGTCTAAGCTGATAAGAGCTTTTCAATTAAGGCTTCCTGCTAGAACTGATGCAAACCTGCTATATATATACTGACCCCCACTCACTGAACAAACAAATTACTAGCCACAGTAAAAGAGGCTCCCTTGGGAAGGCTTTTGGCATGTATTTGACAAAGCATCAACTACACCTAAGGAATCAGATTACTTGTCCACAGCTTTAAAAGACATCATTTTGCCACAAAATAAGAGGTCTTTTGCAATACTTTTCAAACAACTAAAGCCTGTGCATCAGAGATTGACTTGAAGTATGGGAAAGGATTGTGAAGCATGTACTAAGGGAACAAAGAGGAGGAATGACAAACAGTACTTGGGGAAAATTTGGAGGCAAAAATCTGGTTCTGACAGATGAAAACCTGTGACGCAAGACACTTTTGCTAACATGAAGCTTCCTTACAGTACTAACTCTGCAGGTTTAATCCTATTCAAAGAAGATCATTGGGAAAAATATTTAGACACAAACAAAATAACTGTATTTCTAAAGATGTCAGACACAGTGAGGCTTATTGCAGCTGTGACATTGATACAGAAAACGTCACAGTGATAGAACAGCTCTAAAAACCACTGAAATTTTTCATCATATGGTGCTATGAATTTTCAATTATACAAATAATTAAGCTGTACAATATATGTGAGAGATTAAGTGGGTGTGGTACAGTGAGGATATTTCTCTGAGAAGAACTGATGCATTAGAATTTACAGTATACACAAATAATAAAAATTTTACAATCAGCACATACCCAACCTGCCAGGTTAGCCGAGAATGCTAATGCAGTGCTTCCTGGACTTGGGTAGGCGTGCCAGCCCAGGATTGAATCTGCCTGCAGTAACGACAAATGCCGGTGCCCTGGCCAGCCCAGATATCTTTTTTAGGTGGTTTTCCACATCCTGAATTCCTGGCTTGTCCCCTACATTGCACCTCAGTTACATGACTCACAGACATTTGGAACACGTTCACACCATTTCATGATTTACACCAGATGCAGACAGCTGGGGTACACTGATTCCATCCTGGGGGTATGGGGTCATGGCAGGAAGGGCATACGGCCACCGCTTCCAATTAATCCTGTCAAATCTGACTAACCACACCAACCCTGCACAACCTGCAGGACAAAGGCAGAAGAAGAAGAAGAGGAAGAAGAATCAGCATGTACCCTGGGGGAATGCAGGTTGTCAAGTTCATTTTTCTATTTTCTCTCATACATAGTTATATTCTCAATCGTCTGACATTTTTACAAGGATTTTCTGTACTATGCAAAAAGAATTTTAGTGTTTTTGCCTCTTCATAAGCACAAACTAATTGTTGGTGTGATGCTAAATTACCCTGCAGAATCTGATATGCAAATTTGCTAAAGTTGCACTGTGTTATTAACAAGTTTCCTTAGAAAAGAGAGAATACATTCATAATTAACACTTCAGCAGCCCAGGCCGGGGTATTTGGAAGTCAGTCTTCGAGGTGAGTGAGCAACTTGAGATCAGCAAAATAAACAAAACAGGTGATGAAAATGAGAATCTATCTCTCTCTCTCTATCTCTCTCTCTCTCTATATATATATATATATATATCTCTATCTCTCTATCTATCTCTCTATCTCTCTCTCTCTATCTCTCTGCCCCCCTCTCCATCTCACTGCCCCCCTGCAGAAATTCCCCCCCCCCCTCCTCTCCCCCCCCCCCCCCCCACACACACACTACCTTACAAGAAACTTCCTCATTGATTAGAACTGAAGAGCAGACTGATTCCAGTACCCCCACACAGTTTTCCATTTCTTGGGAATGTTTATAACAACATACATTCCACTCCAGAATGAATGATTCATTCCACTACTATTCTAAATGAAGTCAGTGAGTAAGAGTTTGATGCCCATTATCTGCTATTCCAAATGTGTTTCTATTGACATTATTTGGCCCTCTTGTAACAAACTGTTGACAAAGTATTGCTAAATGCATGTAATTAAAGATGAAAAGATTGCCCACTGACTTTAACAGGCCTGTACTAATCTGATCAAAACATAGTATGGTTCTCCATATAAAAGTAGCATGGAAGCAGACTTCCCCTTTGTTCTAGAAATATAGCTGAAAATCATGACAGAACTACCGATCGCATTGGACTTCCAGTAATTCTGCTATAACATAGAGCATTGATTTCCATGTTACTACTATTAAAATGCACACAGTTGTCAGTGCTGGAATTTATGGTCACAGTTCGAAGAAATTATTTGCTAATCCCAGTGCAAGTGATTTACAGAAGTCTCTACAAATACAGAGACAAAAAGGAGAAGATTTCACAAGTTCTGTATTCCAGTAAAATCTGTTAGAAATAACCATTTTGGAGAGTCTGCTATCTCACTCGGGAGGGGGGGGGGGGGGCAGTTATTGCAGTATATGGAAATGTCCAATCAGATATTGTCACTGCAGGAGAAAGATGAACTTATAGTTTTGATAATTTTGGTACACAAATAATCCTTGATATGCAAGAGCTAAAGTGTTCATTAAGAACTGAACAGAGCTGATTGTTACACTAAAATATAGCTTGCCAAACTGATATATGTGGAATGTAGTGATAATTCATTAGACCTATCTGTAATGACAGGCATCAGAGAACCATCAGACAAAACTGGTGCTGCAGTCTGTGCTGAAACATCATACGACATATTGGCAAGGTGAACAAATGAGTCATATGTAGAGAGCATAATACACAAATATGAATTATTGAATTTGACTGCTGATGCATCTTTCATGGTTGCTTACTAGGGAACAGGCAACCCTGTGGGGGCACACTACAGGGTGTTACAAAAAGGTACGGCCAAACTTTCAGGAAACATTCCTCACACACAAAGAAAGAAGAGATGTTATGTTGACATGTGTCCGGAAATGCTTACTTTCCATGTTAGAGCTCATTTTATTACTTCTCTTCAAATCACATTAATCATGGAATGGAAACACACAGCAACATAACATACCAGCATGACCTCAAACACTGTTACAGGAAATGTTCAAAATGTCCTCCGTTAGTGAGGATACATTCATCCACCCTCCGTCGCATGGAATCCCTGATGCGCTGATGCAGCCCTGGAGAATGGTGTATTGTATCACAGCCATCCACAATATGAGCACAAAGAGTCTACATTTGGTACCGGGGTTGCATAGACAAGAGCTTTCAAATTCCCCCATAAATGAAAGTCAAGAGGGTTGAGGTCAGGAGAGCATGGAGGCCATGGAATTGGTCCGCCTCTACCAATCCATCGGTCACCAAATCTGTTGTTGAGAAGCGTACGAACACTACAACTGAAATGTGCTGGAGCTCCATCATGCGTGAACCACATGTGTCGTACTTGTAAAGGCACATGTTCTAGCAGCACAGGTAGAGTACCCCATATGAAATCATGGCAGTGAATCGAGGAAGTACAGTACATACTGACGAAACTAAAATGAGCTCTAACATAGAAATTAAGCATTTCCGGACACATGTCCACATAACATCTTTTCTTTATTTGTGTGTGAGGAATGTTTCCTGAAAGTTTGGCCGTACCTTTTTGTAACACCCTGTATATTAGATGCATCTAATATAGTGTCCAGCAGCAGTTCCTGTTCGACAGTGGAGGCAAGCAGTTGGATACATAAGGAACTTTAATTACTGCTGCAGATCTGTTTGTGATAGTGTGGCATGTTCAGGGTTTTATAGTGTTATTTAAATGAAGAGGTTGGCTAGCTATTAGAGCATCTTGGTGTCCAACTGTGGCCCAGAAGCAGCACAAATTCTGGATGGTAGGTGTACCAACAGCAGAACATATCTTCTGCACTTGAAGTTAACTTGTGGCAGGACTGGCCCAATCTGCATATGGATATACATTTTGAAGAGTTGTGTGGATTATCAGACTGGAGAACATCAAACTATGACTTTTGCAGAGTTCATCATTCCAACTTGTGTAGAAAGCCTGCACAGACAAGAACAGAATCCATGTTTGGTACATTCAATGAAATAAAAAACTTATAATTATGTACTTACAAATAAAGTAAAACAGTCAGACACTACGCCAACATTTATTTTCATAGAGCTTGAAAAGAATTTCCAAAGAGTGGTAACACAAAACCCTGATTTTCTGCACTTATACATACTAGGTTTACAGGCACTAAAAAATCAATATCTATATTTCAATATGATGGGTGAGCTGTCATGCAGCATGCTGTAAGCAGTTCACAATGTGTTTAAAACATATCAGTACTGCAATTCAAAAAACAAAACTTGTCTTTGTAGAAACAAAACAAACTTCACAATGAACCGACACAGACTACATAGTCTCTTCAAAGTCAGATGCAAAAAGCTATAATTATCACACTGTAAAGAGATCCAACCCCAAATTTGAAAGCTGGATTATTAACTACAACTCTTAGCATTGAAAGCATTTATTACGAACATTTAAGTACAGACAGAACAAAAGTGACCTCATGGAAGGGGAAGAGCTGTCATTTACATCAACATCAAATACTCATGAACATACATACATTACAAACATAATAAATTTCTAGAACCTTCCAGAAAAAAGATATACTAAATAACAAATAGTTTCTGGTGGTCAAGGTTTGAACAACAACCTACAGTGTAGCAGCTAGCAATGATAACTGTTACATCACATTGCAAGAAGTACAGCTTGGCAGCAATATAGAAGGCGTAAATTAATGTCCAAAAATACTCTAGTCATGATTACCTGACTAACATTTGTATTCCTAGCTTGACAATATTAGGTTTTTCAAGCCAGGAGTACAAACATTAAATTAAGATAAAACTGTGTGTACCATTTTATAAACAACAGTGAGTATAGAGTGTTTTTGCACTGCATGAAGCTTTTTCTGTCCTTGCAATTTGTGCTCAGCAGGAAGTTTAACATTCCTTGCAAAAACATTCCGGTTAAGTTACCTAATTTTCATACAGACTTCAGATACATTTACTTTGAAAGTGTAAACTAAAAAAAAATGTAATATAGATTAAGACTATGTGACTCTTTCAGATATGGCAACGATTTTACATACATATATATTCTGAAAGATTAATACCTTGCTGGTGCAATGACACACTTCTATCATTGGCTGTTCATTTCAGTTCTATGTAATTGTCACATCTGATTCTCTTTCCATCCTCCAAATACTTATTTCTAGGCTGCCCTTTTTCTTTCCTTCCCAGCACATTTCTTTCAGCAAGGTTAATGATGAGAGTGTTGTGTCTGACAACATGTGCAATACATTTTATTTTTCTGTTTTCAATTTCCTTTAATAAACTTCCCTCTTCATTGACTTTCTTAAGATCTCCAGGTTGGTCCATCCACCTTGTTGTCATTTTCCACCATATCCACATTTAAGCAGCTTTTGTTTGATTCCTTTCAAGTTTACCCGAGTCCAACTTTCACTTCCATAGAACAGTGTACGTCATACAAATGGGTATGCAATTGATTTTTTGGCATTTATATTCATACGAAAGCTGCATAAAAATGTATTTCATAGTCATAAATGGCTGTTTTGTCAATGGAATCTTTCACTTCTATTCAGCATCTACTGTCTTCTTATGCCAATTAGATGACAATTATTTCATTTCGTCAAATCTGAGGTCATCAATTTTTATGTTGGCTTTGATTTCTTCCATATTTTCCATACTACCATTACCTTCACTCTCATTTGTTCACTTTTTTAATTTCCCTAATTCAAGAGTGTGACAGGACTTTCACCATTCTAGTTATGAAAGAAAATAAAGATGCTAATGAAAAGAAGATCAAATATCACGTTTAAATGCTTTGTCAGCACAGCAATTCTTTCATTACATTCATCCATCACCACTGTGTCATATCGTGTTCTTGTGTGATAATGTTGAGTATATTAGATATCCTTGCAGGATCACACTTCAAACCATTGCCACTAGTTTCTAATGTCAATAGACTTTGAAGGAAATAGTGCATAATTTTTAAGCTAGATGCTATTTACTCTATGGTCATTGTTAACCTGAAGCATGACATTGCAAGAAAGTTAGCAAAGCACTACTTTGCACTAAATTTAATAAAAGAAGAAAAAGCCTACTATTAATTGTATTAATTGCCAATTTAAAAAACGAGCATGTTCAAATATGAATCTTTACTTTTAGTTCTTATATCAAATCTAAATGACAAATTATCATGTAACTATTCAGGCTTTCCTGGTGAGATCTTGGCACGTGGAATAATCGGGTCTGCTGCCAGATGTTTGTGTCACACTAGCCAGAGCGACACAAACATCCGGCAGTAGACCCTATTATTCCACAAATTATCATGTTTATGTCACATGCCAATGCACTAAGGACCATGCAATGGGAAATAAACAGAATTCAAGAACCAATAGACAATAATGAAGATTTCTAAGGTTGACAAAGACGCCAGAGGTAGCTGTAATTCTGCACTTAACACTTGTAAATTCAGAGAATTTCTTCTTGACCCTTCCTTATGCAATTCCACAAAGAATTGTTTCTAAATCACAACCTCACATGATTTGTAAGAAAATGACTATATTTCTTTCCAGTTTCAACCCACCATTAGTGTCTCAGAATTCCAGGAGTGTAGAATCACCTGAATTAGCCCTGACTTCCAGTAAAATCAATTTCCATGCATACGTCTTATTTTCCAGGTGTCCCCTAACAAAGTTTATCTAGATAAAGTGGAAAACTAACTCGTTAGAACTAATGAATGAAAATATAATAGAAGTTACCAAATATTACATAGAAATTACCAGGCATGATTTCATTGCTCAACTTGTCAAAAAAAAGAAAATCACAGAAAAATCACCAGAAATTATCAAGCTCACCAAAGAATTAACATTAATGGTAAGAAATTTATCTCACTCTGAAAAATCACCCCTCCTTTCCTCCTAGATTATATCAATCAGTTTTTACTGAGCTAAATGTTTATGTTCATTCACCAGCAAGGCTCCTAAACAGATTACACGTTTTCACTCCATAAAAATTAAAGAAAAACTGATGGAGTTTCAGAAAATGGTCAGATCAAGGAGCTGGGTCTTCAACATCAGGAAAGCCTATCTGAGCCTGTGAGAAACTAACAAACACTTAGAAATCTAAGGAAAAAACCACATACCTGGTGGAATGATACCAGTGAATCACACCAAAGGTGAATCAATTTAAAAGAGATCCAATGTATGCAAAATATTATTCAAACAAATCAGAAACCAACTGAGAAAGTAACAAAATGCAATCTTCCCAAAGGATGATCAGTGCTGCTCAAAGTGGCCATCAGATGTTCTTTACTGAAAAGGATATGATCAAAATTCAAACAAATCAAAATGACGGTACTAGAGGCCTTTAAAATGAACTTGTGAGCTGCAAACTAACATTGCTGGTGTTTCAACAAAAGGGTGTCACATTAACAACCACAAATGAAGATACCTGGAGAATCCACCCAATTATGGAAAAACTAACAAGGCCATACTTAACGTATAAACAATACAGATCACCTGACAAGGATGAAATAACCAGCACATTACTTTACTTATAGGACAACAATGTGCCTGGAGGAGTATCAGTTTTAACTGTCAGATGAGTCAACTGGAAAGTAGGAATTCTAGGACAAGGAAACAAAGATTGAGACACTGCACTGATCAGTCTGTGATGAGAATAAAGGGAAACAACAACTACATACAAATCTCCCTATCTTTGGTGACACAGCATTACTCCAGCTTTTATCCTAGAGAGATCTTACACCTAACACCAAAGAATTGAAAATGTATGTTAATTTAAGAGGAGTTGTTGAACAAATATTCTCACCCTCTACGCAGTCATAAAATCCAAAGAAATAACACATTTTTCATCTTCACAAACAATGCCAGGACTATTCCCCAGTCACAAGATGTAAAACAAAGCTTAACTGCACAAAACGCATTCCATACAGTTCTATCTTTCAAACTTTGTAAAGTAGGAGAGTAAGTACTGACGAAAGTATGGCAAATAAGACAGGTTTGAGTCTCACATAGATAGCTCAGTCAGTACAGCACTTGTTCATGATAAGCAAAGATCCCAAGTTTCAGTTTCAGACAGGCTAACAGTTTTAATCTACCAGGAAGTTTAAAAACTGATGTGTGATTCACAATATGCAAAGCGTTATTCTTACAGTGTAAACTTCTATCTTCACATTTAATCAAATTTTATTTGTGATATAGCAAAAAATCTGTTTTGCGCTTTTCAAGGGTTTTTAAAACCAGTGTAAATTGTGGAAAAATGTAAATAGTGGGTCATTACATTTTAAGCATTTACTTTATAAAAACTTCTCATTCTGGAAACATCTCCCAGGCTGTGGCTAAACCATGTCTCTGCAATATCCTTTCTTTCAGGAGTGCTAGTTCTACTAGGTTCGCAGGAGAGCTTCTGTAAAGTTTGGAAAGTAGGAGATGAGGTACTGGCAGAAGTAAAGCTGTGAGGATGGGGCATGAGTCACGCTTGGGTAGCTCAGATGGTAGAGCACTTGCCTGCAAAAGGCAAAGGTCTTGAGTCTTGGTCCGGCACACAGTTTTAATCTGCCAGGAAGTGTCATTAGCTAGTTTCAACAATTTGTCCTTTACAAGCAACCATAAAACCAACATGGAATAGCACCTAAAGGCTATGTATTGACACACACCCACCACCACGTATCAAGATTCAGGCACTGTGTTTCAGAAGACAAAATAACAGAAGAGCCCTACAAATGCTGAAGACTGCACAGAAAAGTAAGGATAACTTTTTTCATCAAAATATCAGAGGACTGAGCAATAAGGTAGAAGGGTTTATCTATTTTGAAAACTTTGAAAGCTCTGAATATAGACATGTGCCTATCTGAGCAACACAGAACCACAAATTTAAGTAAGTTCCATACAAAAGATTACACTAGAAGCTTACTCATGCAGAACCAATTTGGGAAAAGGAGTTGTTACACTTTTTATGACAGAACAAGTTCAAAAATAGTGAGACAAGCAGAATTTGTAGTGATCAGCACAGAAGTGTGAGCTTGTGAATTAATACTGAAAAATAGCTTACCTTGAATTGTAACTGTACACAGATCTCCACTGGGAAATTTTTGTTTATAAGGAATCTGAATTCCTTACTATGCCATCTTTCAGACAGCAGCAAGCAGTTTATAGTCTATGGTGACTTCACTGTAGATTCCCTTAATGATGATCTGGAAACATTATTTGGATCCTACAATTTGATCTCAGTAATTAACTTTCCAACATGGGAGGTTAAAGACGGTAGAACCCTAACTGATAATGTTTTCTCTGGCTAAACTCAAAGCAAGAAAATAACTGTTTACCCAGTAACAAATGTTCTCTCTGATCATAATGCACAGTTAGGATAAATAACTCTGTCTTACAGTATGGATACACCACAGTGGAAATTGGACTAAATCATGACTCCATAAGAAATTACCTGGAATGAAAATTGTAATGTACCAAATACTAACACAAAACTTAATCTACATCTACATTTATACTCCGCAAGCCACCCAATGGTGTGTGGCGGAGGGCACTTTACGTGCCACTGTCATTACCTCCCTTTCCTGTTCCAGTCGCGTATGGTTCGCGGGAAGAACGACTGTCTGAAAGCCTCCGTGCGCGCTCTAATCTCTCTAATTGCATCGCATGATGCTATCGCATGATAAAGTCATTTCATTATTTGAAAACATCTGCCTGCATGGGCTAACCAGAAAAAGACACTAAACACCTATGTACAAACCATGGATCTTTAGAGTGTTTAAAGTATATTTTGAAAGGAACAGGGGAATGTATCTTTTGGCAAGAACAAGTAGGGGTCCTGCAGTGGTTGCACACTACAAAAACTACTCAAAAATACTATGAAAGGTTATTAAAAAATCAAGAAACATGGACATAATGTCAGACATCAGTAATTATTACAACAGATGTAACACTAAGTGAAACTAGGCACAGGACAACCAGACACAGAACAAGATAGCATCACTATTGAACTGAATGGAACATCTATATATGAGGGGTCATGGGTGGTAAATTTATTTAATAATCATTTCTTAAATATAGTAGGAAAGCATAGGGACAAAGTTTGAGAGAAAAATCACAACAGTATGTTGAAAAAGCAACTTTCATAAAATTAAATCATATGAATGTATCAATAATGTATTGTCCTGAAACTGAGAAAATAATATGTTTTCTCAAAAATAAAAGCTCATCTGGTTTTGATGGTATTGTCAATAGAGTACTAAAGATTTGCTCTCATATAAATATGCCTAGACTTATCTGAAATATATAATGCATTATTAATTCAAAGCATTTTTCCAGAGTGATTGAAATATACCATTGTTAAACCCCTGTTTAAGAAAGGTGAGAGGAGGGATGTCAATAACAGTCTACCTGTTTTACTGCTGATATTTTCCAAAACTTTTGATAAGGTTATGTATTCTAGAATAGAATCTCACCTTAGCAACAATGATATCAGCAAGTCACAGTTTGGGTTTCAGAAGGGTAGCTCTACTGAGAATGGCATTTACATGGTCACTCATCAGATTTTACAACCATTAAATAATAAAATAGTGCAAGTTGGCATTTTCTGTAACCTATTTAAGACATCTGACAGTGGGAATCACAGTATTCTCCTAGATAAATTTAAGTTTTATGGGATTTATGGTATAGCCAACTAATGCATACCTAACCAAAGGAATGTAGAAAGTTGTTCTTAGTAATTCAACCAATATAGTCCAGGGATGTTATCTTGATTGGGGAGAAATCACACACACACAGGGTTCCACCATGGTACAATCTTAGGTCAACTATTTTCCCTCATATATGTAAACCTTCTGCCTAATATAAAACAAGGAGTTAGTTCTTTTTGCAGATGACACTAGTATTTTAATCACAGCAAACATTCAGAAACAGAAGAAAAGATAAATTATGTTCTTAAAAGTATCATTGGTTTTCTACAAATTCTCTCAACCCAATTTTAAAATGGTAACATATTCAGTTCTGCAAATATAAAGGTACTAAACCAATGACAAGTAACACATGGTGAGGGAATAGTAAATAGGGCGAAAACTTCAAAATTCTTAGGTGTCCATATTGATGAGAATTTAAAGCTGAAAAAATTACGTTTTGGAACTTCTGAAACAACTTAGTTGATTAGAATCATTGCAAATATTGAAGAGAGGCAAATAAGTAAGTTGACATATTTTGCACACTTTCATTCAATAATGTCATTTGGAATAATGTTTAGGGTAACTCATCTTTAAGAAGAGTCTTCATTGCACAAAAATGTACTGTAAGAATAATGTGGGCTCACCTATGGTCATATTGTAAACATCTGTTTAAGGAGTTGGGCATTCTGACTACTGTTTCCCTCAAGTTTGTTGTAAATAACCCACTACAGTTCAAAAGGGACAATGATTTACATAATTACAGTACCAGAGGGAAAGATGACAAACATTATGCCATATTAAGGCTGTCTTTAGCACAAAAAGGGATTGGGCACACAATGCAGCAACAAAAATTTTTGATCACTTACCCAGTGATATAAAATGTCTGACGCAGCAAAGTGAAATTTGAAAAAAGTTTCTCCTTGACGACTCCTATTCCGGAGAAGAATTTCATTTACTGTAATGTGTAAAAGGTGGTAGGTAGGTGTTACTAACTCACAATGTATATTTTTTCTTTATGTAAACACTTAGAACTAAATGTTCATAACGTAACCATATGTATAATTTAATTTGCTATGTGAATGTAAAATGACTCATTCCACATCATTACACTGTATCATGCAAAATGATCCATGGAACATTTAACTTACTCGAAAGGTAACCTATTAACATTTTTTACAGAAGAATAATCCATAAAACACAAATTTCGTAATATTTCTATAAAATTATATCACTGACAAAGCAGTAGAATCATCTTATAGAGGATTACTTACACACACACAAACAAAAGTATGTCAGTATCTGTTGATAGGTGTTAGAAAGCTTCCATTTTTTGAGGACTATTTTTTTTTTTAAGTTACTGAATGCCACATCAATTGACACCTTGTTTGCTCTTAAGTAGTAGTTTGTATTAGCTGTACTTTTACTTTATGTATAATCATGGAATAATTATTACCTGTGCTTTTACTGATCTTGATATTTAGTTACCATATATCATTCTTCAAATAATGTGACGTGTTACCATATATTTTGCTTAATATCAGATTCATATACATGATTTTGGGAACAATGTGTTGGCATCCTTACATTTACCAATATTATATGTGTTATAACTTCAAGTTGAACAAATATATTTCAAGGAAGACGCAATACATGAAAGTCACAGATCAAGTAAACAGAGTAAGACGTGTGTACACTTTAACAGTCAAATCATAACTGAGTCCAAGTCTAGCGGCCACTGGCTGGCTGGCCGCTTAGGTGGCACTGCTGCTGCTGCTGCTGCATGGCTGGCAGACAGCGCCACATGTAGAGGACGCCTGTAACTGCGCGGCGGTACTTTGAAAGATCAGCGAGTCACAACACTTCCCCCCCCCCCCCCCCCCTTTGAATTTTTTGCACAGGTCTTGATGAAGGTGGCCTGTAGATTGCTAACGTCCAGAGGTGGTGTTTGACTGGCCATAAAGTCTCAAGGAGGAGGCTTCCCGTACGGACGGAAGTGTCACCGATGATCACGAGTCGAGATGGCAGGAGACATGGGGGGCGAATCTGCTGGGGCCCCATGCACCAATCTGCCCATTGCGGCAAGTCCGGTTGTTATAACAGGAGACATGGGTGATGTGTCCGCATCCATAGGAGAAGGAGGCGAGTAGAGTTCCTCCGACAGATGATGGTCATCTGGTTCCTGCATGGGCACATCTCCTAGTGGCGTTAGTTCTTGTGCTGGCACCGATATGACGGTGAGAGGGCTGCGTTGTGAGTAATGAGAGATTCCAGTATCCTGAGCGTCAGGTAGAGCCGAAGGTGGTGTAGCAGTATCTGGAACAGGCGTTGCCGGCACACGAGGCCGAAGCTGGTCCGAATGACGCACTGCAACACCCGTGTCTGTCTGGATTTCATACAGTCATTGGCCACGGTGTCGTAAGGTACAGCCAGGACTCCATTCTGGCCGCCTGCCATATCCTCGTACCCATACAAGATCGTCAGCGGTGAACTGGCCAAGTGAAGGCACCCGCAGCCATGAGGTGGAAGGCCGCAGAAGATGAAGTAGCGTGCGGGGCTGTCAGCCATGTAGAGTTCAGCCGGGCTGTGGTCGCCCATGGGGGTGAAACGGTAAGAAGCCAGAAATTGGAGAAGCGCATCATCAGCAGCAGAAGAAGTCAGGAGTTTCCTCATCTGAGCCTTAAATGTGCGGACCATTCGTTCAGCCTCACCGTTTGACTGTGGATGGAACGGAGGGGCCGTGTCATGCATGCCGCCGTGATGGGCGCAAAAATCTGCAAATTCGGAAGAGGCAAATTGCAGACCATTATCAGCAACAAAGGTAGAGGGAAGGCCTTCCAAACAGAAAATGTGAGCTAGAGCATTGGTGGTTGTCGTGGTAGTAGACGATGTGCAACGGACAATGAAAGGAAAGTTAGAGTAGGCGTCAATAATGAGAAGCCAATAAATGCCTAAAAATGGTCCCATGAAGTCAGCATGAATACACTCCCAGGGCTTCTTAGGCGAAGGCCACGGTTACAATGATGACTTCGGGGTGGCAGCCTGTGACTCACAAGGGCCGCAGGCAGCGACCATGTGTGTGATTTCAGAGTCGATGCCGGGCCAGTACACATGACAGCACTCCAGAGATTTTGTGTGAGAGACACCAAAGTGCCCTTGGTGAAGGAGGCACAAGACTGAAGCACGCAAAGACGCAGGTACCACAACATGCGGTGAAGCATTTTCGGTGGAAAGGAGGATAACATCATCCCTAGCTGTGAGGCAGTAACGCAAAGCGTAGTAGTTGTGCAACAGATCAGAAGTTTTAGTGGACAGACGATCTGGCCAACCCTTCTGAATACAGCGTAAAACCCGGGAGAGGGAAGGGTTAGAACCCTTAGCAGCCGCCAGCTGGTCCCCAGTGATGGGGAACCCATCCACAACCCGCTGCTCAGCAACACCCAGGTGGAAACACAAAATTTCGTCCCTATCGAATGCCAGATCACGACCCATGGGATGGCGAGACAGTGCATCAGCATTCGCATGTTGAGCCGTCAGCCAGAAATGAATCTCATAATTTAAACGAGACAAGTAAAGAGCCCAATGCTGGAGGTGGTGTGCAGCCTTTTCAGGAAATGTGGTTGACGGATGAAACAAGGAAACAAGTGGTTTGTGATCCGTAACAAGATGAAATTTGGATCCATAGAGAAAAACAACAAACTTATGAAGAGCATAAATAATGGCCAAAGCTTCTTTTTTAATTTGAGAACACTTTTGTTGGGCATCCATGAACGTTTTGGAGGCATAAGTAATGGATTGTTCAGAACTGTCAGAAAAACTGTGTGCAAAGACTGCACCGACCCCGTATTGAGAGGCGTCTGTGGAAAGAACAAGATGTTGGCCAGGTCAATAAGTAGCCAGGCACGGGGCCTGTTTCAGCATAGTTTTCAGTTTCTGGAAAGCTGCATCGCATGACGCGGACCAGTGAAAGAGCACGTTTTTATGCAACAGGCGATGCAACGGTTGAGCCACCAAAGCAGCAGACAGTAAAAACCTGTGATAGTATGCTATTTTCCCCAAGAAGGCCTGCAGTTCCTTAACAGATGTAGGGCGAGGAAGGGCATCGATCGCAGCGACAGTTTGCTGAAGCGGACGAACCATCCTGAGGGAGTTGAAACACCAAGTACGTGATAGATGCCTGAAAAAATTTTCATTTTAGAAGATTACACTTAAGACCAGCAGTCTGTAAGACATGAAAAAGAGTGCGGAGATTTTGAAGATGTTCATCAGTGATGGAGCCAGTGACAACAATGTCGTCCTGGTAATTTATACACCCAGAGAAAGTGAGCAGTAATTGTTACAAGAATTGCTGAAAAAGAACAGCGGTGCTGGCAACCCTGAATGGCAATTGTTGGTATTGATAGAGGCCGAAAGGCATGTTAAGGACCAGAAACTGCCGGGAAGCAGTGTCGAGAGGAAGTTGATGATAAGCTTCTGATAGGTCATGTTTAGAAAAATACTGGCCTCCAGAAAGTTTAGTGAACAATTCTTCAGGTCGAGGCATAGGGTAAGTGTCGATAAGGCATTGAGCATTTGCAGTGGCTTTGAAATCGCCACAGAGATGAATATCACCATTTGGCTTAGCAATGACGATGACAGAAGAGGACCACTCATTGGAAATGACAGGAAGCAAGACCCCTGAAGCAGTGAGACAATCCAGCTCCTGTTTGACCTGATCATGAAGGACCACAGGAATGGGCTGAGCCCGAAAAAACTTAGGCCGAGCAGTGGATTTGAACGTGATATGAGCTTCAAAGTCGTTTACACGGCCTAACCCAGGAGAAAAAAAGGGACGAAAATTTCATCGACAAGGAATCCAATTGAGCATAAGGAATGGCATCAGAGACAAGATTGACAGAGTCATCTATGGAGAACCCAAAAACGCGAAAGACATTGAAACCAAAAAGATTCTCTGCATTACTATGGTCGACCACAAATATGGGAACAGTGTGAACGACAGATTTGTAAGATACCTCAGCATCAAATTGTCCCAAGAGAGAAATCTTCTGTTTATTGTAAGTCCATAATTGCCTAGTGACAGGTGACAGGATCAGAGAACCCAACTGAATATACGTCTGAGGATTGATGATAGTGGCAGCAGAACCAGTATCCACCTGCTTGCGAACATCTCGACCAAGTATTTGGACAGTGAGGAATAACTTCCCTGAAAGGGAAGAAGTACAATTGACAGAAAACACAGAATCAGCGTCATGTTCATGATCATGTATGCGGTCGGATTTGCAAACGGATGACACATGACCCTTTTTTTTGCATTTGTGACACGCGGCCCAACGTTGTGGACAATCTTCTCGTCAATGTTTTGTAAATCACAGCGGACATGAAGGAAGTTGCCGTGGGTTTTGCTGCAGTTTCTTAGAGGTTTGTTTACGGTTAGGCCAAGGCTGCACTTGGGAGCATACTGCGGCCACGTCGGCCGGCGGAAACACACACAGAGGTTGTATTTCCCCGACGTCCCTCCATGCCTCTATTTGCGCTCCAGCGGCGTGAGTAATTTCAAAAGACTGAGCAATGGATAGGACTTCATCTAGAGTCAGATTGACCAACTGAAGGGCATGTTGCCTAACTTCTTTGTTGGGCACTGACCGGGTAATAGCATCGTGTACCATGGAATCGGCGTAGGATTCTTTGTGAACTTCAGTAACAAACTCACACTTTCTACTGAGGCTGTGAAGTTCAGCAGCCCAAGTGCAATAGGATTGATTTGGTTGTTTTTGACAATGATAAAAGGCAACACAGAGTAAGACGTGTGTACACTTTAACAGTCAAATCATAACTGAGTCCAAGTCTAGCGGCCGCTGGCTAGCTGGCCGCTTAGGTGGCGCTGCTGCTGCATGGCTGGCAGACAGCGCCGCATGTAGAGAATGTGTGTAACTGCACGGCGACACTTTGAAAGATCGATGAGTCACAACAATACGCTGTAATGAATACTGAGTATGTACTGTAAGTACCCATTTTTCAAAAGTATTGTAATTTCTGCGCAGTTTATATTTCAGCGTTTTATTTTGGTACCCTTGTGTCTTCAGTAAGGTGTACCCAGAAATGAGTGCCCATTATATTCCTAGTCTCATTTTGTTACCTGCTACCACTACCTACCAATGTCAGTGAAATACATTGCAGACACATAGGCATATGTTTGTGTGTATAAGTTGTCCTGTATAAGAGAATTCAGCTGGTTCATCAGTGATAACATAATTTTTTTTTAAATATTGTGAAATTTGCATTCTTCTAGAGTACTCTTCTGTAAAAAAAATGTCAACAGATTGGCTTTTGTGCCTATACATAACCTTCATGCTCTGATGAGTGGTGATACAAGGCATTCATTAAGTCTGGCACATCAGCAGTTAATGAAGTGTTCATCTTTCAATATTTTATGGAGTTTGTACTTATTGCATGTAGTATTTTTAATATACTGTATAAAATATTTTATTATGTCTGTTGCGCTCAAGTAGCCTTTGGTTGCTGATTACCTAACATACATCAACAGTGCAGCACAGCTGCAGTTTATGTATTGTGCTCTACTCCGCTATCAGCAGTTCTGTAGTGTTTGGATGTATATGTATCTTTGACAACATCATATCAGCTGTTGTTAATTGTCAAGCTGTAGCACGTAGAGCAGTTACCATTTAGCATGTGGCATTAGATCTCACAACTGAAGCTGCTGCATCAAGTGGATAAGCACAGGTTTTTGGATCTCCTAGAGGAAGTGGAGATACTGTATGTTATCAGAGATCTCCCCTTGCCACCTTACTCAATGACCAGGTGGGAATGAGAAGCAGTCCACTTTGGGAGTTTTTCAAAACCCACCTAAATAATAAAACTAAGAGGCTTTTACAGGTTCAAAGGAGGAGACAACACCACAGAATTGTGGCTGTATGTAGTGCTGTGGGACAGCTCATTAAGTGACAACAAAATTCATAGCTCATGATCCAAGCTATTTTTCCAGTAGCCACTGACAGTACATGTATCTATTACAATTAATAAAAACCAAACCAAGTTACACATGTTTTCGTAATAAACTGTGATAAGACTTTATGAGTCATTGTTCATAGTATTTTCTTTGAGGTCTTAACACTGATTCATACTTGACAACCATCTAAGTTACTTTTCATAATGTAAGTCAATTTGGAAGAGATAATTAATCATACAACATGTGCTTTGATCCACAACATATAATTTTTTCAATATTTGTATTGATTTTAGCTTTGATATAAAAAGAGTCTTATTAGTATTTCAATTTGTGCCACCTACATGTGGAGTCTTCTTTCTGGTTTAAACATAATTACTGAATGTATTTTAGTATTTAAGGATGCCACTAATTTTATGTAAGGCTATTACATTTTACTTTCCAAATAATTTTTTTTTTTATAACGTAGAACACAAATGACAGTAATAATGGATTGCTACACAAATACCAAGGTTAACTGTATGGAAATGTAAGCAAGCAAGCTGAGTTCAACTGATGTTTGTTATTTGTAGTGTGAAGTAGTAGCATGTGACATTTACGATAAACTGTGATGACCTGGGTATAATTGGTATGTAAATTTATACAGTTTAGAAGTTGATGTATTTGTGATTTGGTTTTAATTTATATTTTAATGCCCAATTCCCATTATGTTCTTGTATTTATGTAGCACTCAAGACAACTGAACAGTAGCTGAAACTGACCTGCAATACACAGTTTAAAAGCTTATGACAGATGCTGCCCTTCCTCGTATCTTGGATCTAGTATATAATATTACACATGTAAGTAGGAATACTGTACGTTAAAGTGGTATGTTAATGTGAGTTGTGTAATGTGTTATTGATACATGCTGATGTATGCAGACGGTGTGATACTCTTCCACATTGGGTTTATACATGCTTGTTAGTCACAAATTATTGAAATTAGCTAATTGCATGATTTAAGAAACATTCATATTTCTTATATTTCTACCAATAAATTCCAGAATAATTATTTGTTGCAATTTCTTCTGCTAATTTTTTGTATAGAACATTATAGTACATAAATATATTCCAAAATATATTCCAAAACATTTCTTCACAGCTGAAATACATAGTAGAACTTTTGCATAAGTCTGAAAGTATTACACACACACACACACACACACACACACACACACACACACACACACACACCCTCTGTGAGACAGAAATTGGGAATGGTTGATGTTTCCCAATTTCATAAATTGACAGAACCTCTGGGACAATTGCATACAGTAAATATTCTGAAATTACCTATAAAGATATGTGGTGGCATGTAGGAGATTGTGCATGTGAAATATACAGTTCAATTTCAGCTGTGCTGTCAAGTCCAAGACCAGTAACACCTCAGAATGCAGGACATATTCTGAAAGAAGTGCCTAGCACATGTGACAGTCATCATTGTAAGTATTTCTGCTGTTCATTTCAGCTGCAGAAATTTTAACTATGCTAGTAGGTCACAATCTACTCATCACCAGAGAAATCACTCTGTGGAGAGAAAAATAATGAGAGTGTACCGCACACCAATTGATAGTGTGTCTCTGAAAAGCAATGTTATTGTACTTATTTATGAAATAATACTCCAAGAAATACCAACAATTTCATACACCAGGACCACGGGCATCAATCTAGAGGTTACTTACTAACTCACTCCCTGACTTTACAACCTTGAAGGGCCTTGACCCATGTCACAATATCCTGCCATTCTATCTGGTCCGTGGCTTTCCATCTCCATCATCTGACACCCAGCTTTTTCATGTCTTCTTCAGTTCCACCCACCCATCTCTTTCTAGGATGTCCTCTCCATCATCTGTCTTCAGCCTTGCCATCAAAAATCATCTTGCATGTTTTATCTTCCTCCATTCTGACAATGTGTCCTATCCACTGCAGTCGTCTCATCTTAATGGTAGGGACAATGTCAGGTTCTTCAAAAAGTTGTTCTAATTCTGCATTCCTACAGATGTGCAAACGACCTTTATCGTATATTGGGCTGTATATTTTATGCAGAACTTTTCTCTCCCAAATGCTAAGGGTACTTTCCTCATTTGCAGTCATGGTCCATGTCTCAGCACCATACAAAATAACTGCTCTTATAATTGTTTTGTAAATGAGGATTTTGGATTTTCATGATAAAAGTGAGCTCCTAAACATGGGTAGGGTAGCAAAGTAGCATCTGTTGTCTGCTGCTGTTCTAGCTTTCACCTCACTGTTGATGTCATTTGTCTCTGTGATAGTTGATCCAAGGCAGTAAGTTTCTCACTCTTTCAAACTCCTTGTCGGATATCCTGAGATTTGGTAGGTTTTGCTGGTTAGTCATTACCATATATTTTGTCTTTTTGATATTGACTACCAGGCCAAGTTCTCTTGTATCTCTCTCCAGTTGCCGATAGGCATCAGTCAGCACAGCAGTGTCTCATGCAAGTAATGCCACATCATCTGTGCAGGCTAGGTACTGCAGTGAACAATTAAAAATGGTTTCTCTTCAATTTAACTCTGACTTATGACTTTTTCTAGGCAGAGGTTTAATAGCAGTGAGGATATATTGTCGCCCTGTTTCAGTCCCTTCTTCACTTCCAATTCTCTGGAGATTTCGCCCTGTATTTCTACTTTACAGTTAGTTTCACTGAGTGTCATCATAATAAGTTTAACAAGTTTCTTAGGTATTCCAGCCTCTTCCATCACATTCCGCAATGCCAGTCTTGAGATGCTATCACAAGCTTTTTTAAAATCTATATAAAACTGGTGTATGTTTATTTGATGTTCATAATATTTTTCAAGCAGTATGTGTGATGTGAATATTCAGTCAGTTGTTGACCTACTTCTTCTAAAGCCACTCTGATAGTCTCCAATTCTCTCTTCCACATAGGGAGTAAGCCTCCAAGTTACAATCTTTGAGGACACTTTACATGTAATATTTAGCAGGGAGATTCCTCAGTAATTCTGGAAGTTTAATTTATCTCCTTTGTTATGTATGGGGTACATAATAGCTGTTTTGCACTCCATTGGTATGCTCTCCTCCTGCCAGATGCCCAGTATTACTTTACAAGGGGGGACCAAAAAGTAACTGGAGTCTTAATGCTGCACATCGTGTACTTGTAGTAGCAGGTTGCACCGCCAGAGGGTTGTAGGAGCTACTCTGCTGAGTCATTCTGCCATGTGGCGTCACGCAACAGTGAAAAGTGTGGTTTCTATGGCAGTTGTTTGAGTGTGCGTACAGTGCAGACGTGACACGAGGAAATGGCTAGTTCTTACAAACAATGCGCAGCAGTGAAGTTTTGTTTCTTGCTCGGCAAGAACGCAGCAAAAACTGTTGTGATGATTCAGACAGCCTACAAAGACCACGCTCTTAGTAAAACAAGTGTACAACTGGTTTTCTCAATTTAAAAAGGTAGAAATGGTGGTTGAAGATCAGCCCCGTTTCGGTCAACCTTCAACTGCTCGAAGTGAAGACAACATCGACAAAAACCATGATCTCATCAGCAAAGATCGACGCACGACAATTGACCAACTCAAGAACTTGTCTGGGTTGTCCTGGAGCTCAATTCAGCGCCTCTTGACCATCGATTTGGGGATGCGAAGAGCGGCAGCAAAATTCATGCCAAAGCTTCTTACCGGAGATCAAAGGGATTGTCGCATTCAAGCCTGTCTCGAAATGAAGGACGCGTTCAAAGATGATCCACATTTTGTCAACAAAATCATTACAGGTGATGAGTCATGGTGCTATGGGTGCGATCCAGAAAGTAAACAACAGTCATCACAATGGAAGTCACCTTGTTCACCTCGACCAAAAAATCCTCGACATGTGAAATCGAATGTGAAAACAATGTTTATCAGTTTTTTTGACATCAAAGGGATCATACACTCTGAATTTCTCCCTGAAAACCAGACAGTGAACCAACAATTCTATCTGGAGGTTATGAAACAGCTTCACAGAAGTTTGTCATGAAAACGTCCAGCTTTGTGGGATTCTGGCATGTGGTTCCTGCATCACAACAAAGCTCCCCCCGCACATGGCTCTCAGCGTTCGCTAGTTTTTGGCCTCAATGAAGATGACTACCTTGACCCACGCACCATATTTGCTGGATTTAGCACCCTTGAACTTCTTCCTATTCCCGAGAATGAAAACAGACTTCAGAGGAAAGTGTTTTGTGGATGTGGAAGACGTAAAACGCAATGTCATGAAAGTGCTAGCAGATATCAAAGAGGACGAATTTAAAAGGTGCTTTGTACACTGGAATGAACGTTTGGACAAGTGTATTAATGCTAATGGAGAGTACTTTGAAGGAGATTAAGGTTGTATTTGAAAACATTAAAGTATATGCTTTCTAGAAAGAAATTATGGTTATTTTTGGGTCCCCCCTCATATGTATTGCTTTCCACAGTGCTTCCGCACCACATTTGAGAAGTTCCACTTGGATTTGATCTTCTCCAAGTGCCTCATTATTATTTAAGGTCTTAATGGCTTTTATCACTTCCTCTTGTGTGGGTTCTGGTGTTAAGACTTCTGGTTCATAATAAGTCTTGTTCTAATCCTCCTCCTCCTGGGTTCAGCAACTCTTGGAAGTATTCTGCCCATCTGTCAAGTATTTTATTACTTGACCCTATCCAATCCCCTTCTTTACTTCTACATATATTTGTTCTGGCTTGAAACCCAGCCTTTCCTTCTTTAATCTTTTGGTACATTTCACGTACTTGCTTCTCTTCTCATAGCTGCTCAAATTCCTTCCTATTTTTCTTTTCTAGTGCTGTTTTATTCTGTCTGTAAACCCTCTTAGCTACACAGCACTTCTCATTATATTCATTCAGATTTGCTCTAGTTCTCTGAAATAATTTAATTCATGCTATGATACAATCCTCAGTTCTTCTTATACATTCTTCATCAAATCAATCAGCTTTCCTTCGAGCCCGTATGTGTCCCAAAACTTCCCCAGCTTCCTCGAGGATTGCTGTCTTATATCTATATTATTTCTATACATTTATTTGATGTGTCAATATTGTTCTTAATCACCTTCTATTTTCATCTGATATGCTCTCCATATTTCTTCTAACTTCAGTTTCTTAATGTCAAAATTCTTCTGTTTGTGGCCCATTTGTTTACTCGATAGTGTGATCCTTTGCCTGTAATTAATTCTCACTAGATGATGGTCTGGATTGCAGTCAGCTCCACATTGGCTCTTAACATTCATTATGTCTGATCTGTGCCCCCGATCAATCAACATATGGTCTATCTGATTTCTAGTTTGTCCAACTGGTGATATCCATGATTATTTCTGTATCTGTATCTTTCTGTATGGAAAATATGTACTGCTGACAGTCTGGTTTTTACTTAAAGCAAAATCCACAACCCTAATTCCATTGCCATTTGATATTTCAAGGAGGCTATGTCTTTCTATAATTGGCTGATAAGCCTCTTCTTTCCCTTTTTTTGCATTCAAGTCTCTTATTAAGATCTTATGTTTGAGAGCCTGATCATGCACCTACTCCACCTTGCTGTAAAACTCGTCCTGTTTTTCATCTGCCTCCTCTGTGGGTTCATGAACATTTATAATTGTTATGTTGAAAAATTTTCCCCTTAATCTTAACATGGACATCCATTCATTGATTGGTTTGAAGCCCATTTAGCGACCACAAAACCTGTACAAAAGATATTTGTCTTCCCTCCACTGTAGAAGAGAGTGACACTTCCTGAGTCCATTATGTCACTTCCCTGGCACCTTATTTCCTGGAAAGCCAATAGTTTTATACCAAAGTTGTTTACTTGCATTAGCAGCTGGCATAGGGCTCCAGCTCAGCACAGGCTCCGCACATTCCATGTTCCTGTGTACATCTTTCTCATCCTTTTTTTGTTTGCTATGGTTGTCATCAAAATATCTGCCTGGATTATTCCTTTGTTAGCATTTGCAACAAGTTATTTTTACAGGGGAAGATTGTTAATTTTCCGCCCAACCATTTGGCGAGTTGCCCCTTACAGCTCGCCGGGTACTGACTGCAAGGCAGCAGTTGAGAGATGGGGGCTTCTCTGCCTTTCTTCCAAGCCATTGGCCCTCATACCTGCTGGTTTTGGTCCACCATAGGGATTTTATTTCCTTGGTACCCATCATATCTGGAGAATGTTCCCCTATCTGCCACTTGAGGAAGTGCCCAAGGGGGGACCAGCAACCCCACTTGGGATCAATCTAGAGATTGGTACAATTAATACAATGGGTCATTGACATTTTGTAAAGTATGTTCTTAAAAAGTAATTATCGCTATTTTCATTTGTCCACAATTTACACCTTTTTAAAAAATCCCTTTAAAAGTGTATGAGAGGGGTTTCAAAGTAGTTTGAAAATTATCTGAGAGAGGTACTATTGTAGCTCTAGTTTACTGTTGCCAACTCACTCTCCCTTCTGAGAACTATGATTAAAGACAATGTTCCACGCAATATAATTGTCATGTTGACTCTGTTAGGAGAAAAAGCACTAGTGGTACGAACTTTTTCAAATTTTAATGACTTCTTCTGATTCAGAATATGGAGTCAAGGACTAAAAGTTAACCACATAAAGTTTGTAAACACTATTTGAATGCCAACACCATGCCCTCATCATGTTATGTAAGTTATACCTTTTCTCTTCATGAATTTTGTGTTATTTTGTGTTAAGCGTAAATTGAGGGAAATTCACAATTACATTAACATGCAAGCAGGAATGAATCAACATTGTTATGTAGGAAATATTAAGTTACATAAGAAATGTGAAGGGCCCAATAGAAAACACTGTAAGAGTGAGAGAATATTTTTGGGAACATGAAATCATCATCATACTATAGCAACAATTTTAGTAAAACAATATGGACCTGATTGACATTACCCCAAACAACCACCTTCGTTCAGCAGTGTTGTGAAATGAATATCTGCAACTTACTGTTTAGACTTATCTTATCAAACTTCAGAGAAACATTTATGTATTCCAAGTTTTATGCGAAGTCTTACATCTCCAATATGAAATACAGTACATAAAAGTAATTTATGACACTTTGGCAATTCATAATACACACTTTATTTTTATATGTATGGCAAGATGGAAAGTACATGGTCTGGCAAGAACAAGCATCATCAGTAGATTAGTTCTGTTTTTACAGTTTTTTGAAGCAGTGGTGTTTTGTTGAAAGTGAATCTAGAATTTAATGTAGTCATACTCTCCTGAAAAATTTATCATAAGGAGACTGCTTTTCTTCATTTTCAACAAATGGCCACCTGAATTTAAACATAGCCATAATTTTCTAGATGAGAGTCCACATGAAGGATATGCCAAAACATGCAACCGCATATGAAAAATTGAGAAAAAACAAACAGTTAATGATCAGTTAGGATGCATGAAACAGGTGACATCATAGGCATATCATAAGGAACAATATGATACATATTATATAATTAGTTAACCATGTAAAAGCTTTGTGCTAATAGGTTGCCACAGTTCTTGAATCATGACCAAAGCAAAAGGAAAAATGAATTTATCAGTGATGTTCAGAACATTTTATATAAAATCTAACTGATCTTGTACAACAGTCTTTTATTGTTTATGAAATGTTGGTCCACTACTTCACATGCAATCAAAGCAATAACTGGAAGCTAATGGTCCCATTTTAGAAATGGTGGAGTAGGTTTCTTCTGCTACATGGTTTACAGCAAGTGTTCTGTGGAATGCAAAACAATTGTTACATCGCAAATATTAGGACAGTGATTACTACTAAAGTCTTTCACACAATCTCGATAAAAAAATGTTGAGAGGTGGTCCGAATAGCTAACAAAAATTCACAATTCCACAAGGGCCCTTCGGCACTGATAAAAACTTCAGTATTCTTGCCAAATCGTCTCTTTTCAATAGATTTGGTACACTCTGGGTTCCATCTGCCTAAAGACATTTGTGGCAGGGAAACAATGAATCCACTGAAAAGGCTATGGAATATGGGGATGGGTATTTTGCAGATTTTCTGGATCAGTTTCTAAATTGTATCAGTACATTGGAAAAACACTGGACACAGTGTACTAAACTAAAAAGTAGCAAGAAAAATAAATACATCATTGATCTAAAATAAAGTGTCTCACTACCTGGCCAAGAACTACAGCCCCCTTGTAAATCAGTTTTTCTCTGCTGGCAGTTGCTTTTCAGGGATATCAAAGCTGATGTACATTTGCTCATTGTTATTGGGTTGGTTACATAAATATAACCATTTTTCTGTAAGTTTAATAAACACAACAGATACACATAACAGACTCTAGTCGTCAATAATATACGTATTCTCCTTCACAATTTACAACAGTCTGCCAATGCTGGGGTAACTTTTCAATTCCACAAATTTAGATATCAGGTAGTTTTGATATGAGGAACTTGCCAATTTATGTTTTGACTCCATTTTCATCCAGAAAGGAAGTTCCATGAAGGATGTTTGATAGAGAGAAGAAAAGATGAAAATCTGACAGTACAAGTTCAGGTGGATAAGGTGGGTGTAGAATGACTTCCCAACCCAACTCCTTTATAGCTTTTTTTGTCTGTCTAGGAGAAGGGAAGTGGATGTTATCACGGTCACCATCCTTGGATTGCATCTGCAAGGCATCTCAGTTGTTGACAAATGTCAGCAGTGATGGCTACACCTTGGGGAAGCAATTCTTAATGCGCCACACCATCACTGTTCCACCACATTCATAACATTATCAGGGACTGCTAACCTAGTAGTTTGGTCCCTTTAATCCTCCAACCAACCCTAACATTATCTTTTGTGGACATGTGCAGATCTCTGAACAGAGAGTTACTGCTTTGTTTGGGCTCAACAATTCTTTTCCTTACATTAGCATAAAGACACCATTTCCGATCACCAGTAATGATGCAGGATAAGAATGGTTGGTACTGCTCATGAGCGAGCAAACAAGTACATAGTGGCATCCACTAATTTGTTTGACTTTTGCTTAGTCCATGTGGTACCCATTCACTGAATTTTTGACCTTTCCCCATTGCATGCAAATGTTGCACAATGGTGGAATAATCACAGTTCATCACATCTGCCAGTTATCAAGTACAATGGCATGAATCATTGTGGATTAATGTGATTAAATGATCTTCATCAAACCCTGAAGCTCTTCATGAACATGGACTCACTGAACTCAAAAATATCCTCCTCGAAATGTGGGAACCATTTTCTTGCTGTGTTATGTCCAATGGAATTATCCCCATACATGGCACAAACATTTCTGGCTGCTTCTACTGCTGTCACACCTCTATTGCCCTATCAAACTCAGAATATGTTGGACATGTTCCAATTTCTCCACTTGGCACTATTTTCTAGTGTCCAAAGCTCCACTCACTATCTCCAGATGACAAAATAACAATATGTAAATTAAACAGCAACAGTGAACTACAAATTAAAAACGATAATCGACAAATAAACCCATAGCAACCAAAATGCCAGCATGCAAAACAAAAACACTTAGAATTTGTGCACCAACCTTATATTTAGTAATTTCATTCTTACATCTATACTGGGAAAATGATAATATTCACTTGTCTTCCTTTAGATATTTGTTATTTCATAAATTATTCTAAAATTAATGTTCATACTCACCTAATTGGGAACTGAGATGTTTCAGTCACTTAACTCTTGGCTCTATATTCTTCCTAAAAGAACACTCTTTGAGGCCTGTAAATGAAATGTGGTATCAGGTCACATGAATGGCTGGTGTATAACAAGAACTTTTTTTTTTCTCATGTGTCAGCTTGCACCTGAATAGTTATATCATACTGCATTTGTAAGTATATCCTGAAAGAACTATCTGATACATGCTCAGTTTCTATAATTGGAAATGTCAATATGAGTTATTTTGGTAGTACAGATGTTTTGTCTTATTCTTTGCTCACAACAATGACATTGTTTCCATCACCCTATAATCACTTCAAAATAGTTTACAGTGTATCACAGCTTTGATAAACTTTCAAAATGACATTACATAACACCAGAAGACAATGTTTAAATTATTGTTTACTGTGTGACCAGTTTTGGTCAAAGACTATGATCCAGTACCTGTTGAACAAATATTATGAATTCAGAAAAATTTCAGATGAAAAGGATGTTTCAAAATTGCAATAAAAAATACAAACAATGCTTACTACTTGTGTTAATGGCAAGAGTTACACACATTCTCACTAGACCTGAAGGTAGTTTTCCAACCCTTAAAACAGAGAAAATTAGAACATAATATTTATTGATATAACACACATGAAACCCCCCCACAGTTCTGCAGATGAAACTGTCGCATTAGCCTCTAATGCAGATAGGGGCACAGACTTATAAAAACTATTGGGGGAGGGGGGGGGGGGGCGGCATACTGGGGGTCTTGCCCCAGGAAATTTTCTAAATTTTACATGAAAAATATTGAGTTTTAAAGCTTTTTAAGCACTTTAGAATCATATGCTCAGTGAATATATAGCTCTGAAAAGACTGCAATTATATTTAAATAAATCCTAAACTATCATTAAAAGAATAAAACACAAAATATTGCTGTCACACAGTAACAGCACTTTGATTAATAAGTGAAATAGCTAATTTAAGCTTACTTTGAATAAGGCTCAGGGTTCATTAAATAAAAAGAATATCTCAAAGTTAATGCTTTAATATAGTTAATAAAGTTAATACAGTATGCCTAATACTTTCTGTCAAAAAGTATTTAAATAGTGGGTTTTAATTGGGTCTTACACCCTGAAAATATTTAAGTAATTGAAAATAACTAATACAGTAATATAGTAATAAAGTACTAAACTAGTACTAATATTTCAAAACTGAAAATTTGACATTATGTATGAATTCAATTCTCTATTTTATAAATATTTTAAATATTGCCCTAAATGCCATCATTAGTGCTAGAGTGTCTTTAGAAAGGTGCAAAATGTCGACCATCTGACTGGATTACTGAATATGAAGTAGTTGACTGGTTGGATATCCAATTCATCCAAAACATCTAGGTGGGCATGAAGAATAGCCAAGTTGTTCAATCGCTTATGTCCCATTGTTAACTGGAGATATGACTTCAGACATCTAAGGGTCCTAAATGACATTTCTGCTGTTGCTGTTGTGATTGGAACTACTTGGAGAAGCTTCATGCACTTCACTACTTCAAACAACATTTCTCCAACTGCAGGCTCTTGTGTAATGTACTTTCTTATATCACTGATGTTTTTTAAGACCAGTTGTTTTTATTAGTGATATCGGCTAACATATTCAGGTGTAAGTGGAGTATCTCAATGTCTAGGTCATTTTTTAAAAACTCAGTTGATTTTTCCAAATTTGTTTCACCTCTGTTTACTAAAAGCAATCATTCTTCTTTAACTGCAATGACCATGTGTGAGTCCAAGTGAAGAAAACTGCTCAGTAATGCAAGACTGCACCGTTTCATAAACTTCAATGTAAATAGCTTTGTAGTATTCCTTTGGGGTTTTGAAAGTGTGTGGTTAGCTGGCTTCATTGTTTTCATACCTCTTTGGTATACATCGATTCTGAGGAAGCGAAGGATCATCAACTTGTGAAGGTTTTTCTTTTAAATACAATTCCCAAAAGTGTTCAAAATTATCATGCCTTCCATTCAATATACAAATCAAGCCATCATATTTTTTCCAGATCAGTAACACTTAGATGAGGGCACTGAATTTTTTCATTAACATCCTATACTGGGTTCACCGCATGGCAATAATGACATAAAAAGAAATAAGTCTTGAATTGTAACATTGACTCAAGGTAGCCTGCACATTTGTAACCTGCCTCTCTTTTGTCCTCTGCACAAAATGTTTAAAAAAACTGTAGAAGTTCTTTAAAGTTTTCCAATATTCTCAAGATACTAGAAGCTTGCATAGTCCAAAGAGTCAGACAAAGGAGTCATAGACCAGCTTGGTCCTTGGCACTCTCACAGCATATGCTTCTGAAAAGTCCCATCCTTTTGTTGGATTCCCTTGCAGTTTTTATTAAGTCCTGGGCTAAAGCCATAATATCCCTCATAGGCGTAAGATGGCGGAGACTGAACAACTGTAAAGTTTAAACTGTGAGCAGTGCAGTGCACACAACATGCTTTTGGTTGTATATCAAAAGCGAACTTTTTTAGTCCTTTGAATTTACCTCTCATATTCGAGGCACCATCATAGCACTATCCTCTTAAGTTATCCATTGAGAAATCAAGACAAGCACAAGCGTTTTTTAAAATACTAAACAGAGTTTGTGATTCAGTGTTGGGGTCTCATATAATCCAAGAAAGTCTTCACTGATGATTAAGGAATCATCAACAGTACAAATACAAAATTACATTTGTTCATGAATCTAAGAATAACTTTTTTGCCAACCGTAACAGAAAAATTGACGCCAATACCTTTCTCAACACAGACTTTCATAGTAGATTAATGATCTTGTTTTGAATATCATGGGACGTCCACTTATACCTCGAACCCCCTAACCAATCTTTAAACTCATATTTCATTCTTTCAGAGTTCCAACAATTGAAAAAAATTTGAGTTTACCTCTTTGTGCCCTCTAATTGCTAGTCCTTGTCAGCATAGAAATTGCACGGTAGTAAAAATTGTCTCAAGAGCTAAATGACCTTTCTTTATATCACTAACTGTTCATTCAATTGGGAGGCCACACTTTGGTTAGTGATAGAATTTAGTTTCAGAACATCCTCTTTATGCATAAACATATTTTCATGAAGACAGAATTTTTCCAAAGCCTTTTTCCAGTTAGAAAACCCTACGGAAGTAAATGCATCTTTTGTTTTTGAAGAAAACTGTAATAGACTTTTAGCACCTGTCTATTTGCAGGTTTTGCAAAAAACTTTTTTGGTAGATGCTTCATATTCTAGCCATGTATATTTGATAAACCAAGACTACTGAAATGATCTTCCCTTACTGGATTGTCCAGGTTTCGGCTGTGAATGGTTCCCGCCTAAAGACGACGAAGCAACTGATGACACAATAATTGTTGGAGGTTGACTTGTAGTAGCATCAACTTCTGAGTGTGCCATTTTGATAACAAATGTATCCATTGCAAATATAATTTGCAATACACTAAGAGACTAATGTAAACAAATAAAATATAGTCCTATAAAATAGTCCACTAGACACTAAAGTCTGAACAATAAACACATCTGCAGCATGCACTGAACAAAACTATCCACACTGAATAGCTGGGACAGCAGGGTGGGCTTTATATAACCACTGCATCATAATTTCTTGAAGTGTCAAGGCGACATGGGCCGGAGGGTTCCAGGCGCTCCTGCTCCAGTCCTTTTGATGTTGCTGTGGCCTCAGTGCTGGCCCTCCAGCACCAGACTTTACCCGAATGTTCACACACCGGGACAAATTCTAAGTGTGCCCGCAGCACCATAACACTATCATGATTCACACCACTCATTTTCAGTTAACCTGATTACTACCATAATAATTATGTTTTAACTCATTACTGAATGTATTTTAAAAGGTAGCTATCATCAAACAAGGAAAATAAAAAATTCCAACATAATTTTGTGATTTTACAGAGCGCAATATAACTAATAACTTTCTTAAATTATTGGGGGAGGGGGGGGGGGGGAGGCTGGGGGGAGATGGAGGGGAAGGTGGGGGGAGGGGGGGGGCTCAACACCCCCCTCCCCAAATGAATTTCTGAGGGGGCTCGGGCCCACTTAGGCCCCATGGAGTCAGCACCTGTGAATGCAGGAAAACTTCTATGATGAATGGAACTAACTTAATAGAGCAAGTTTAAAAAGTTGCCCTGGAAATTAATTTATAAGGCTAAAATAATGTAAATTCGGTGGCAGGAGGAACAAGGCTTTTGGTCAGATGATGGAAATGGAAGAGGATGTAGATGAAGATAAAATGGGAGATATGATATTGCGTGAAGAATTTGATGGAGCACTGAAAGACCTAAGTCGAAACAGGGCCCCGGGAGTAGACAACATTCCATTAGAACTACTGACACCCTTGGGAGAGCCAGTCCTGACAAAACTCTACCATCTGGTGAGCAAAATGTATAAGACAGGCGAAATACCCTCAGACTTCAAGAAGAATATAATAATTCCAATCCCAAAGAAAGCAGGTGTTGACAGATGTGAAAATTACTGAACTATCAGTTTAATAACTCACAGCTGCAAAATACTAACGCAAATTCTTTGCATACAAATGGAAGAACTGGTAGAAGCCGGCCTCGGGGAGGATCAGTTTGGATTCCGTAGAAATGATGAAACACGTGAGGCAATACTAATCTTACGACTTATCTTAGAAGAAAGATTAAGGAAAGGCAAACCTACGTTTCTAGCATTTGTAGACTTGGAGAAAGCTTTTGACATTGTTGACCGGAATAATCTCTTTCAAGTTCTGAAGGTGGCAGGGGTAAAATACAGGAAGCAAAAGGCTATTTACAATTTGTACAGAAACCAGATGGCAATTATAAGAGTCAAGGGATGTGAAAGGGAAGCAGTGGTTGGGAAGGGAGTGAGACAGGGTTGTAGCGTCTCCCTGATGTTATTCAATCTGTATATTGAGCAAGCAGTAAAGGAAACAGAAGAAAAATTCGGAGTAGGTATTAAAATCCATGGAGAAGAAATAAAAACTTTAAGGTTCGCCGATGACATTGTAATTCTGTCAGAGACAGCAAAGGACTTGGAAGAGCAGTTGAACGGAATGGACAGTGTCTTGAAGGGAGGATATAAGATGAACATCAACAAAAGCAAAACGAGGATAATGGAATGTAGTCTAATTAAGTCGGGCGATGCTGAGGGAATTAGAGTAGGAAATGAGACATTTAAAGTAGTAAAGGAGTTTTGCTATTTGGGGAGTGAAGTAACTGATGATGTTCGAAGTAGAGATGATATATAATGTAGGAAAGCGTTTCTGAAGAAGAGAAATTTGTTAACATCGAGTATAGATTTAAATGTCAGGAAGTCATTTCTGAAAGTATTTGTATGGAGTGTAGCCATGTATGGAAGTGAAACATGGACGATAAATAGTTTGGAGAAGAAGAGAATAGAAGCCTTTGAAATGTGGTGCTACAGAAGAATGCTGAAGATTAGATGGGTAGATCACATAACTAATAAGGAAGTATTGAATACGATTGGGGAGAAGAGGAGTTTATGGCACAACTTGACTAGAAGAAGGGATCGGTTAGTAGGACATGTTCTGAGGCATCAAGGGATCACCAATTTAGTATTGGAGGGCAGCGTGGAGGGTAAAAATTGTAGAGGGAGACCAAGAGATGGATACACTAAACAGGTTAAGAAGGATGTAGGCTGCAGTACGTATTGGGAGATGAAGAAGCTTGCACAGGATAGAGTAGCATGGAGAGCTGCATCAAACTAGTCTCAGGACTGAAGACCACAAGAAGAAGAAGAAGAACAACAACAACAACAACAGCAACAACAAAATAATGTAGAACCAACACACTACAGGAAAACAGCAGTAATTAGAAATTAAGTCACAGAACAAGTTGTTGTGATTTTATACTGGTGGCAGACAGGACAATTGGAATGAGAGAAAAATAAACAGAAGTTTAAAAATGGCCTAGAGCAATTTTAGTGCAACAGCTTTCAAAATAAACTGTGCAACTTGTCTGAAGCATTATTTGTAACAATGAACCCAGTGTCTTGAGTCATTGACTTTAAATTCAAAAAGTCAAAATCTGAGGGTTTATCTCTTAGGAATATCCAGTGTATTCAGAAGGACAGGGAGAGAAAGGAAAATAAATTAATCAGGGATTAGGCTGGAATGGAAGACATAATTATGACAGTAACAAATACTAAATGGGGGTGGGCAGGACCTGTAACCAGGACCAAAGTGTTCTCTTCTGGATTCCAACAGAGAAAAACTGCCCAAAACATTGAGCCACTGAAAGTATAACAGATGCCAGTAGAAAACAAGTATGAATAGCTGAATAGGTTAACACCAAACTTTAATACATAAAAATGTCTAAATGAGGTCTTTAATACTAGTGGATGTCAATTGCTTGCTGCTGTAATGATGATCACAATGACCTTTAGAAAGCATGTGTCTAGGTTATAATTCACTGGTTGGGTGAACGACACACCATAATCAAATTTTGAGTGTGAAATAGAAACCAGGTACTGGCATGCAGGGAGATGAACCCATTATACTATAGTACATTCCCTCCCTGCCCTCTACAATTTGCCTTCCTTCTGGACATGCTGTTGCCACACACAGTGATATGTCTTTTCCCCTATATATCTAATTATTAGACATTCAGGAATTATTTTATGGAAGATTAGGAATTGTCCATCAGATATGGGTTTAGTTCATGTTGGAAATTAACTTTTTATCAACTGGTATTAAAGAATTTAACTAACAGGATAGGTGGTCAATAGATTTTTGTGGGTGAATACCTCAATCCTTTCTGTATCACAGTGAGTGAGTGATAGACAGGGCAGGCCATTTCTCCGTTTGGTATTATATTTATGTATACTAGTGCTGCTTCCAAACAGACTATTGACAGTGAACTTCATAACTGTGTTTATGTACTGTGAGACTTAACAAGTCAAATAGTTGGCACAATTTCTTGTCATGAATCCACGAGTGTAAACATTGCTGTAACAGGCCACTAATGTGAATAAACAAATGTGTCCAAGTAATGATTCACAGCAATGTGCAGTGGTAGTTTGTGCATCTTCTGTATTGAGTTCAGTGAAAATGGTCTACATAGTTTAAAATAACTGAAATAAGAAAGCTAAAGTTAGTAACAAAATAATTGCTATGTACACTGAAATACATTTACCTTATGATAAAATATGGGGGACTTGCCTGTTCACTATATCAATTAGTATTGCTGTTTGCCATGAATTTTGAAAATATCATAACAAAGAATCGCACTAGAGTCATAAAAAAATGATGTCCTCCTTCCGACTTGCTGGTTCGGTTAAAATCAAATTCAACTTATGGGCACAGAAATCAACAAAATAGGCATGTTTAACATTCTCTTTCAGAAAAGTCTGTACAACTAAATGTTGAACACTTTTAAGAGCTGCACCTTTATAGCTCTGAGCAATAACTTTATGTAAATTATCTGCAATATCCAGTGTATTCGTTGAGCGAGACTGCTAACATTTCTCAGTCACATTCATGAGGTTTACCCTCTGTCAAGACATATCAGATAACTACAACAAACTGTGAAATTGTTAAAATTAATTGTCTCATCCAATAACTGTTGCAAAATCAGTTGCAGCAACTTTATTTCTTATTCATTCATGGTGAAACTCCAGTAAAAAAAATTTAAAATAGTTAATCATTTTGAGCATATTTACATGTGCCTTTGAAAACAGTAGCTTTCAAAACTTGATTGCTACGCACAGCATCAAATTCTGCAGTAAAATTTAGAAGGCCACAGATAATTCCTGGAGCTAAGTCACGGCATTCGTTATGTTCATGAAGTGTCAGTTCAGAAACACAACAAACTTTATTTCAGTACACAATTTTAGGGAGTACATATTTTTTTTTAATCCAATAATGGTGTGTCAATAGACTGCCTACAAGCACTATGAATTTTTTGTCTAATATCCTGTTTCCCTAAAATATTGTGTTCTAGCTGTGCAGTTATACATGATCTGGACCCCTTACATGATTTATTATCTTCTGTGGTAAATGGAATCAACATCATTTAACATCCTTATTGTTTCACACCCAGCATTTCCATTTGCAAACAACAAACTCTGAAAAAAGTACAATACTGTGTGATATAAAAACCACATGTTCAACCTACTTTCTTTAAATACCTGGTTTGAAAATTCTTACAATTTCTTAGCTTTCATTTTTCATTTTCTTGACTAACTATACATATTTCCAGTGGCAGTCTCCTTACATTCTTTACAATGATCTTATCTTGAAGCAGCAGAGAAAAATCAATTTCCCCAGTAAACTTCTACCCTGAAATGTCTCACACATTGGCTTTGTACTGTAGATATTGCAATTATGAGAACTCTTATCTTCAAATTCTCAACTGTATATTGAATCCTCCAGAGTGACAGACAGTAAAATCGGGTGTCAGTACTTTTAGCTACAACAAACAAGAAAATTCTTTTCTGTCTGACGACTAAACTCACAATGTAATTTCAGTTTAAAAATATAATTACTTACAGTGTTCAATGACAACAGATATTATAAGGTACAGAATAGTGGGGATAGAAATTAGATTCAAAATGATGTGTGTGTCATGTTGGCAGAATGACTGGGGAAGAAGTGGCACCACACTTTGGCAATGTTTCAATGGCAAAATGAGGATCTCGCAGATACATGCCAGAGCATTGCTCCAATGCTCAGGTTGTGAAACAAACCCTACCTCAACTCCCTTCATCCCTCACCAATGAACTCCACAGATGGAATTTGGGCATTGGGGGTGCAGAATCAGATTTTGCACATGGGTCACACTAACAAAGTGCTGACAGCCAGTTTCAGACATCACTGTGGATGTTGGTGGCAAGGTTCGCATACTTTACTAAATAATTATCTGCTAAAGAGGCAGGAGAATTGATAATTTTAAGTTTAAAATCTTTTTGAACTATAAAATTCTCTTAGACATGAATATTTCTACAATGGTTCATTACTACGTGGTTATTCAGGACAAACTGCAACTGAAAGAATGAGAGTGGGCAATAAATTTACATGTTGTTGCAGGTTAGTTAATGGTTTGGGATTGGTGCACAAGGATTGTAAATTTCAGTTTCAGTGGTGTGACTGCAGTTGGAAAGGAGGATAATGCCCTCCCATAAATATGTAAGGTATGAGAAAATGAAGAAGAAAGATCACTAAACAGGCAAATATTTGTACCTCTGAGGTAGAGATTGATGTCATGAAAGTTCAATTGGAGCAGCCAAGAGAAAAGAAAAAAAACAGGAAAGGGAAAAAATGGGAGTAGTCTGGATAGTTGTGTTCTAATTGAGCTCAGTAACAGACACTGTCTGCTAACTGTTGAAGAGCCTCATTCAGCTTTCGAGTAATGTAGGGTACTGCACACCAATAACAAAACTTTAAGATCATATTCCTGAAGAGAGTATAGTATTTCTTGTATTATGAGATCAGGCCTATTTCTTTGTCCTAGATACTTCATACAGTTCCCTTTCCTTGCATGATTTTTTTTTTTTTTTTTTTTTTTTTTTTTTTTTTTTTTTTTTTTTTTTTTTTTTTTGTAGTATGAGCACTTTTTACATCTTATTAGTATCATGCTTTGTTTCTTTGCTTATGATATGCTGATTTGTTTTGTAATCAAAGTCTTTTCTGATTTCTTTTATTTCTTATTACTACCATGCTTTGTTCATGTGGAAAACAAATTTTTAAGATTTATAGAAACCCGTTTTAAATACATAACATCTGGAATTTATCTGTCACTTTATACAGTTCCTCAGGTCAGCTTACTGCTGTCTGCCGTTAAACTTTGAGTTTTGTTAATCCACTACTCAAACTTATTTTTCACTTCCTTGTAATTAGTTAAGTTATTTAGTTTGGCAAGCTGTGGATCATGGCCTCAGAGCCCATTCACTAGTGGATAACATTCATATTGTTGATTAACTGTACACCTACAAACATGTCTTCTATTAGTGTATTATTTTCCTGTGTAATTCTTGAGGAAAAAATTATTAGTACTCAGGTTTCCAAATTGTTTCATTTATCTGAATGTTCTGAAAATTATTTTTTAGACTTCCACAGATAGTTATTTGCTTTATTTTGGTTGCTAGATGGTAGAACCAGGACTCAGATATTTCCAAGAAGATTTGAAACTTTACCAGTGGGTATCTACTGAGGAAGGCAATGGCAAACCACCTCCGCTAGGACTTTGCCTAGTCAGTGGTGCAGGTCTCCTGTCTCGTCCCCTAAACTCCTCTGAGTATCATCATCATCTAAATACTGTAAGAACCATGCATGATTTTCCATTCACAGCAATTAACTAGTAGAGATTCCAGTTATTGATCTAAGTGTAAAATACTGGTTTCAATAGATTTGAATTGGCATTTTTAACATAAATGACGACTACTACTTTCTTCATATTTTGCTACAGAAAGAGGCTGCTAATTTACAGTATTTTATGCTCAACATATGGAGTCGTGTATTTATATGGCTTTGAGACAGACATAAGACACCAACTTGCTTTTGATATCCTTGTTTGTGTAAACATACATTTTTAGTCCTCAAAAATTATGATGCACCATGGCAAGATTATTTAATACATGTATTTTTTGTATGATGCTGCATGTATATGGATATCTTTTAAATCTGTCAGTCTGGATGATGTATACAGACTAAAACAGGCTTACTGTCACATTAGTAATCAGAGGAATTCTACCATTAGTCGCAGTGTCTCCCCCTTATATTTTCATTTACCAGTTCAGCTGATCTATCTTTCTCCCTCCTGCTAAGGTGTAAGCTCTGTCTTGTGTATCCCCATCTCCCAATAGTGGAAACTGGCTCCCCACAAAAGTTGGCAGCAACCAGGCCAGTTCCAAGATAACTCACCAGAAATCTTTGTTCATGCAAGATTCCTGATGTTGCTGCAAACCAAAACAAATCACATGCATGTAAGGTTCCAGTACACATTTTATCGAGGTAAACTCCTCATGCTACACCAGTAGTCTGTTCTGGACCAAGCCCAAATTTTCCTGTGAACCCCCCACTCCCCCCTCCACTACCAATATCTGGTCCTTTATACTCAAATCCTAAGCCAGAGCCACAATATCATATTACCTGGCCAAGGCTGGCAATAGGTTTTACAATACTTGTTATCTGGTACTGTAATCCAAGTTTTTCCTGCATCCTTCCTTCGACTGCTACCATGCAACAAAGTCTTTCTTTTTCTGCTGAACTAAGAGTCTACCCTGCCTATTACATTCTTATTATTTGTCTAGAGCACCCTAATTTCCTCTACAGCTGAATGGGACTGTCCCTCTTCAACAGTAGCAGGCCATGTCTGTTTTTGCACTAAATTAAAAAGTGCTATCCAGACTACTCCATTTTCTCCCCATCTTGTTTTCCCCTCTCAGCTGCTCCAATTGTATTTGCACATCCTCAATCTATGCTCCAAGAGTAGAAACACTCACCTGTTGTTCTGTGATCTTCCTGTCTTACACTCATATCCTACACATTCAAGGGAGAGCACTATTGGGTACCCATTTTTTTTCTAACTGCGGTCACCCCAGTAATATCTCAATGAAAGAGATCTTTACAATCTAAAAATAAGATACTATGATCTGATTATTTCTGGAGATCAAAACACGAAAGTGGAGATCATGCTACATACAAGAAGAAGAATTGTGGTCTACAAGATACTGAATACAGTAAATGTATGAACCTTACAGCATGCATGGAAAAAGATTTAAAAATTACTGGCATAATGAGTGACAAACTAAGAATTTTCTGTGTAAAACAGGTCTCCAAGTGGTAATACAGCAACATTTCTGAAAAAACTAGCAAAATTATTACTAAAATTTAAATTGAGTGATTTTGTAATATTTTGAGACTACAATATAGGTATGGGAAAGAATCAGAATCAAAACCAAAACAAGAATCAAATAAAACACTAATACAGTGTAGTATGGTGGTGATAAATCTACCTACAAGAGTGATCAGTCACATCATCATTGATAACATTATTACCAATAACCAAAACAGTGAATGCAAAGCAAAAGTTCTGTAAACAGCAATCTCTGATCATCATGGGTTAACATTTAGTATTTACAAAAATTGGAGCTGAAAAACTAAGAAAGAAAGACCAGAGAGAACTCAGGATTATTAAAGTAAAAAAACATGAACATTTTAAAAAATAACATTGAGGATGGAAGACTGGACTGAAACAATGCAAGCACAAATGGCAAGTAGTGGCATTTATTAACACACTAATGCAAAATTTTCATGTATTCCCCAAAATGACCTCTCAGAAAAAGCAAAGTCACAGTAGCAAATGGATCACAATCAAAAAATGATTGAACTCAAGGTCAGAAGTAGTACAGACTATCAATAAGAGAAGCAAAAGCCATTTCAATGAACATGACTGTTGCAAATTCAAATTATGAAACAAACAACAGGGGATAAAAAATTGAAAATAGTAGTCGAAAGAGTGTAAATACAGATTTGATTAAGTCAATGAGAACTGAGAATAATATAATTACAGATGGAACAAAAATTGGTAATATAATCAACAATTTGAATGAGAGGAGCATTCAATGATTTTGAAAGTAAGATGTTGTCAACCAACCTGAGTAAAAACCGTAGGAGATTTTGGTTGTATGTAAAATCAGTAAGGCATTTGACACCATCCTGTACTACTGTTTAATGGAAAAAAAAAACTTACGGAGTATTGGAGCAGACCTGCAGTTGGATTCAAGACTTTCTTGCAGATAGAACTCAACACATCACTCTTAATGGAACTAAATCAACAGATATAAAGGTAATATCAGGAGTACCACAGGGAAGTGTGATAGGACCATTGCTGTTCACAATATATATAAATGATCTAGTAGAAAGTGTTGGATGCTCTTTAAGGCTATTCTCAGATGATGCAGATGTTTATACCAAAGTGGAAATGCTGGAAGATAGTGCAGAACAACCTGCAGAGAACTGATGAATGGTGCAGAATCTGGCAGTTGACCCCGAACGTAAATAAATGAAAACTATTGCTCATACACAGGAAAAGAAATCCACTACTGTACAGCTACACTATTGATGACAAACAGCTGGAAACAGTGTCTGCCATAAAAAAAACTTGTCGAAACTATCCAGAGTGGCCTTAAGTGGAATGACAATATAAAACAGACAGTGGGAAAAGCAGACAAGACTCAGATTCATCAGAAGAATCTTAAGGAAATGTAATGCACCCACAAAGGAAGTGACTTATAAGTCACTTGTTTGTCCAATTCTTTGAGTATTGTTCATCCATTTGGGATCCCCATCAGATAGGAGTGAGAGGAGATAGAGAAGAGCCAACGAAGAGTGGCTTGTTTCATCACGGGATTGTTTAGCTGGCTAGAGAGCATAATGGAGATGCTAAACGAACTAATGCACAATGTCTCTCTTGTAAAGTCTGCTAGTGAGCAGACTTTACAAGAGAGACATTGTGCATTACGGAGAGATGATCTTCTGAAATTTTGGGACAGCACTTTTCAGGACGAGTCAGACGTTAACCATAGACATGAGAAGAAAATTATTCAGTAAGTGGGGTATAGTCAATGTCCATACCATGGCGCCTGCAGCTGCGTGGCTGCGATCTTTACGTCATACAGACAACGGCCGACACGCCTCGCTTATGCGCAGCTGTACAGTGCAGGTGCGGGCCTCGCACACTGAGTGCCTCCGCACTGTCATGGCAACCTCGGCCGGCATCCTCCCGAGAGATAGTTACATGAGGCCACATCACCAATCATAACAGGACATGACAAGCAGACTCAGTTACGGTGGGCATATTCCTCCGCCACTTGCCCTATATAGCCACATACGCTGCCACGCCTGGCAGTCTCGTGTTGGGCTACCTACTTGCTACGTCGATGTTGCACCCAGGAACGACTCTACACTGTGCTACGACTGTTTATCATACCGGACTTGGACTCTGTGGCCCAGTTGCTGCTCTTGATCAAGCACGAAGTTGTGTTAGTATTGTGGAACTGTTGGCAATAAACAGAATTTGGAACTGACACCAATCATTATTTGTTGTTTCTCCAATTACGGATACAACAGTAAGTAGTTCAGTTTTAGAAAATATCCTGACATTAGCTGAAAACTGATAAACATGGTCAGACTTTGGATGTCCAACTGGAAAAGAAAATGAATTTCTACGTTATACAAAAGAGCAATATTATATTAATAAAGTTATCTATAATTCCTACAGTACTTTAGTATGTTAACAGTTTCTCACTTTTATAAAAAAAACATTATACTAACATTTTCTAGCCTTTCCATCAGCATAATTCTTGCAAATAGAAACAATCTATTTACATCAAAGTGCACTTTTCAATGACTAACATTGACAGTTCACATCATTCTTGGGAAAGTGTCTACTTAACACAGGTTCTGGGTTCTGAAAAACCCATTTCACCACTAGTTACACATATAGGTTAAGCCAGGACAATATGGAAGATTACAGCAGTACTGGGAAACATGACAGTAAAACTGCATTTTATAATATTGTCGCAGAAAAATTTGAGTAGCACAGTCACCGTGGTATAGTGGTTATGATACTAGACTGTTGCATGGATGGTCGCAAGTTCAAAACTCACCTGAACCGTACAATATTAATTTCTGTATTCAGTCTGAGCACATTCTAGAAGTATCCACAAACATCAAGAATCATTGTACTGGAATGTTCTGCAACTGTATATATAATGTATGTGTTCCACCTGGAGGCAGTTTGCTCTGCACTCTTGTATGTGCAAGTGCTGAATAAACCTTAGTTAAGTGAAGTTAGTGTTCGTCATTCATGTAATTACACCTCCTCCTATGTGACATTATTCTGGTGGAGACGCTGGGTAGTTAACTGTCACCGAGAACTGCAGATCCTTCCAAGACGCATGTGCATCACCAACGCTGAGCCGTTAATTGCAGGACATGCTGAGTCTGTGAGCGAAACTAGTGCTACCACTACAAGACAAGATGATCTATCTCAATTATCACCAGACCTCACTAAGGAACAGCAGAAGAATCTACTTGCCATTCTTCAAGAGTTCTCTGAATGCTTCAATCCACAGGTGAAGAGCAGATTCGACAAATTTACAGTGAAGGACTGGGTTAGCACTGGAGACCATCAACCAATAAGCCAGAGAGCATACCGTGTGTCAGCAATGGAACACTGAATTACTCGCGATGAGGTAGAGAAAATGATGAAGAATGATATCATTCAACCTTTGATTAAATTAGATTAGATTTACTTTCATTCCAATTGATCCGTAGTGAGGAGGTCCTCCAGGATGTGGAACATGTCAGAAAAACAACAATACATGACAAATATTTACAACTAAAACAAATAAGCTAATGTACCATTCCACAGGTCCCAAGTGGAATGATCGTCATTTTTTAATGAACACTAAGAGTCATTTTACAAATACTAATGCACTGAATTTAAAATAAAAAAGTTTTTTATTTATTTATAAGGTAATAAACATGTAATACAACTACTGTAATACTTATTTACAATGAACACATTACTGCACTGAAATGGTGCAGAAGTTATGTTGTACTTATATACAAATCAGTTGGTTTTACTAAGAAATTCATCAATGGAGTAGAAGGAGTTGGCCACCAATAAATCCTTTAGGCGTCTCTTAAACTGAATTTCATTGGTTGTTAAGCTTTTTATGGCTGCTGGCAAGTTATTGAAAATGTGTGTTCCTGAATAATGCATACCTTTTTGTACAAGACTAAGTGACTTTAAATCCTTGTGAAGATTATTCTTATTTCTAGTATTGATTCCATGAATTGAGCTGTTGGTTTGAAAAAGTGATATATTTTTAATGACAAATTTCATTAAGGAATAAATATATTGGGAAGCAGTAGTTAGTATCCATAGTTCCCTAAACAGGCTTCTGCAGGATGTTCTTTAGTTCACACCACATATAACTCTTACTGCACGTTTTTGTGCCCGGAAAACTTTAGCTTGGCTTGATGAATTACCCCAAAAAATAATCCCATATGACATTATGGAATGAAAGTAAGCATAGTATGCCAGCTTTTTCATTTTTATATCCCCTATGTCTGACAAAATTCGCATTGCAAACAGAGATTTGTTAAGACGCTTCAGCAGTTCTCTGGTGTGCTCCTCCCAGTTGAATTTATTATCAAGCTGTAATCCCAAGAATTTAACACTGTCCACTTCTTCTGTCTTCTTGTCATTGTATGTTAGACATATGCTCTTGGGACACCCGTTACAAGTTCTGAACTGCATGTAGTGTGTTTTTTCAAAGTTTAGTGACAAAGAATTGGCTAGGAACCAGTGATTAATGTCCACAAATATTTTATTGGCTGATCTTTCTAAGACTACACTTGATTTGCTATTTATTGCAATGTTTGTATCATCGGCAAACAAAACAAACTTGGCATCTGGTAATGTTACTGATGAAAGGTCATTGATATACACAAGAAAAAGTAAGGGCCCCAAAATGGAACCTTGTGGGACCCCACATGTAATTAGTTCCCAGTTGGATGATGCCTGATAGCTTGATACATGTCTCTTTCCTAATAACACCCTTTGTTTCCTGCCAGAGATATAAGATTTGAACCATTTTGCAGCATTTCCTGTTACGCTATAATATTCTAGTTTACTTAAAAGGATATTGTGATTTACACAGTCAAATGCCGTTGACAGATCACAAAATATACCAGTTGCCTGCAATTTTTTGTTTAATGAATTAAGCACATTTTCACTGTAAGTGTAGATAGCCTTCTCAATATCAGAACCTTTTAGAAATCCAGACTGTTACTTTGACATTATGTTATTTGAGATAAGATGGTTATAAAGACGACTGTACATTACTTTTTCGAAAATTTTTGAGAATGCTGGCAACAGTGAAATTGGACGGACATTTGATGCTATTTCTTTATCTCCCTTCTTAAACAGTGGCTTAACTTCAGCATATTTCAGCCATTCAGGAAATATTCCACTGATAAACGACTGGTTACACAGATAGCTTAATATGTTACTTAGCTCAGAATCACATTCTTTAATTAACTTTGTTGATATTTCATCATACCCACTAGATGTTTTTGATTTTAAAGATTTTATGATGGACATTATTTCTGTTGGGGTAGTGAGGGTCAAATTCATATTATGGAAGTTACTTGAAATGTCTGGTCTAAGGTAATCCATAGCAGCATCTACCGAACCTGACAACCCCATCTTTTCAGTAACAGTTATAAAATGCTTGTTAAAAAGTTCTGCAACATTATACACATCTGTCAGAGCCCATGGTCACCACCAGTGGTTCTCGTCAGGAAGGAGGATGGCTGTTGGCACTTTTTGTGTTGATTACAGGAAGCTTAATAAGATAACTGAAAAGGGCGTTTACCCTCTTCCACGAATTGACGATACAGTAGATTGCCTGAAGAGGGCTAAGTTTTTCTCAGCCATGGACACGTACTCGGGATACTGGCAAATTGAAGTAGCTGAGGCTGGTTGTGAGAAATGCATTCATCACCCCTGAGGGTATGTACGAGTTTAAGGTAATGACATTTGGTTTGTGCAATACACCAGTAAATTTTGAATGGATGATGGATAATCTTCTAAGTCACCTGAAGTGGACGATGTGTCTTTGCTATTTAGATGACATGGTGTTCTCAGAGACATTTGATGAACATATAAAAACACTGAGGGCTGTTCTTAAGTGTCTCCAACAAGGCAGACTGAAATTTAATCCAAGAAAGTGTCTTTGGAGCAAAAGAAATCAAAACACTTTGACACCTTGTGTCAAATGAAGGTGTGCTGCCAGACCCAGAAAATGTGAGATCTATAACGAAATTTCCTATTCCTAAAAGTATTAGAGATGTGAGAAGCTTCCTCAGATTATGTTATTATTACTGTCGTTTTATCAGACTTTTGTATCAAAGCCAGGCCACTCCAAGAGTTGTTAAAAGCTGATGCTAAATTTATCTGGGGTGGTGCCCAACAAGATTCTTTTGATGTGCTGCGAAAAGCTCTGATGAATAACCCTGTACTTGGTCTGTATGATGAGAGAGCACCTACAGAACTACACACAGATGCCAGTGGGTATGGGATCAGTGCGGTTCTTGTGCAGATATCAGATGGAAAAGAGAAGGTTAGAGCCTATGCTTCTAGGACACTTACAAAAGCCGAGAGAAACTACACAAAGAGAATGTCTTGCTGTGATCTGGGTCATTTACAAAGTTTGACAGTATCTTTACGGAAGGTCATTCACAGTTCTTACAGACCATCATTCACTTTGTTGGTTGACAGATCTTAAGGAACCAACAGGACAACTCGCCAGGTGGGCACTACGTCTTCAAGAGTATGACATTACCATAGTGTACAAAAGTGGAAGGAAACTCCAAGATGCTGACTGTCTCTCAAGAAACCCTGTGCAAGATCATCAAGACTTTGATGAAGATAGTGACTGTCTGGTTGAACTCCAGGATCTCTCTGCTGAGCAGAAGGATGCCAAGATATCTCAAATTATGTTTACCTTAAATTGGTCAGAGGATGTGAAAGGACAATTTAAGGTAGTTAATGGATTACTTTGCAAGAAAAAACTTTGATCCGTTTGGAAAGAGGTGGCTACCAGTGATTCCTAAACCCACAAGCTTAGATGTTCTACAGAAATTCCATGACACCTGAGACTGGACATTTAGGATTTATTAAGACATAAGATAGGATCCGCAAGAGATTTTTCTGGCCAGGTTTATTTAGGAGTGTCTGTCACTACGTGTCACTATGTGTCACACTGTCGAGAGTGCCAAAGAAGAAATGTAGTTCCTCAGAAACCACCTGGCTGACTCATACCAATTCCACCAGCCAAAATGCCTTTCCAGCATGTTGGGATTTACCGCCTCGGACAATTTCCAACATCTGCCAGCGACAATAGATGGGTTATTGTTTGCAATGATTATCTGACATGCTATGCCATTACAAAAGCCTTGAAAACAGTCAAAGCATTTGCAGTAACCAAATTCATCGTGGAAGACATTGTATTAAAACACAGTGCCCCCAAGGTCGTTAATTACAGATTGAGGTAAAGTTTTTCAATCTAATCTTGTGACAGAGACAAATCGTCGGTGCAACATTACTCATCACATGAGGACTGCCTACCAACCGCAAACTAATGAGCTTACTGAATGCCTTAATAATACCTTGGCTGACATGCTATCAATGTTCGTCAATGTTGAGCAGAGCAACTGGGAAGAGGTGCTATCTTTCGTGACGTTTACCTACAAAAAAATGGTTCACATGGCTCTGAGCACTACAGGACATAACTTCTGAGGTCATCAGTCCCCTATAACTTAGAACTACTTGAACCTAACTAACCCAAGGACGTCACACACATCCATGCCCAAGGCAGGATTCGAATCTGCAACCGTAGCGGTCACGGGGTTCCAGACTGTAGCGCCTAGAACCACTCGGCCACTCCGGCCAGCCATTTACCTACAACACCGCCAAACAAGACACCACAGGATTTATGCCATTTTTCCTGGTGCATGGGCGTGAGGTGACTACAACGATGGACACTGTTTCCGTTACACTCTGATGACATGGACGACGACTACATCGGCCAAGTGTTAAAGAGAGCTGAGGCAGCTTGGCAGTTAGCTTAACTCCGCACGCTGCAGGCTCAAGAAAACGATCGCCGATGTTATGACGCAAACCACCGCCCTGTTGTCTACCAACCTGGTGACCTCGTCTGCATCTTCACTCCTGTTCGGAAGGTTGGTCTTTCTGAGAAGCTCCTCAGGCGCTACTTTGGACCTTATAAGGTTGTAAAACAGTTGTCTGATGTTACTTTTGAAGTTGAAGATTTCGACCCCAACACAAGACGACAAAAGATCAGAGATAGCTTATGGTCCACGTTCTTCGAGTGAAGCCCTATAAGGATTCTACAACTCAGGAGAAATTCGAAGCTCCAGCAACAGGCAACAAACAGAAAGGTGATGTAGAGTGTAGCGGCAAAGGAATTTCTAAGACGACCACCGCCAGGGCAAACGTCAGTCATTGGGAGCCGAAGTATGCAAGACTGATGACTTGTTCCCAGACTAGGAGGACGTAACACCAGGACGCTGTTCTCTCAAAGAGGGAGCAATGTCGCAGAAGAAGCCGAATAGCATAGTCACCTTAGTGTAGTGGCTATGATACTGAACTGTTCCATGCAGGGTCGTGCGTTCAAAATTCACATGAACCGTAAAATTTTAATTTGTGTATTCAGTTCGAGTACTTTCCAGAAGTATCCACAAATGTCAAGAGTCATTGTACTGGAATGTTCTGTAATTGTATAAATACCATGTGTGTTCAGGCCAGGGGCAGTTCGCTCTGCGCTCTTGTATGTGCAAGTGCTGAATAAACCTTCGTTAAGTGAAGTTATTGTTCGTCATTCATCTAGTGACATCTACTTCCACTTGACAACATAATTTGCAATATTTCTAGCATGAATGATCGGTTCTAAGAACAAAACATTGTTTAGTTAAATTTGTGAGCATTTAGATGTGGACTTAATCAAAAGGTTTACACTTCACACACATTTACGCAATCTAGGACAATATTTGATACTAAGTTGATGGTCATGCCGTTATGTCACAAATGGGTTTTCTTGCAGGTCACTGTTTACTGGAACTTTTTGCTTCTACTATTGTATAGTTCAAGCAGTGTTAGTTTTCACTACAATTGTTTGTACCCATTATAGAAATTTTGCAGTTTGATACCTCTGGTGCTCTTCTCGGCTTGATGCCCGAAACAGCTGCATGTGTTGTTTGGGCCTTCAATCAATGCTGTTAGTAACTTACTTTACAGCAGCATGAAATTGTAGTGTCATGTTTGACAGAAGGATAACAACACATCCACATTGGAAGCTACTGTAAACAGTGCTATTTGGCAGCTTGCATTGTTGGGCAGCATAAGGTCAAAGGTTACGTGTGTTGGTTTGGCATACACCGGATACAAGATACTGTCTTGCTTCCTGTGCATATATGGCCCACTGAACACCAACAGCTGCTACATCAGGAAAGTTCACTTTTCGTATTTAAAGGAATGCAAACCCTTCAAGAATGGAAGGTTTCACTGCTTCAAAGGTCTTCAGAATCATTTGCCAAATACTGCACTGAATATGTCAGGGATATGGTTCGTCAGAAACTCATTCATCATGGATCAAGAAATTACTGTTGATGTTTTGAGGACTCATGCCCAGATCATGTAAAGAAACAAACAAGCCTTCATTGACACCTTGTGTAAGGAAAAAAAATTATTCCTACAAATTGTTTCCTATTGTAACATCCCTTGCCTCCTTCAGCACTTGTCAAGAGGAGACTCAACTCGTAATGATGTTCGTCCCCGTCAGTATGACGTGGAACAGAACCTGTAACTCTCGTAAAACACAGCTCCCCGGGTAGTTAAGAAATATTCTATTGTTCGTCCATAACAGTCTTATCAGTTTGTGTTAACTGATCAATTGTTTTATCTTTCATATTATGCCCGGTTGGTTTTGTTGAGCAGTGAAATTTTGGTTCTTAACCCTATCATTATGGTCGTTTTTCATATCATCCTTAGCGAGGATCAATAATTGCTGTTCGAAATTCCGTTGCTATGCCATTTCTATGTCAAATTATTAACAACGGTCCCACGCAACTCCAGAGATCACTTATGTTGAAGTAATGTCCTTGTAACACGCCGTAATGCCGATTTTTATATTATTCACCTTTCACTGTGTTATTCTTGTCTTAACACAGTCACTTAAAATGTTTAAAAGACTCAATCAAAAGCATGAACATACGTAATATTATTCCTTGAATCATGTAGGTAACACATCTGGTTTGTCTCTCGACTAATAGTTTATTAATCTTTTTGTAATTAATTGTTTGTCCCTATCATGCACACACACCGATATGTCATTCGAGATTAACTTCTCATCAGTCCAGTAATCGTGACACTGACAACAACTTTTGATTGACCAGTTGACCAGCGTATTGGTTTTTCTTCATGACTTTGTATTACTGTGTTCTACTGAAGACTATGAATAGTTTTCGTGTCACTGATCCATTAGTATCGAGTTCACTACCGTTCTTCAGTCTGAAGGTTAAGTCCAGTAAATCAGTATCACTCAATTAAAATCACCGTCGAGTTGATAAAGGTAATGATTACTTTATTCAGTCAAATGACTGATTATGGATTTAGTCTCTCTCTCACGAACTATCGAACTTTCACAACTGAAACGATCTAATAGCCTTTGCTTCCAGAAGACTATCGCAATAGTACTCTGGAGCTATTCAAGACATGAATATCCTTTTCAATGCGGCTACAACTCTCTTCCATGGTAAATTTTATCTTTGACCGAATTACTTCCTTGGATTTAACCTTCGTTCATATGAATTTAAATTTATTGTATAGATGTTTAAAAGATAATGCATGACAACCCTTTCCTTTTATCTCCTCTTTTATATGTTCCTCTTATTGTCAGTATTTAAGTGTTATAGTTGTTAATCAAAGTATTATCAGTGTAATTATTTTTTTTTAATCACCAATAGTTGTTGTCACTGTCAAGATGACTCACTTCCCTACTTTAAGTATTCACAAAGTTTGTTAATTGGGGTTTTCTGTCCTTGGGGCGTTACAGTATGTAGATACAATTACTACTATAGGGCTGTGTGTTCAAAATAGAATGTTAGTATCTACACCCTGATTATGAGAGGCTCAGAAGATTCAGATTCTATAAAAGGTCTTGTCTGTAACAAGAATTTACTCGGCAGAAGTAATCTACCAGGATGCATCAGTAAATTATAATTTATGGTGATATATCGAGCCTACCATTTTTTTGTGCGTGTCATCTTCTGTTCTTATACCCTTTCTTCCACAAATCCCCTGAATTTAATCCCATACTCTTGTGGCTGAAACATAATTCAAGGAACACTCAAAACTCTCACTTGATCCTCTTCTTACTCCCTTCACATAACATACTTTTATTTGTCTTCACCAATGATATGGCTGGTAGAAATTACTTCATTGGTTTGGGCTTAAAGCTCTGAAAACAGTCCACCAGTCACCCATATGGGAGAAAAATTGCCTCTTAAGTTCTCCTTGGGACAATGGAACAGATGTGTTTGTGCATTGGATTATGATTGTAATCTACTTATTTTGCTTTACATGTTACCAACTGACCATACAACAGCCAACTTCTTATGCAGATCATTTTTGTGTAAGATTTTTGGCAGATGTATTCATTGGTTGGTAACACTACAATGGACAAAATAGGACAATAAAACCACAGAGAGACGCAAGAAACAGGTAGAAGGGATTAAAACAAGAGAGCAGATGACCATTACTGGTCAATCACGAGACTAAAAAGGCTAAGCCAGCCACTCTGCAACACATTAAAACCTCCAGCCTAAAAGCACTAGTGTGGAGGACACAGAGGGACAAAGGACATGCGCTAAAACTTAGAATCATAAATCTCAGCCTCATGTATAAAAAGTAAAATTAAATCAGTCAATGAGGCATTATCCACTAAAATTAACGGTAATGAGTCCAGAAACCGAAGATTATCGTGCATGGCAGCCAAAGTAGGACAGCACAACAGAATTTTGGCCACTGCCAACTGCGTGCTACACCAACAGCACTTCACAGTGCAGGAGATAACCATGGGTCACGTAAGTATGGCCAGTGCAGAGCTGGCATAGAACCACAGAGTCCCTGTGAGATGCCCACATGAAGGAATTCCATACAGTCTTAATCTCCTTAATGACACACAGTTTGTTGTGCGTACCGAGGTTACGCCATTCCGTATCCCAAAGCCAAAAAACCGTGTGGTGTAATAATGAATGCAGGTCAGTTACAGGGATGCCAACCTGTTAGCAAGTTCACTGCCTGGGATTCCGTCATGTCTGACCACAGAATAGCTGGAGAGTCCCAGGGCATCGCCTGGATGGCCACTACCATAGGATGGTGAGGATGGTGAGGGTAGCGCACTTTGATAGCTTGTAGGCTACTCAAGAAGTCACTACAGAGAAGAAACAACTTCCCAGGGCATGAATGGATGTACTCAAGAGCAGGAGATACGGCCACCAGCTCTGCAATGGAAACACTGCAGCCATCTTGCAAAGAGTGCTGTTCAATATGTCCTCTGTGAATGTAGGAGAAGCCAATGTGACCATCAGCCATCAAGCTGTCTGTGTAAATCACTTCAGAGCCCCAGAACATGTCAAAAATCTAGAGGAAGTGACAGCGGAGAGCGGCAGGAGTAATTGAGTCCTTAGGGTCATGCGAAAGGTCCACACAAATCTGCGGCCTAGATGTACACCATGGAAGGTGCATGCGGACAGACCTGGATGGGAGGTGGTAAAGGGAAGGACTCCAGACAGAAGGGACTGGATGCGAACCGCAATTTTAAGCCCTGACCTGGGCAGCCAATGCAAGAGATGAACCACCATGACTGGCTAAAAGAGATGGCATTTGGATGATCAGGAGAGCTACGAACGTGAGCGACCTAACTGGCAAGCAGTTGTGTATGCCTCATCTGTAATGCGATGACTCCAGCCTTCACCAGTATGTTGGTCACCAGACTCGTCCTAAAAGCTCCCATCGCTAGGCGAACTCCACAGTGATGCACTGGGTCTAGTAACCTCAACACTGAGGGCTCAACCAAACTATATACCAGACTCTCATAATCCATGCAGGATTGAATAAGGGCTCTGTAGAGCTGCAGCAGTGTAGAGTGATCTGCACCCCAGTTGGTGCTCCTCAAGCAGCAGAGGGCATTGAGGAGCTGTCAGCACTTCTGCTTAAGCTGACAAAGATGAGAAAGCCAAGTCAATCAAGCATCTAAAACCAGTCCTAAGAATCCATATGTCTCCCTTACCATGAGCGGATCATCTTTAATGTAAGGTTATGGTTCTGGATGAGTGGTACAACACTGACTGAAGTGCATGCCATACGACTTGGCAGCTGAATACGAAGTTATGGGCTAGAACTCATGACTGCACCTTGTGGATGGCTCCCTGTAAGCGCCAATCAGCAACACCAATACTGGCGGAGCAGTACGAAATGCAAAAGTTGTCTGCATACAGAGAAGGTGAGACAGACAACCCTACAGCTGCTGCTAGACTGTTAATGGACACTAAAAACAGAGAGACACTCAACACGGAGCCCTGTGGGACTCCATTCTCCTCGATATCAGGGGAACTATGGGAGGTATCAACTTGGACACGGAAAGTACGGAGTGACATGAAGTTTTGGATGAAAATCGGGAGCGGGCCACGGAGACCCCACTCATATAAAGTGGCAAGGATCTGATGTTGCAGGTTGTATCATAAGCTTTCCTTAAATAAAAAAAGACAGCAACCAGGTGTTGGTGTCTGGAAAAGGTTGTTTGGATGGCAGACTCGAGGGACACAAGATTATCGGTGGTAGAGCGAGCCTGGCAGAAACTGCCCTGGCATGGAGCCAGTAGGCGCTGTGACTCCAGGAGCCAACACAATCGCAGACTTACCGTATGTTCTAACAGCTTACGAAGAACGTTAGTGAGGGTGATGGGCTGATAGCTATCCACACCATGCCACATTTGAGTACTGGAACGATGGTTCTCTTCTGCCATTGTGATGGAAAGACACCATCGCACCAGATCCAGTTGAAGATGAGGAGGAGATGTCGCTTATAGTCCAATGAGAGCTGTTTAATCGTCTGACTGTGGATCCGATCTGGCCCAGGAGCTGTGTTGGGGCCATGTACAAGGGCACTGAGGAACTCCCACACAGCAAATGGAGCATTATAGAGAGTACACTGTGACGTTCAGTGAACGAGAGTCCTTTCCCTTCCATCCGCCGTTTGAGGGTGCGAAAGGCTGGGAGGTAATTCTCCGATGCAGAGGCTTGAACATAGTTTTCAGCAAATTGCTCGACAACTACATTTGGATCAGAGGACAATACGCCATTGATGTTAATGCCATGGCCACCTACCAGCATATGGTACCCAAACACAAGTCTGATCTACGTCAAGACCTGTGAAGGCAATATATTGTGCTCAATGGTTGAGATGTACCTCTCCCAACACACCTGTTTCTGTCTTTTTATGAGCTGCCGAACCACGGGCAGGGAGCCATTTAAAAGCTATTAGGTGCTCCAGGGACAAATGCCACTTATCTGTAGAGCCTGACTGTGTTCTTTAATGGCCTCAGCAACTTCCGGCAACCACCAAGGTACTGTCTTTCGCTAGGGGCACCCTAAGGAACAAGGGATCGCGTTTCCTGCAGCAGAAACTATAGTCCTGGTCACTCGCTCAACCAGCACATCGATGTTACCATGTAGAGGAGATTCAATGGGGATGTCAGAGGTGAAAGCCTCCTAGTCTGCCTTGTTTAAAGCTCATCTGTGTAGGCATCCATGGACATGACACCAGGAGAGTGACAGGAAAATGAGGAAGCAGTCACTACCACACGTCATTGCAGGTTCTCCAGTGGACAAACAGAAGTAGTCTTGGGCTGCAAAGTGATAAATCAGTGGCTGAGTAAGTACCATGAGCCAGACTGCCCGGCTAGCCACTTGGTCTAACATGCTGCTTCCCAAGCACGAAGGTGTGCCAGTCCCCAGCACGAATCTGCCCGGCGGATGTGTCGAGGTCTGGTGTACCGTCCTGCATGTCAGCCTGTGGATGGTTTTTAAGGCGGTTTTCCATCTGCCTCGGCGAATGCGGGCTAGTTCCCTTCACTCTGCCTCAGTTACACTATGTAAGCGATTGCTGTGCAAACACTGTCTTCATGTACGTGTACACCATAATTACTCTACCACATAAACATTTGGGGCTACACTCGTCTGGTGTGAGATGTTGCTGGTGGAGGGGAGGGGGGAGGTGGGTCCACTGTAGGGCTGAACTGCACAATAACCCTGGGTTCAGTGTGGGACGGCAGTGGGGCAGATGAACTGCTATGGCCTGTTGTGGGATTGTGAACCACTGAGGGCTATGGTGGGATGAAGCCTCTCCCAGTTCAGTGCGCACGCGCGCACACAAAATGAGCTGCACTGAAATGTGTGGGGGCCCCAGTATTTAAGAGACAGAGATCGAGTTGAGACAGTAAATTTTCGACATCTCTACCTCAACCAGTAAGCATGGTACCACCCAAGAAGGGTTTATGGGCGTTAAAATCTCCCAAAAGTAGGAAAGGTTTAGGGAGTTGATGAATCAGTGCAGCCAATACGTTCAGCGATACTGCACCATCTGGAGGAAGATATACATTGCATACAGTTATTTCCTGAGTCGTCTTAATTCTGACAGCCACAGCTTCAAGAGAGGTTTGAAAGGGCACAGGTTCACAACATACTGAGTTCAGGACATACCGCAAAATCCACCTGAAACACTATTATTGTCGCTATAGTTCCTGTAATATCCCTTATAGCCTTGGAGGGCAGGGGTCGAAATTGCTGGGAACCAGGTTTCCTGGAGGGCAATGCAGAAAGCAGGTGTAAATCTTAACAGTTGTCATAGCTCAGCCAGGTGGAGGAAAAAACCACCGCAATTCCACTGGAAGATGACATCGTGGGGCTGGGAAGGCATGAAGTGAGAAAGGAGGGAGTTTATGCCTCAGGGTCACCTACTGCCACCAACTTAGTACCTGACTATTCTATATCCACTGTGTCTGAGGGTCCAGTGAGATCTAGGTCCTCAGTTGACGCCAAAATCTCCACACCATCCATAGACGCAGAACCTGTAGGTATTGGTGGCATGTGTGCCACCGCCATTTCCTAGTTCTTGGGGTTCTTCTTTTTAGATTTCTCTCGCTGCTCCTTGGGTTTCTCTGGCTGGGAGGGATACACCGATTTAGTCTCTGCGACTGAGGAGGATCTTTAAGCCCTATGACCAGTTGTCTGTGGGCGCTTCAGTCACTGGCAGGTGTTCGCTTTCGCACTTGTAGGAACTTGGGAAGGGAGTGATCCAAGGGACCCCTTCCTAGCGAGAGGAGCTGTACAAGACTGGTGCTTCTCCAGCTGACAAGTGGGGACTGATGTCCCTGATGATTGGGGAGGGGGCATTGCTCCAAAGGTAGGTGGTTTGGGAGCAAAAGGGAGGACTTTATTTTGTTTTGTTTTGCTTCAGGGCGCAAAAGGCAACTGGGGTCAAATGCGCCTAAGTCAAAACTACAGAACACAAACACGAACACGAACACAGTTAAAGGACTATACATCAGTCCCAATGGACAGAACAGGAGACAGCTAAAAACAGGCACGTAGAAATAGGGCTAAAAAACACCATACAGAAATGGAGGGCTAAAACTAAAAATTAAATGGCCTTTACCATTTTGCTTCGGTGGATAAAAATTAAATTTCTGTCAACAGCTCGCACGTCATTCGCTAAAATGGCTGATAAATCAGACAGAAAACCCAAGCTGGAACATAAATTGTTAAAAAAGGGCATGCCAGCAGGAAGTGGCGGACAAAATAATCTCCTCCCAGCGGGAGGGCCGAGAGGAGGTCGTCCAAGGCGCTTGGAGAAGCTTAATAAGCCTGAGCTTATTCCCGTGATGGGAGGACCATTGGCGACGCCGAAGGGACACCACTTCCTGACAGATGGCAATGCAGAGATCATCAGAGAGAATACAGGTACTTGTGGGATGCGGTACGAGGACTGCAGCCTTTGCAGCAGCGTAAGCAGCCTCGTTGCCTGGCAAACAGGCATGACCAGGGACCCCACAGAAATAACGACACTGGCTCCACGAAGAGTGAGCAGGTAACAGTTTTCCTGGACCCACTGCACTATGGGATGAGCAGTGTGCAGCACACACAGACTTTGGAGGGCACTGAGTGAGTCTGAGCAGAGGATACAACTGGAAAGGCTCTTGTCAGATGTGCTCCATGGCCTGACACAAAGCGAAGAGCTCGGCTGTAAATAGTGAGGAGTGTGCCAGAAGCTGATATTGAAAGACGCGGGTGCCAATGATGACGCCACACCTGACCCCACGGTCATTCTGAGAGTCATCAGTGTAGACTAAGGTACTATCGCGAAGTTACAATCAAAGGTTGTGAGACTGGAGACGATAGACCAAGGCTGGAGTAATGTCCTTAGCAAGCAAATGAAGGTCAAGATTAACATGGGCTGCTTCACGAAGTCAAGGTGGTGAAGGATTCACATCCACCAAGAAAGTTGCAGGTATTGTGAAGGTAAGCTGCCGCAGAAAGTGGCGAAAGCATATTCGAGGAGGTAACAGAAGAGGGACTGATTATGAAAGGGATCATCAAAGGAGGAGGCATAGGAGTGGTGGCCACGCATGGCAGACAAACGGCATGCATACATGCTGAGGAGAAAGTCACAATGGTAGTTCAGCAGCTTCAGCATACAGACTCTCAACCAGGCTGGTGTAAAAGGCACCTGTGGCCGAATGGATGCCATGATGGTGGATAGTGTTGAGACGGTGTAAGAGGGATGGGCATGCAGACACATAAACAAAGCACCCATAGTCGAGCCTCGAACGGACAAGGGACCAGTACAAACTGAGGAGGGTGGTTCAATCGGCACCACAGGAAGTACCATTTAGGATACACACAACATTGAGGAACCGGGTGAAGTGGGCTGCCAGGTAAGATGCATCGGAGGACCAAGAGACTTTCCTATCGAGCATGAGCCCCAGAAATTTCATAGTTTCAACGAATGGAAGGGCAACAGGCCCAAGATGTGGAGATGTTGGGGAAACCGTTTGACCCGCCAGATATTCATTCAGACGGTTTTGTCAGAGAAAAACGAGAGCCTTTGTCGATGCTCCTATAGTAAAGACGATCAACACAGCGCTGAAGACGCCACTCAGTGAAACAGGTCCATGGAGAACCGTAATAGATGGCAAAATCGTCTACATAAAGAGAGCCAGAGATGCCTCACAGTAGACAGGCCAGTATTAATGACAAAAGGAAAGATGACAATGCTCAGGACAGAACCCTGAGGCACACCATTTTCCTGGATAAAAGGCAGAACCCACACTCACCTTGAAAACTGAGTCTTGTAAAAATGCCCGAAGAAAACAGGACAGGCGCCCAAGGAAGCCCCATGTGTAAAGGGTATGGAGGATACCAGTTCTCCAGTAGGTGTTGTAGGCCTTCTCCAAATCGAAAAACACGACCACAGTCTGGTATTTCCTCAGAAAACCATTCAGAAATGGGTGGACAAAGTAACAAGATGGTCAACTGCAGAACGTCGTGCTCAAAATCCACACTGTGCATTGATCAGTAAATGTCCAGACTCGAGCCACGACACCAGCCTTGCAAATGGAGCTGGTAAGAGAAATGGGGTGGTAGCCAGAAGGAAGGTTTTTGCCTTACCGGGCTTAGGTATGGGTATGACAGTGGCTTCACGCCAGCGTCCAGGAAATGTGCTCTCTGCTCAGATACGATTGTACATGTTAAGCAGAAAGTGCTTGCCGACAAAAGAAAGGTGCTGCAACATCTGAATGTGGATGGCATCTGGCCCTTGGGTGGAGGATCCAGATGAACTGAGATCATGAACTTGCTCCCTCATAGTAAAGACGACATTGTAGCACTCATGATTTGGAGACAAGAAGGGTATCACCTGAGCCTCCTCTGCTCGTTTCCGATGGAGGAAGGCAGGGTGATAGTGGGAAGAGTTCAAGACCTCCACAAAATGGCGGCCCAAGGTGTTGAGGATAACAAGAGGGTCTACAATGACATCATCAGCTACTGTCAGGCCAGAAATTGGTGAACGGATCTTGGTTCCGGAGAGCTGTTGGAGGTTGGCCCACATGACAGAGGAACGTGTGGAACTGTTGAAAGAACTAGTGAATAAATTCCAGCTAGCTCTTTTGCTATCCTGAAGGACGCAATGACACTTTTCACCCATCTGTTTATAATGAATGCAGTTTGGCAGCATAAGGTGGCAGTTAAAAACGCGGAGAGCACATTTACGTGCGTGAATTGCGTTGCGGAATGCCTCAGTCCACCAAGGGACTGGGACATGACGTGGTAGAGAGGAATTCCAAGTATTGGAACGTTCTGCAACAGTAAGGGTAACATTTGAGAGAGATTCCACCTGGTCATCACAACTGGGGAAACCTTGTTCCTCAAAGGTCGCCAGGGAGAAGAAAAGCTGCCAGTCAGCCTTAGGAAGCTTCCATTTGGGCGTGCACATGGATGGGTTAGTAGTCAGCAAACAGAGAGCAAACGGGAAATGGTCACTCGAGTAGGTGTCAGAAAGGACGGACCACTCAAGATGATGGGCAAGCGGGGCAGTGCAGAAGGATAGGTCCAGACGGGAATGGAGGAGTCAGAAAGGAAAGTGGGTGCTCCAGTGTTAAGACAGAAGAGGTTAAGTTGGTGAAGAAGTTCAGCCAAGAGGCACCTCTGTGACATCTCCTGGGAGAAACCGCACAGGGGGGGGGGGGGGGGGGGGGGGAGTGGCTCCCATCATCAAAGGGGCAGGTGGAGGCTTACGGTTCTGAAAGCCAACTGGAAGTGGCAGAACTGATCGAGGCTACAGCTGTTGTTATAGTGGCGACATAAGAGGATGGCATATACACAAGATGTAGGCATTCAAATTTCCTCTTAGCTACAGTGTAGGTCAGTTGGTCCAGAGTTTTGTACTCCATAATTTTCCTTTCTTTATGTAAAAACATGCAGTCTAGAGAGCAAGGGGAATGGTGCTCTCTGCAGTTGACACAGATGGGAGGCAGGGTGCATGGGATATTGGGATGTGAAGGACGTCCACAACCTCAACAGCTGATGCTGGAAGTACAGCGGGAAGACACATGCCTGAACTTCCAGCACTTAAAGCACCACACCAGGGAAGGGATATATGTCTTCACATCACAGTAGTAGACCATCACCTTGACCTTCTCCGGTAATTTGTCACCCTCTAAGGCCAAAATGAAGGCAACGATGGCAGCCTGATTTCTCAGACCCTGATTGGCACACCGGACAAAATGAATGCCTTGTCTCTCTAAGTTGGCATGCAGCTAGTTATCAGACTCCAAAATAAGGTCCCCGTGAAATATAATACCCTGGACCATATTTAAGCTCTTATTGGGTGTGATGGAAACACAAACATCCCCAGCTTGTCACAGGCGAGTAATACCTGTGACTTGGCAGACAACACTGTTTTTATGAAGACTGACCCAGATCGCAATTTGTCAATCCCTCCACCTCCCAAAACTTGTCCTCTAAATGCTCTACAGAAAACTTAGTTTCATCAACACTAAGGATTTTCCATCAGCTCGCATACATACGAGGTACCGGGGCGAATAACGTTTGCTGCCATCCTTAGCCTGGCATTCCTCCCATGACGTGACCAGGAAGGGAAATTATTTGAGGCATACTCCCTTGCATTAAACTGAGACCGGATGTGCTTAGAGACTGCTTGTGTTTGACCACCAACAAGTGATGTAATACGAGGTGTGGCTAGAAAAAAATCGGACTAGTACTGGTGAAACAATAAAACGAATGCAATAAGGCTGAAAGTCGCGTGGCCTGTCACGTGACTCTCGCTCCGCCTACTGCTCGAGTTTCATCTGCCTCCTGCACTCAGTCTGCCCGTGGCGTCTGTTTTAAGTAGTTGACGTTTTGTCTGTGCGTCGGAAAATGTTGAGTGTACAGAAAGAACAGCGTGTTAACATCAAATTTTGTTTCAAACTAGGAAAATCTGCAAGTGAAACGTTTGCAATGTTACAACAAGTGTACGGCGATGATTGTTTATCGCGAACACAAGTGCTTGAGTGGTTTAAACGATTTAAAGATGGCCGCGAAGACACCAGTGATGACACTCGCACTGGCAGACCATTGTCAGCAAAAACTGATGCAAACATTGAAAAAATCGGTAAACTTGTTCGACAAGATCGCCGTTTAAAAATCAGAGCAGTGTCTGAGTTAACAGGAGTTGACAAGGAAAGTGTTAGGCAGATTCTTCATGAAAGTTTCAACATGAACAAAGTGTGTTCAAAAATGGTTCCAAAGTGTCTCACAATTGAACAGAAGGAACGCCGAAGAATGATTTGTTCTGACATCCTGGAAAACATTGAAAGTGATCCCACCTTCTTACAAAATGTTATTACTTGCGATGAATCGTGGTTTTTTACTTACGATCCCGAAACTAAACGCCAATCGATGCATTGGAAAACTCCTGGTTCTCCACGACAAAAAAAAAGCACGAATGTCAAAATCGAAATTCAAGGCAATGATGACTGTTTTTTTTTTTTTTTTTGACATCATAGGGATTGTGCACATTAATTGGGTACCAGAGGGACAAACAGTGAATCAGCATTACTACATTAGCGTCCTGGCTACCCTACGTGAGCGAGTACGGAGAAAACGGAACGATTTGTGGAGAAAAAAGTCATGGATCCTTCACCAAGACAATGCCCCAGCTCACAGTGCGTTGTCAGTGAAGACGTTTTTGGCAAAACACAACATTCCCATCTTAGATCATCCACCCTACTCACCTGATTTGGCCCCCTGTGACTTTTTTCTTTTCCCTAAAGTCAAGTCAGCTTTGAAAGAAACTAGATTTGAGACTGTTGAAGCAGTAAAAGAAAAAGCGACGGAAGTAATGTATGGACTTACCGAAAATGATCTGCAGCATTGCTATGAACAGTGGAAAATTCGTATGGAGCGGTGTAGAGACCGAGGAGGAGAGTACATTGAAGGAGATAACATGAAATTGTAAATAATTGTAAATAAATGTTTTTTCCAGCATCAGTCCAGTTTTTTTCTAGCCGCACCTCGTACACTTCATGGCATGCCATCTGCCCTGACGCCATTCACTCCGAGCAGGGCCATCCCCATGGGCGCCATCCGACCACAGCAAGGGCCACCTGGCAGGAAGGCCATTGCCGGGAGTCTCGATGCCCAAGGGAGATGGGCATCTGTTCATTGGCATACGTGGGAGTCAACAGCGCAGACATCAGTAGGGCGATCCCTGTGTAGTCAGGGGGCTACAACCAATAGGATACATGGCAGCCCCACCACAACAGACTAGCTACCATGCTGGAGATGAGTTGCAAAGACGTCCATGATTACCATAAGTGCAGAAAACCACACTGTACAGTGGATGGCGGAAAATGCACCCAGGAAGTATCCTCACCCTACAGATATAGAATGAGCAGAACTGCAAAGCCATGAAAAAGAATGTTGAAGGTCTCAATGCATGATGGACACAATGCACCATGTAAGGCACCCTTCCCCAATTGGCTCACTCTTCGGGAAAATTTAGAAGAATGGAGGACAAACCCTACAGGCCTATCACAGAAGGCCAAAACGTTTGAGACTCTGTTGCCTTTTATGACAGGTAGGAATACCTCGGGCCTATTCTAACCCCCAGACCCACAGGGGCCAGATGTCTTCGTATTCGGCAGCCATCAACATATGTAGATTGGTACTAACTTCCCTCTGAATGGTTACCAGAAAGAGTAAGGGAACCAAAAGTAAAGATATGGCTGCTGCTGGTATGTAGCTGAATGTCCATTTACACCAGTGGTGGATATAAAAAAAAAACCTCAAGGAGAGGGCGCTAAAGATATCTTGAGCTAACTTTACTTTTACTGTAATAAAAAATAATTGAGTCACATGCAAAGTTTAAGAAAGTTTTATTTAAACTGATTATACACATATATAAGACAATGCCATCTTATGATATAAGAAAGTTACAATTGTGGTTGTCTTCCTTAAATGATGAATTCTATGTGCCTATTCTTCCTGGGAAATTGGTTAATTACATCGTCAATAGGACAATCAATGTGAGGGTAAGTGTTCAACAGAGCTAAGGCATTAAGTCGATCCTCCTCCATAATGTATCAAGATCACTAGAATGGCCGCAACTTTTCTCTTATGTATGTGAGCTATGTATGTAACAGACAAACTTATAAAATACACAGATGCATGTGCTACATAGGAAAGTACAACTACTCGATAACTTGATTCAGTTGAGTCTAATGACGAAAGAAATGAACGAATAGCATGGAGGCTGACTGGTGGGGGTGGCGCAGGTGGCATCGCGCAATGGGGACGCGCACCCCGTATGTAGCAACCACTGATTTACACTCACTTTAAAGTACTAGAGCCCAGTCACAGAATGAAATTTTGTGGAGACCTGTAGATCTTAGTGGGTATTCACAATTGTTATAATTTGGCAAAAGAAGCTTCTTACTTCACTCTCTGAGCCCTCTTTGTCAAGAAGACCATATCACAGAAGATACTACACACAGCAGAAAAAGTTTTGCATCACCTTGGTTTCAAGAGTTCTGGAACCTGTACAGATAACTGGAAGAGAGATCAACATATACATCATTTCCTCCCTTTTTATGGCTCATGAAAATCACACATTACATGTTGTACCACCACACAGCAAGACCTTCAGAGGTGGTGGTCCACATTGCTGTACACACCAGTACCTCTAATACCTAGTAGCATGTTCTCTTGAACTGATGCACGCCTGTATTCATCATGGCATACTATCCACAAGTTCATCAAGGCACTGTTGGCCCAGATTATCCCACTCCTCAATGGCGGTTTGGCATAGATCCCTCAGAGTGGTTGGTGGGTCACGTCATACATAAACAACCCTTTTAAATCTATCCCAAGCATGTTTGATAGGATTCATGTCTGGAGAACATGCTGGCCACTAGTCAAGTGATGTCATTATCCTGAAGGAAGTCATTCACAAGATGTGCAAGATAGGGGCGTGAATTTTCATCCATGAGATGAATGCCTCGCCAATATGCTGCCGAAATGGTTGCACTATCAGTTAGAAGATGGTATTCACGTATCTTACAGCCATTATGGCGCCTTCCATGACCACCAGCGGCATACAGTGGCCCCACGTAATGCCACTGCAAAACAGCAGGGAACCTCCACCTTGCTGCACTCATTGGACACTGGTTTTCCAGGCGTTCAGCCTGACCAGGTTGCCTCCAAACACATCTCCGACGATTGTCTGGTTGAAGGCATATGCGACACTCATTGGTTAAGAGAACATGATGCCAATCCTGAGCGGTCCATTTGGCATGATGTTAGGCCCACCTGTACCATGCTGCATGGTGCCATGGTTGCAAGAATGGACCTCACCATGGATGTCAGGAGTGAAGTTGCACATCGTGCAGCCTATTGCGCACAGTTTGCATCATAACATGACGTCCATTATTCAAAATGGTGGCGTTGCTGTCAGCCATAATCTGTAGGTAGTGGTCATCCACCGCAGTAGTAGCCTTTGGGCGGTCTGAGCAAGGCATGCCATCGACAGTTCCTGTCAATCTGTATCTCTTCCATGTCCGAACAACATAACTTTGGTTCACTCTGAAACACCTGGACACTTCCCTTGTTGAGAGCCCTTCCTGCACAAAATAACAATGTGGACATGATCAAACTGTGGTATTGACTGTCTAGGCATGGTTGAGCTACAGACAAAATGAGCCGTGTACCTCCTTTCTGATGGAATGACTGGAACTGATCAACTGTCATACCTCCTCCATCTAATAGGCACTGCTCATGCATCATTGTTTACATCTTTGGGCAGTTTTAGTGACATCTCTGAACAATCAAAGGGACTGTGTCAGATACAATGTCCACAGTCAACGTCTGTCTTCAAGAACTTTGGGATCCGGGCTAATGCAAAACTTTTTTAATGTGTGTACTGACATACAGAGATTTTACATGTGGCAAGAATATCCACATGTCACCTTCAGATAGAGTTTTTAACTGGTTTCTGCCTTACTCATGAGCCAGACATTGAACTCCCTACCTGTAACGCAAAAAAATCACCAGAATACGAACAACAACAACAACTTCTACTACTACTACATTTATACTCCGCAAGCCACCCAACGGTGTGTGGCGGAGGGCACTTTACGTACCACTGTTATTACCTCCCTTTTCTGTTCCAGTTGCGTATGGTTCGCGGGAAGAACGACTGTCTGAAAGCCTCCGTGTGCGCTCGAATCTCTCTAATTTTACATTCGTGGTCTCCTCGGGAGGTATAAGTAGGGGGAAGCAATATATTCGATGCCTCATCCAGAAACGCACCCTCTCGAAACCTGTCGAGCAATCTACACCGCGATGCAGAGCGCCTCTCTTGCAGAGTCTGCCACTTGATTTTGCTAAACATCTCCGTAACGCTATCACGGTTACCAAATAACCCTGTGACGAAACATGCCGCTCTTCTTTGGATCTTCTCTATCTCCTCCGTCAACCCGATCTGGTATGGATCCCACACTGATGAGCAATACTCAAGTATAGGTCGAACGAGTGTTTTGTAAGCCCCCTCCTTTGTTGATGGACTACATTTTCTAAGGACTCTCCCAATGAATCTCAACCTGGTACCCACCTTACCAACAATTAATTTTATATGATCATTCCACTTCAAATCGTTCCACATGCATACTCCCAGATATTTTACAGAAGTAACTGCTACCAGTGTTTGTTCCGCTATCATATAATCATACAATAAAGGATCCTTCTCTCTATGTATTCGCAATACATTACATTTGTCTATGTTAAGGGTTAGTTGCCACTCCCTGCACCAAGTGCATATCTGCTGCAGATCTTCCTGCATTTCGCTACAATTTTCTAATGCTGCAACTTCTCTGTATACTATAGCATCATCCGCAAAAAGCTGCATGGAACTTCCGACACTATCTAATATGCCATTTATATATATTGTGAAAAGCAATGGTCCCATAACACTCCCCTGTGGCACGCCAGAGGTTAATTTAACGTCTGTAGACGTCTCTCCATTGATAACAACATGCTGTGTTCTGTTTGCTAAAAACTCTTCAATCCAGCCACACAGCTGGTCTGATATTCCGTAGGCTCTTACGTTGTTCATCAGGTGACAGTGCGTAACTGTATCGAACGCCTTCCAGAAGTCAAGGAAAATAGCATCTACCTGGGAGCCTGTATCTAATATTTTCTGGGTCTCATGAACAAATAAAGCGAGTTGAGTCTCACACGATTGCTGTTTCCGGAATCCATGTTGATTCCTACAGAGTAGATTCTGGGTTTCCAAAAACGACATGACACTCGAGCAGAAAACATGTTCTAAAATTCTACAACAGATCGACATCAGAGATATAGGTCTATAGTTTTGCGCATCTGCTCGACGACCCTTCTTGAAGACTGGGACTACCTGTGCACTTTTCCAATCACTTGGAACCTTCCATTCCTCTAGAGACTTGCGGTACACGGCTGTTAGAAGGGGGCAAGTTCTTTCACGTACTCTGTGTAGAATAGAATTGGTATCCCGTCAGGTCCAGTGGACTTTCCTCTGTTGAGTGATTCCAGTTGCTTTTCTGTTCCTTGGACACTCATTTCGATGTCAGCCATTTTTCCGTTTGTGCGAGGATTTAGAGAAGGAACTACAGTGCGGTCTTCCTCTGTGAAACAGCTTTGGAAAAAGGTGTTTAGTATTTCAGCTTTATGCATGTCATCCTCTGTTTCAATGTCATCATCATCCCGGAGTGTCTGGATATGCTGTTTCGAGCCACTTACTGATTTAACGTAAGACCAGAACTTCATAGGATTTTCTGTCAAGTCGGTACATAGAATTTTACTTTCGAATTCACTGAACGCTTCACGCATAGCCCTCCTTACGCTAACTTTGACATCATTTAGCTTCTGTTTGTCTGAGAGGTTTTGGCTGTGTTTAAACTTGTAGTGAAGCTCTCTTTGCTTTCGCAGTAGTTTCCTAACTTTGTTGTTGAACCACGGTGGGTTTTTCCTGTCCCTCACAGTTTTACTCGGCACGTACCTGTCCAAAACGCACTTTATGATTGCCTTAAACTTTTTCCATAAACACTCAACATTGTCAGTGTCGGAACAGAAATTTTCATTTTGATCTGTTAGGTAGTCTGAAATCTGCCCTCTATTACTCTTGATAAACAGATAAACCTTCCTCCCTTTTTTTATATTCCTATTAACTTCCATATTCAGGGATGCTCAATGGCCTTATGATCACTGATTCCCTGTTCTGCACTTACAGAGTAGAAAAGTTCGGGTCTGTTTGTTATCAGTAGGTCCAAGATGTTATCTCCATGAGTCGGTTCTCTGTTTAATTGCTCAAGGTAATTTTCGGATAGTGCATTCAGTATAATGTCACTCAATGCTCTGTCCCTACCACCCGTCCTAAACATCTGAGTGTCCCAGTCCATATCTGGTAAATTGAAATCTCCACCTAAGACTATAACATGCTGAGAAAATTTATGTGAAATGTATTCCAAATTTTCTCCCAGTTGTTCTGCCACAAATGCTGCTGAGTCGGGAGGTCGGTAAAAGGAGCCAATTATTAACCTAGCCCGGTTGTTGAGTGTAATCTCCACTCATAATAATTCAGCTGCAGCATGCCACAGCTTAGGGTAACAGATGAATGGTGGCAGTGACTTGTACCCATGTTGGATTTCCAAGTCTCTCAAAAACCGAGCCCAGCCATTTGTGACTAAACCTAAGCTAACTAGCTAACTGTTATGCTTACCATCTAGCACTACTCAGGTCATACGTGTAGTTGATGGGGCAATGTATAAACAGCAGACTGTCTCCATTTGTCTCTTCACCTTGTTAGGTTACTCTTTCCATGAAGATGAATACCTAGTTGCAAAGAGGTAATATACTGTGAAATGTGTTTCCATAAAAAAGAAGGGATTTTTTTTTTGGTGAGGGAGCGGGGGGGGTGGGGGGTGGGGGGTGGGGGGGGGTGATGTTCCGAGAAACGGCAAAATCTACTCATTAAATCTCTAGCATATTTCAACAAGTAGAAGGTATATTGAAGTGAAGTAACACCAATATTACTGTCATGGGAAATGTGTCACTAGTTTAGCTGTAAAAAGATGAAAGAGGGAATTGCACTGCAGTACAGCTGTGAGATGTTTCGGAAAAATCTAAGAGTGTCTCGAAAGGATAAGCATGTGGTAAATGGAGGTGGTGTACATCCCAATACACAAATCCTCTGAGGTATAAATTGAAACTGCGTGCACAAATGCCTGGACAAGATTCAGGATCAAGGTGGGCATTAAGTATTCGGATCCGTCTATCTACCACCAGATTCACCTCCATTCTTAACTGAAACCCTTAGAGAAAACCTAAATTCACTGGTACATAAGTTTTTCAATCATCCATCATCATTCTTGCTCTGTCAACTACAAAGAACAAATATTGGATATAAAATCAACATAGAACTGACCTCTTAGAAACGTTCACATTGAAACTGGTATCAGTGACCATGTGGCTGTTGTAGCAAAAGTAATTAAGAAGGTACAAAGGGCAACTACAAAGAGTAGGATTTATATGTTCAGCAAACTACATGAAGGGAACTTAAACATTTAACTCCGGAGAGCAGCATGTACAAGAGCTGTAGCTCAAATTTAGAAGAATGGTTAACCACATTCTTGACAGTTATCTACCTAGTAGAAAAGTTGGTGGTGAAGGGAGCCTACATGGTATATACTCACTGCAAATAAATTTCTAAATAAACGAAGACTACTGCATAACAGACATAAAACAAAGCATACATCTACAGATAAGGAGATACTGAATAAAATGCTTTTAGTTCTCAAGCAGGCAACACAGGAAGCCTTCAGTGACAACCATAGCAAAATCTTATCGAAGGATCTGTCTCACATCCCCTGTATACATTCTGATCATATGTAAAGGCTGTTCGTGGCACAAAAGTTAGTGTGCGAGCACACACAGATGAGAAGAATAGAAATTGTATGTTCCAAAACAAAAGCAGGAATACTCAATTCTGTTTTCAAATTTCACTTTGCAAACAATTATCCAGGGATACTGAATTAATTTAATTCTCACACCACTGCAAGATGAGTGTTATAGATTTTTGTAGATTTGAGCATTATGTTGAGAAACCTCTGAAATCACTGAAATCACAAATTGAACAAATCTATGTTCTATACCCATTTCGCCAAGTTAGCCCATCTTTTAACCATAATCTACAGTAGATCCCTCTAACAAAACCAGTGGAGTAGTTGAAAGAAAGTGTAGGTCACGCTCACCTACAGGAAGGGTAGCAGAAGTGGTCCAAAGAACCACCACTATCCACTATCCCTTAAATCCATTCCTTGCAGAATCTTATAAGATTATGAGCTCAAACATAATGAGTCACAACTGGAACTGGTTGGCTTGTACAAATACCTGGGTTTAAAATTTTGCAGGTATATGAAGTAGAAGGACTACACAGGCTAAGTAGCAGGTAAAATGAATGGCAGACTTTGGTTTATTGGGTTTACTGGTAGAATTAAAGTGAAATGCAAGCACTCTAGACAGGAGATTACTTCCAAATCATTCATGCAACCCATCCTAGAATATTGCCCAAGTGAGTGGGACCCATGCAAACAGGGATAAAAGGGAGTACTGAACATATGAAGAGGAGAGAAGCAGCACGAATAGTCTCTGGTTTGTTTCACCCATGGCAGAGTATCATATGATGAAACTTCACTAGTAGACACAAAGACAGATGCAAACTGCTCTGAGAAAGCCTGCTTACAAAATTTCAAGAACAAGCTTTAAATGAAACATTAATTAATATGCTACAACCCCATAAGTACAGATCTCATACAGATCATGAGGGCAAGGTTAGATTAATTACAACGTGCACAGAGGCACCTGAAGAGTAATTCTTCCCATGCATTATACATGAATGGAACAGGAAGAAACCACAGTAACTGGGACAAAGGGTAGTACTTCACAGTATTTGCATAGTATGGATGACAGTGTAAATGATACATACTGTGACTGTTCTTGGTCTGCTTACAAGACGAAACATGCACATGGTAAACATTTGCCAGCAACAGTTGTGCTGTGGGGAAGGTTACAGGTTTACCAATAACTTAACCACTACATGTGCACTTACAGATGAAAGTGCCTGACCTGGCTTCAGTTGCATATGTCTGTACAGAAATCCTCCTTTGCATATGTTGATTTGCCCACTGATAAACTGTGGTGAATACATATAACATTACTGATTAAATACACTCCTGGAAATGGAAAAAAGAACACATTGACACCGGTGTGTCAGACCCACCATACTTGCTCCGGACACTGCGAGAGGGCTGTACAAGCAATGATCACATGCACGGCACAGCGGACACACCAGGAACCGCGGTGTTGGCCGTCGAATGGCGCTAGCTGCGCAGCATTTGTGCACCGCCGCCGTCAGTGTCAGCCAGTTTGCCGTGGCATACGGAGCTCCATCGCAGTCTTTAACACTGGTAGCATGCCGTGACAGCGTGGACGTGAACCGTATGTGCAGTTGACGGACTTTGAGCGAGGGTGTATAGTGGGCATGCGGGAGGCCGGGTGGACGTACCGCCGAATTGCTCAACACGTGGGGCGTGAGGTATCCACAGTACATCGATGTTGTCGCCAGTGGTCGGCGGAAGGTGCACGTGCCCGTCGACCTGGGACCGGACCGCAGCGATGCACAGATGCACGCCAAGACCGTAGGATCCTACGCAGCGCCGTAGGGGACCGCACCGCCACTTCCCAGCAAATTAGGGACACTGTTGCTCCTGGGGTATCGGCGAGGACCATTCGCAACCGTCTCCATGAAGCTGGGCTACGGTCCCGCACACCGTTAGGCCGTCTTCCGCTCATGCCCCAACATCGTGCAGCCCGCCTCCAGTGGTGTCGCGACAGGCGTGAATGGAGGGACGAATGGAGACGTGTCGTCTTCAGCGATGAGAGTCGCTTCTGCCTTGGTGCCAATGATGGTCGTATGCGTGTTTGGCGCCGTGCAGGTGAGCGCCACAATCAGGACTGCATACGACTGAGGCACACAGGGCCAACACCCGGCATCATGGTGTGGGGAGCGATCTCCTACACTGGCCGTACACCACTGGTGATCGTCGAGGGGACACTGAATAGTGCACGGTACATCCAAACCGTCATCGAACCCAACGTTCTACCATTCCTACACCGGCAAGGGAACTTGCTGTTCCAACAGGGCAATGCACGTCCGCATGTATCCCGTGCCACCCAACGTGCTCTAGAAGGTGTAAGTCAACTACCCTGGCCAGCAAGATCTCCGGATCTGTCCCCCATTGAGCATGTTTGGGACTGGATGAAGCGTCGTCTCACGCGGTCTGCACGTCCAGCACGAACGCTGGTCCAACTGAGGCGCCAGGTGGAAATGGCATGGCAAGCCGTTCCACAGGACTACATCCAGCATCTCTACGATCGTCTCCATGGGAGAATAGCAGCCTGCATTGATGCGAAAGGTGGATATACACTGTACTAGTGCCGACATTGTGCATGCTCTGTTGCCTGTGTCTATGTGCCTGTGGTTCTGTCAGTGTGATCATGTGATGTATCTGACCCCAGGAATGTGTCAATAAAGTTTCCCCTTCCTGGGACAATGAATTCACGGTGTTCTTATTTCAATTTCCAGGAGTGTAGTTGACACAAAATAAAACTAATGTATATGTGGTTCCAAATTTATGTGTTAGTTGGCCACATTTCCCATATTCTACAGTAGCTAGCCTACTGTGGTGTGCCCATAGAGGTGGCATTTGAAATAGTGCAGTTTATTAGCAGTGTATGGTCTAATCTTAATGAAAAAAATATAATCATGTTTGCAGTATCACAGAATTGATGGTACACGAGGTTGATTCCTTGAGGATGTTACAGACTTTGAAGCATGATGGAGAAAGATAAATGTATCAATCTGAGATAATGGACACTGCTCCAGAAATGACTGGGTCTTCAGTTATAAGCTGCAATCATTCTGATATCTCTGACAGTGGAATACCTGTATCAGCACTGTTGTTGCTAGGATTGAAGGGCAGGCAACTTTCGGAGATGATATGGACAAAAACACAAAAAGAATGCCTAATAAACATGGGCTCAAAAATGCCTATCTTTAGAGCTATGGGCACTTGTTCAGTAGAAGAGATTCTTTGCACAGTAAGGAAAATGAGCAAGTGTTCATAGCTCTTAAGGTATGCACTTTATAGAACCCTTTTTTACTGGACATTATTTCATTGTTTTGGTTCATGCTACCAACTCTGAAAGTTGTCTACCCTACAATCTTAGCAAAAACAGTGCTAGTACATGTACTCCACTGTCAGAGGTATCTGAATGATTTTCACTTATAACTCAACTGCCATTTCCAGACTAGGGTCCCTTACCTCAAACTGATGTATTTACTCTCGATCATCCCTAAAGGTTTGTAACATCACAGAATCATCCTGCATATGAAAGTAACTGAAAACAGTCAACATTCATCCACTTCATGAAGTTTTTCTAATCAATTATTCCTTCAAATTCTAATTCTGTTTAAAATGTTGGAATTAATTAAATCTCTGAAAATGAAAGTAAGGTGTCATTCAGTCCTGCAACTAGTGGATTTCTTTAAGAAATTTAGTCTATGTTTCTGCCTTGCATGACAAAGTAGCCAGTTTGAGCAAAAGTATCTCAGTCTAGAATCAATTGACAGATTTTAATGTTTCAACAATATAGTGCACATGTTTTTTATACACACTGTTTACACTTGAAACAGGTAGTCACCACTTTTACTAAATAAAGTGTTCTAAGAAATAACTGCAGTCCAGTTATTGTTTCGTTCCACATTTGGGGATGATGCTTTCACAGGACGTATTATTTGAGTATTATTGCTCCCAGACAGTACACAGATTCCAGTGAGTGTGTTATGGTTTCTGAATTTGAAGCCCTTTTGTTCCCAAGAGCAGCTAGTGAAATGAAGGTGAATCCTTGGAGAATCCTAGATTATTTGGACAAGCCTCAACTGAGGTGTGGCCAGAGGTGTCCCATACATTGCCTGATAATGTTCTGCCTCCACTGTCACCATCCCTTATCCCTTAGGGACTGAGTTAGATACTATTCTCATGATGCAGGTAGTTCAGTGAAAAATCTCATTTCCTCTGACACACAAAGTGCCACTGCACTAAAAGGTGATCACTGAAGTGTGTTTGTAGTTTACATAGAAGTCTCACAGCATCATCAGTTCCCAGATGGGGAACCTGGCTTCATCTAATCCATACCCAGTAAAGAATATCAGAGTTACCTGATGTGTTCACTATTTGGTCTGACCTGGGGTCTTGTGTACTTCATCCAATGCTATGGACATCTTGAGTATTATCCATCACTCTCCCCTCTACTAGAATTATCTGTCATGGATAAAAATGGATTCCATCTTCAGCTAGAGGACACACAAGACAATCAGCCCAATTGAGGAGAGCTATTGCTGAGTCTGGTCACCTGTGAAGTCACCAGGACCAGCTGCAGCATCTGTACCTGTAACATGCAAAGGTTGTCATATGAGTGGGCAATTGGTCATTCATCATCATCAGTTATCTGCTATATTAGCAGGTCCTTTGCCTCTCCATTTTCTGTGATCCATTGCTTCCTTCTTAAGGCTGCTGTATGTTGTACCGTCCATCATGTCATCCAGTATCTGGAATCTCTTCCTTCCTCGCTTCCTTTTCCCTTCTACATAACCTTCTAACACTGTTTTTATCAGTCCATCATTATTTCTTAATATATGCCCAATCCAATTCCTTTTTCTTCTCTTTATTACATCTAGTAACTGTCTTTTCGCTCCCACTCTTCTCAGTACCTCTTAATCTTTTACTCTGTCCATCCAACTTATTCTTCCGCCATGTCCAGATCTCAAAAGCCTCCAGCCTTTCTGTCTTTTTTCCTCATAGTCCATGTTTCAGTGCCATATAGAAGAACACTGCATACAAGACATTTTATGAGTCTCTTTCTGAGTTCTCTGTCCAGACCGCTGCAGAAGATTCCCCTTTTCTTATAAAACGCCTCTTTTGCCATTGCTATCCTTGTTTTAATTTCTGTGGTGCACTTCCAGTCGGTGTCTATCCTGCTCCCAAGATACTTAAAATTTTGCACCTGTTCTAGTGTTTCTCCATTCAGCACAATTTTTATTTCCTTATTTCCTCCCATTGCCAATACTTTTGTTTTATTTGTGTTAATTTTCATTACATATTTTTTTCCGTTAGTTGCAATGGTGTCCACCAAATCCTGTAATTCTTTTTCCCCTGTGGCTAGAAGGACCATGTCATCAGCAAATCTCAAGCACCCTACTGTTCTTCCTCCAATTTCTACTCCTTTGTCATCTAATGAGCATTGGTCAATCGTATTTTCCAAGTACAGGTTGAAAAGAGTAGGTGATAAACAGCATCCTTGTCTTCTCCTTCCCTAGTCTGATCCAGTTTGTACTTTCTCCTCTCACTTTAACTGAAACTTTTTGATTAAGGTATAATGAGTTTATAAGTCTTCTGGTTTTCCAGTCCACCCTCTTTTCCCTCATAATAGTCGCCAGCTTGTCCCAAACCACATTGTCAAATGCCTTTTCTAAATCGATGAAGCACATATATAGGTCTCTTCCTTTTTCATTAAACCTTTCTCCCAAGATTCGTAAGAGCCCTATTGCGTCTCTGGTGCCCGTATTCTGTCTAAAGCCAAACTGCTCCTCGCTGAGATTCTCTTCTATTACTTTTTCAAGTCTTTTATTAATTATTCTTAACATCACTTTGGCTGCATGTGAAATGAGGCTGATTGTCCTGTGCTCGCTGCATTTCTTGGTTCCTTGTTTTTTTCGGTAATGGAATCATTACTGTTGTCAAAAAGTCCTCAGGCCATTCACCACTGTCATATTTTATTACATAACCTCAATACTTCTCTTATTCCATTGTGGTTCAAGCATTTTAGTATTTCTCCCAGTATAGTATCTGTACCTACTGCTTTGCCATTTTTGATTGCAGCAAAGGCAGACTTTACTTCTTCCATTATGATGGTCGGTCCTTTCTCTTCATCACTTACACTGTTGTGTGATTCAAGTTCCAGAGTTTCTGGTTTGCTATTTGTGTCATATAGCTCTTTTATATATTATTCCCATCTCTGGAGGGCATTGTCACGATCTTTGTACACTACCTCTTCGTCTTTACTCAAAATTTCCATAGTAGCACTTCCTGCTCTGTTTTGTTCCCATTTCATAGTCTTTACTCTGTTGTGTAGTAAGTCGTATCTTCCCTTCCTGTCCAGTTCTTCAATTTCATCATATTCCTCTTTTAGCCATTTTTTCCTAGCCTGCTCTGTTTCTCTTCGCAGTTCGTTATTTAACCTTCATTATATCTTTCTTGCATCTTCAGTGTTCTTGTTTTTCAATTTTCTTCTCTACTCCATCTTGGAAATCATTTCTTGTGTTACCCATTGGTCATTAATTTGCATATTGTGTGAGGTACTGTTTGATTTTGTTTGTGTTTGGTATGCAATTCGACTTCCCTGTGTTGCTGGATGGTTGGCTGAGTGCATTCAACTGGTGCTGCCACAGATTTGCTGTAATGCAGGGGTTCGGCATATTTGCTTAGTTTTTTACCTTTAACTAGCCATGAGTGGTTAATTATCCTCAGAAAGACATGTTTTGGATCGACTATGTTTTCACCTATGGCTTTGATCAGGTTTAGAATGAAGGGATTGAGCATCTTAAGTTCATGTACAGTCTTGTGAGTTTTTTAATACCTCCATGATAGTCTCAAGGCAGTATTCTCTGAAGGTCTGCAGTACATATGTGTGTGTAGTGGTGCACTGCTTATTACATGTAGCACCTGTTTTGTATAGCCTGCAGGCAGCACAAGTGTGTTGGAGCTGTGTAACCTCTAACTGGAGGTGCGTATATCAGAGGTCCAGTCAGTGTCATGTACATGGACGTTGACACCCTCCTATTCAGTATGCTTTGCCTGTTGAGCATTGGGTAAAGCTGTTCGAGCCCCACATTCACTGATTCTGTTAGTTTATGTGTGCCGTGCCACTCTCTGCCCCCCACCCCCCACCCCCTCTCCCAAAAGGCCAAGATGATGGCACCGGTGGCAACCTGATTATCCCTTGGTCCCTGGTGGACACGCCGGATGAAATTGACATCTCACTGCTCTAAATTGGCATGCAGCTCATTGTCAGACTGCAAAACAAGGTCCCTGTGAAATATGATACCCTGGACAATATTTAAGCTCTTATGGGGCATGATGGAAACAAAGATCTCCCAGCTTGTAACAGGCGAGTAGTGCCCGTGACTGAGCAGAGGATTCTGTTTTGATCATGACTGACCCTGATTATTGTGGATTTACGTGCATGGATTGTGGGAGTTGTTTTATGATTATGTTGTAGAGCCCATTTTTGTTGCTCTTGTTGATTTGTAAGGTGTGACTGATTTCAGTTTATTTTGTGGTTTTATTCATTGGTGGTTTTTTGCTTCAGGAGGGGGGAGGGGGGGAAAGCATGGGTGGTTCGGCATTGGTTGGTTGTGTGTGTGGGCTAGTGCGCGCGCCGGTTTTGTGTGTGTGTGTGTGTGTGTGTGTGTGTGTGTGTGTGTGTGTGTGTGTGTGTGTGTGTGTGTGTGTGGTGACATCAAAGGCGTCATATTGGAGACATTGAGAATAGCCCAGTGATTTTAATAAAAACAGGATACACAACTGCTGTGCTTTGAACCCTTGGAAATTGTAACCATCAATTTTTGTTAGGCTGGCAACTCCATACATATAGGTCGTGTTGTTTTGTGCTTTCTGTTGTTTGACAATCATTCATTCATGAGCAATTTATTAAGTTTGTGAAGCTATAATGGTGAAATATTGTGTAGCTCATGGTTGTAAGGAACTCCAGAGGAAAGGCAGTGGAGTGCAATTTTGTTCAGAACTTTTTGTTTCTGCTGCACTGTATTTCATGTATAAATTGCACTACTGTAGATGATATTTCTTGGATTCAGTTCTGTATTTGCCACTTGATTATGCAGGTTTTCATTTTCTCGTCCGGAAATTCTGAAATTATGGGTGCAAGCAATTCGTAGAGACAAGTGGTCACCTACTGTATACAGTATGACATGCAGCACTTTACAGAAAACTGCTATCAAGTGAGGCCAGGAGCATCATTAAGACTGTTAAAAGAAGATGCCATCCCATCAGTCTTTGATTTTCCGAAAAAGATGACTGCAAGGCGACAGTTGGTTCGTGAAGAACCTGCTAATACTCATGTAAGTAGAATATATTACAAACTTTGAATTATAATTGTGTAGGCCTAAATAAAATAAACATCAATAGGCCTATATTTATAATTATTGTTTTAACCTTGCTTATGAAGGTTTTATAATTTTGAACTGTTGTGATGTATGCAAATTTACAATGACCTCCTTTCTTGCAGGATGTAAACCAGGCAGGTGTACAACTGGGAAAGTCTCCTGAAACAGTTGCTGAAAATAAAGGAATTCAGGCAAACCTCCCTCCGCCAACAAAAACAAATTTAAGGAAGAAGATTGTGAATGGCTGTAGGCCAATGAAACAAAAAGATTTCGATAATGGCACAGCTGATCAATGAACCTAGAAAAAGAGAGAGAGAGAGAGAGAGAGAGAGAGAGAGAGAGAGAGAGAAAGAGAGACCTGAACAGTGATTTAGAGAATCATATAAACTTTAATTTTAGTGGTTTTCCTGTGCACTTCATCGTTAACGAATTGAAAAACTCCATGTGTGACAAACAAGCTAGAAGATACTCATATCTGAAAAGAGTTTGCTCAGACACTACATTTTTATTCACCTAAAGCATATAGATATGTTAGATCATTATTTAGTTTGCCCCATCCAAACTGCATCAGATATTGGATCTCATCTGTCAACTGTGAGCCTGGTTTCATCAGTGAAGCATTCAGTTTCTTAAAAGAAAACGTGGAGAAAAACCCTCTTTAAGACAATGTGCTTTAATTTTTGACAGTATGATGATCCATAAATAATTGTTATGGGACAATAGTAGGAAAATTAACAGTATTTATGCACATTTTGGTGGCATTAAGCCAGTAGATTTCAATGAACTAGCTAGAGAAGCATTAGTATTCCAAACTGTTTCCTACAGGAAAAAAAATTAAATGTCCAGTTGCATATTTTTTTGTAAATAGTATTCAAGCTGAACTTCTAGTTAAATTAATCCATACATGCCTCCTGAAATTACATGAAGTTGGTGTAGTTGTACGGTCCAGCACTTGTGACAGCCTAGTTGTAAACCTGCAAGTTTTGAAAAACAAGGGCTACAACTATGAACCTGATGATATTTCGTACTGTAAGCACCCTTCAGCTGAATGCAATGTTTATGTAGTTTTGGACCCTTGCCACATGCTTAAATTGACAAGAAATACTTTGGCTGACAAACAGATTTTGCACACAGTTGATGGTGAAGTACAGTGGAGCTACATAGTTAATTTAAATGAACTCCAGGAGAGTGAAGGCTTGAGGTTTACTAATTCAGTCACCAGCCAGCATGTTAAGTTCCACAATAAGAAGATTAATGTCTCTCTTGCTGCTCAAGCTCTTGAGTTCAAGTGTAGCAGATGCTATTGAATTTCTTGATTCACATCAACAGACAGATTTTGAAGGGTCAGCTGCAACTGTTTATTTTATGAGATAAGTAGACAAACTATTTGATTTGTTAAACAATAGAAATATTTTTTCTAAAGTCTTCAAACAAACATTAAATATGTTCAACATTAATTTCTGCCATAATTATTATGAAGATATAGAATATTTTTTGAAGTCTATCTCCATTCAAGGTTTACCCATTCTAAGGCACCCTCTTAAGACATTTGCTCTGGGTTTCTTGCTGTCGATTAAAAGTGTAGGAAAGCTTGCTACAGAATTTCTTTTCCTTGATACAGACCAATTTCAGTATTTCTTAATGTATAAAGTGTCAAGATCAACTCGAATTATTATTTTCATGTATTAGAGGTAAAGGAGGCTGGAACAATAATCCAAATACTATTCAGTTCCAGTCAGCTCTCAAAGCCCTATTATTATTTTAAAAAATACCGTTGCTCTGGATGTAAGACAAATGTACTCGATTTTGAACCAGACAGCGTGTTATCGACTGCTCACTTTACGTACTGCCATGTTCAAACAGAAAATATTAATGTAAATGATGTTTCACTGAGAGAGTTTAGATTATTGTAGTAGACTGAATGACTAAACCTCAGCAATTATGTTAATAATATTTTGTATTACATAGCAGGATTTGTAGTTATGAAATGTTAAAAGGTTTGAAATGTTGTGTGCTAGTTTGTTAATTTTTGATAATGACAAAGAAAGTGACCACACACATCGCAAGAAGCATTTGTCTGACCCAAATGCTTTTACTCAGCAGGTTTATAGAGGAGGACTTAAGTTTGCTTCTGAAGCAGTTTAGAAAATTATTGTTTATTGTGAGAAGTAGTTTTGTATGTTTTCAAATGTGGAAGATTTGGGTAAGGTTTATTCCCAGTTTGTAAATTCAGTGTCTCACAATTTTTCTATTAATGTAAAAAATATTTTTGGACCTAATTCACATTCTGTAAGTTCTGCATTTGACCTACAGGGCATGCCCGAAACAAAACTTATTAAAGTTATTGCGTCAACATATATTGGAGTTAGACTAAGAGCAAATGCAAAAAATGTATCAGATAAGGCCAGTGGAAAAAAATTTCTGTTCGACAGAAGCTGACAAATATTATTTTGTTTTCAAATGTCTAATGTAAATGAAAAATACAAATTAATGTGGAACTGAAAATTATTTACTTCTTAGTTTTTTTTCACCCTTTCCACAAAAACTAGATCAAAGTATGCGAAGTTTTATCATTCTGAAACTTTTGTTTAAGTAGGGGAGAATGGGGATGGTAAAAGTGGACACAAAATAATTTTAATTAAATAATCCTTTTGTTTTGGGAAAACTGGTCTTATTTATATATAAAAAAACTGCCCAGTTTTATCCCCTGCCACTTCAGTTTATGGCAACATTTCACAATGGGGTAAATGTGGACAGATTGCATTTGTTTAGATTTTCCCATTTGGTGATCAAACTCTAAGAAACAGAATCACATTAATGATTCTTTTAGTATGAAAACTGGTAAATCGAAATACATTGAAATATAAAAACTGTCTGTACTAGCCCCACCCACTCCCTACATAGTGCATTTTATTTCTGATGAAGGTTGTCAAACTTTTAACGAAACGTGTAATAATAATTACAATAAAATTACAGAAATGCTGTGTCGTCAAGGAAGTTTTGCTTTACAGTTTTCAGCTGATAATGTGAAGAGGATATTTTTAAACAGTAGGCTATGTCTCTATTTTCTGTAGGCATTTAATGCTTCCTGTTCAAATAATTGCCAGACTGAGTAGTCAATGTCAAAAATACAAAACTCAGATAAAATGCGATGTTTTGTGCCCATAATAATGGCAAAATTTTACTCTTCTACTTGCGGAACAGCTGTATACAGGCAGTTGGATAGAGAGAGACAGATATATGTTCAGCAAAATGGCGGGCAAAGATATCGAGCGTCACGACTTCGTAACACACAATGCTGTCTCCAGATTATCTTCTTTGAGCTCACTGGAATAGCCATTTCCGCCATATTGATGTCATGGATCAAAGCAGACTGATGGAATCGGACGATTCTGTAATCCCATAATAGTCATTGTATACCTTAGTTAAAGCCTCGTTATATTAAAGTGATATATTATGTCTGTATGTGACAAACAATAAGCTATTTACTTTATTAATTATGCAAGGTATTTTTTTGGGGAACATCTTAAAAGTTGTACAACGATCTATGTAGTTTCAGCATAAACCATTTTAATACCAATTGACTACAAGTATATATAGTATTAACAACAATTTCTGGAAAATGTTGATTCATTTCAACATTAATTAATATCTCATTTTGATTATGAAAATCTGGTCACCCTCCGCTAACTGCATCGGAAATATGGTATTACAGCTTCACATGGCTTGTAAGAGTCAAAATAACACCAGTGGAGCTATATTTCTGTATGCACCTTTTAATGTGTGTGAATATAATGGTACCGATACCAATAAATTTTTCCTGTACGTTATCCATTTGTTTCACCACATTCCAACACATTTAAAATACACAACAGGGTCTATGATTCTCAAATTAGGTAGACGAAATTGTCCTATTCTGCTGTAGTTCAACTACATTTCCGATCTCCAGAATTACGCCGTAAAAACCAATCAAACTCTACTGCCTCAATGCAACCTCCAATGAGTTAAATCTTGTAGAAATAGCTTATAACAAAATATATTAACAGCGAATTTGAGTATTCATTTCAACATTTAGGCCTATGTCCTGCCACGAAGCATTTGTCGAACATTGCTATCTATATCATAATGCAGCTATCAGAAGCACAAATCTTCAGACACGATAGGTGTTACAGAACATGAATTTCGGAAGAAATTAGTTCCTAAGAATACTGCTTGTGTGTGCTGCTCTACAGCACCGTAGCTGCTTCTTTATATTCGGTAATACTTATTTACTGCTCCTGGTTTCGACTGTAGCTCATTTTCAAGCGTTGCGCCATAAGACTGAATTCTATTTCTCAGATATAATATAACAGAATAGAAATTCTGTATCGTCATATTTTACATTTCGTATGCCATGAATGCATATTCATTTACTTATGCCCTGTATTGTAAATAAAATATTTGTCACTTATTAGAATGAAAATTTTGCACTTTTTCTTTTATAGCATTTTACTCACCAAAAAATGGTTCATGGTGTGGGTTCCTGTAGTCATGTCATAGTTCATGAACCACGGGCAACGTATGAGTGGCCAAGTAAGTGGTCCCGACAGTCGGGATAACAGTTACTTTGGAATAAGGCTGGGCATCTCGGACATATTCTGATTCGTGGTCACCTTTGTGCTCATACGGCAAAGACTACCAAATCCACCGGTTAGTCCCTCAGCCGTTAGGGGTAAAACCTAATGGGACTCGGGGCAAGTAAGGCTAGCAACGTGCTTCCCTGGTACTTTAAATATGATGCTGGCAACAATCAGAGCAAAATGCCTCGGTCCTTTGGAGGTGACGGAGTCCCACCTCTAACTGACAAACCAGGGACTCCAAAGATACGACTTGGTAAACAAATGGTAATGAGATGGGGAGCTATTAATATCAATGGGGGCTACTCTGGGAAGAAGGTAGAGCTGGCAGAGGCTGCAAGTAAGATGGGGCTGGACGTTTTAGCTGTTAGTGACATTCGGGTAAGGGGTGAGAAAGAAGAGGAAGTGGGAGAATACAAGGTCTACCTGTCAGGAGTCAAAGCAGGAATAGCACAATGGGGTGTATGGCTTTACATCAGGAAAGAAATGGAACCCAGCGTAGTTGCAATAAGGTATGTAAACGAACGACTGATGTGGATAGATTTGACAGTGTCTAGCAAGAAAATTAGGATTGTGTCAGTATATTCGCATTGTGAAGGGACAGATCAAGATAATATGGAGATAGTTTTTATGAGGCACTCAGTGATGCAGTTGTTAGAGTAAAGGACAAGGACAGTGTTCTGCTCATGGGTGATGTTAACGCTAGGATTGGAAATCGAACTGAAGGGTATGAAAAGGTTATGGGTAAATTTGGAGAGGATATGGAGGCCAACAGGAACGGGAAACAACTCTTGGATTTCTGTGCCAGTATGGTCTTAGTAATCACAAACTCCTTTTTTAAACATAAGAACATTCACCGGTATACTTGGGAAGGCAGGGGAACCAGATCTGTTATTGACTATATAATAACAGATCAGGAATTCAGGAGGGCTGTGAGGGACACACGTGTATTCAGGGGATTCTTTGATGACACTGATCATTATTTAATCTGCAGTGAAATTGGGATTGTGAGGCCGAAAGTGCAGGAGGTCAGGTCCATTTGTAGGAGGATAAGAGTGGAGAAACTTCAAGATAAGGAAAACAGGCACAAGTACATAACAGCGATCTCAGAAAGGTACCAGTTAGTTGAATGTAGTCAATTACAGTCATTGGAAAAGGAATGGACAAGGTACAGGGACACAGTACTAGAAGTGGCTAAATAATGTCTTGGAACAGTAGTGTGTAAAAGTAGGATGAAGCAAACAGCTTGGTGGAATGATACAGTCAAGGCAGCCTGTAAAAGGAAAAAGAAGGCGTATCAAAAATGGCTACAAACCAGAACCCAGGTAGACAGAGAAAGTTATGTTGAAGAAAGAAACAAAGCCAAACAGATAATTGCAGCATCCAAGAAGAAATCGTGGGAAGACTTTGGAAACAGGTTGGAGACTATGGGTCAAGCTGCTGGAAAACCATTCTGGAGTGTAATTAGCAGTCTTAGAAAGGGAGGTAAGAAGGAAATGACAAGTATTTTGGACAGGTCAGGAAAACTGCTGGTGAATCCTGTGGATGCCTTGGGCAGATGGAGGGAATATTTTGAAGAGTTGCTCAATGTAGGTGAAAATGCGATCAGTAATGTTTCAGATTTCGAGGTACTCGTAGAATGGGATAGGAATGATAATGGAAATAGGATCACATTTGAGGAAGTGGAAAAAATGGTCAATAGATTGCAGTGCAATAAAGCAGCTGGGGTGGATGAAATTAAGTCAGAACTCATCAAATACAGTGGAATGTCAGGTCTTAAATGGCTACACAGGATAATTGAAATGGCCTGGGAGTCGGGACAGGTTCCATCAGACTGGACGAAAGCAGTAAGCACACCAATCTTTAAACATGGGAACAGAAAAGATTGTAACAACCATAGAGGTATCTCTTTAATCAGCGTTGTGGGTAAAATCTTCTCAGGTATTGTTGAAAGGAAAGTGCGAGTATTAGTTGAGGACCAATTGGATGAAAATCAGTGTGGGTTTAGGCCTCTTAGAGGTTGTCAGGACCAGATTTTTAGCTTACGGCAAATAATGGAGAAGTGTTATGAGTGGAACAGGGAATTGTATCTATGCTTTATAGATCTAGAAAAGGCATATGACCGGGTTCCTAAGAGGAAATTATTGTCTGTTCTACAAGATTATGGAATAGGAGGCAAACTTTTGCAAGCAATTAAAGGTCTTTACATGGATAGTCAGGCAGCAGTTAGAGTTGACGGTAAATTGAGTTCATGGTTCAGAGTAGTTTCAGGGGTAAGACAAGGCTGCAACCTATCTCCACTGTTGTTCATATTATTTATGGATCATATGTTGAAAACAATAGACTGGCTGGGTGAGATTAAGATATGTGAACACAAAATAAGCAGTCTTGCATATGCGGATGACTTAGTTGTGATGGCAGATTCGATTGAAAGTTTGCAAAGTAATATTTCAGAGCTACATCAGAAATGTAAGGACTATGGTATGAAGATTAGCATCTCCAAAACGAAAGTAATGTCAGTGGGAAAGAAATATAAACGGATTGAGTGCCAAATAGGAGGAACAAAGTTAGAACAGGTGGACAGTTTCAAGTACTTAGGATGCATATTCTCACAGGATGGCAACATAGTGAAAGAACTGGAAGCGAGGTGTAGCAAAGCTAATGCAGTGAGTGCTCAGCTACGATCTACTCTCTTCTGCAAGAAGGAAGTCAGTACCAAGACTAAGTTATCTGTGCACCGTTCAATCTTTCGACCAACTTTGTTGTATGGGAGCGAAAGCTGGGTGGATTCAGGTTACCTTATCAACAAGGTTGAGGTTACGGATATGAAAGTAGCTAGGATGATTGCAGGTACTAGTAGATGGGAACAATGGCAGGAGGGTGTCCACAATGAGGAAATCAAAGAAAAACTGGGAATGAACTGTATAGGTGTAGCAGTCAGGGCGAACAGGCTTAGATGGTGGGGTCAAGTTACATGCATGGGAGAAGCAAGGTTACCCAAGAGACTCATGGATTTAGCAGCAGAGGGTAGGAGGAGTCGGGGCAGACCGAGGAGAAGGTACCTGGATTCGGTTAAGAATGATTTTGAAGTAATAGGTTTAACATCAGAAGAGGCACCAATGTTAGCACTGAATAGGGGATCATGGAGGAACTGTATAAGGGGGGCTATGCTCCAAACTGAACGCTGAAAGGCATAATCAGTCTTAAATGATGATGATGATGATGATGATGATGAAAAATGCAAAATACTGCGAAGCATAACACGAGCCGCACTGTCCTCGTTCCTTCACACGTAAGTTAGAGAGACAGATGGTATTCCCGTTCCCGTACTCACACACCTAAAGGCCTTGACATGTTTGTGATTCTAACAGGTGACAGCAAATCTCCGTATCGATCAATTGCGTTTGGCTGGTCTTGGGTCTGCAGCTCGTAGCTCTTCCTGGTGGCAGATTGCGAAAGTTTCCATGCGCCCTTGCATTTCATTCATTCCGCGCGACATTCAAAATTTTATGTTAATTAATGAGGTGTTAAACCCATGCACGTTATCACAGTCTTCACACCACAGTGTGTCATGTGACTTGCCCGTTTTGTAGTCTACGGTTTAGGTAATGAAGGAATTTACAAAAAATTTCACGAAAAAATATCCTACAACTAAAACCATAGGTAAACTATCCCCAAACTATGAGTAGTTTTTCATGAGCAGTCCTACACTAAACAAAGTAAGTTTTCATTATACTGGGCTCCTAAGATTTCAGTTTTCCTATGAAATATTCCTTGTTGCTCCTAGCAGACTTACGGGTCTGAAATATCTTTTACAGTGTTGCAAAATAAATGATTAAGGAACCAAAGAAAACAAAAAATCCCTCATAGCAAAAATAGCACTCTCTGGCAGAACGTTCAGTGTCAGTGGTGTCACAAATAAGTATACCCTATATTCAGGGCCCCTAAAAACCTATCTAAATATGGAGAATTAGAGAAGGAAAATGTCAGAGAAGACAATAACGTTTTAAAAAGTTCCATTTCAATATTTTACCATATTTTTAATCTGTGCATTTTTGCCACAGCAGAGTAATAAATATGCTAAAATGCACGGCCGGCGCAAGCCCAAGTGCAGCCCCGTGCGAGCTGCTAAATTGCCGCCCCCCACCACCCCGTTTTTTTTCTTTTTTAACAAAACGTTTGTGGAATTTTATTTAAACAAATCTGCAGGAAGTGTCAGCAATCTATTGCAAGTTTTGTTTTTACTTTTCAGATTTACCTTCGTTTCGGCCACTGAGTGGCCAGTCTCAAAGCTTTTAATATGTGCTTACATCTAAACCGTCATATTGACAGTTACGTTCAGCATGACGGTATAGATGTAAACATAACTCAAAGCATTGAGAATAGCCACACTGTGCCCGAAATCTATGTAGATCTGAAAAATAAAAACAAAGATTGCGACTGATTGGTGACATTCTCTACAGATTTGCACAAAGCAGTCGCTTGGCACCAGCTCAAAAATGGATTCAAACCTGATTGAAGAAATCTAGCTAATTTTAATAAGCCTTGTGAATTTACAAAAATGTTCAAATGTGTGTGAAATCTTATGGGACTTAACTGCTAAGGCCATCAGTCCCTAATCTTACACACTACTTAACCTAAATTATCCTAAGGACAAACACACACACCCATGCCCGAGTGAGGACTCGAACCTCCGCCGGGACCAGCCGCACAGTCCATGACTGCAGTGCCGGAGACCGATCGGCTAATCCCGCGCGGCGTGAACTTACAGTTAATGTAAACAAACATTTTTCATTGGTTGTGAACAGATAATGCATTCAACGGAAAACAAAATACATTTAAACTTAAACGATAATTTGGTTTGAACAATAATATTTACAATAACTATTTAATTTTGAACAAAATAAGAAACAACACAGTAAATAACTAAGATACTGATCATAATATAAAAATTTAAAAAACACTAGACGAATCGAACCTTCCTGGCTTTTGCTTGTGCAAACTTTTTCACACGATCTGTGTAATTTAAGCCCTCTGCAAGCTCGTGCTCAATCGATATTGTTGCAAGATCATTCAAACGAGTTTGGCTTATCTTTGATTGGAGGTACGTCTTTATCAATTTCAGTTTTGAGAAACTCCTCTCTCCACTCGCAACTGCCACTGGGAGTGTTAGGAGAATTCTCAGAGCAATGTTAACATTAGGGCAAAAATTATGTCTTCCTATAAACTTCAGAACCTCTTTTGGACCAATTCCAGGTTTCAACAATGTTGAAAGCACTTTTAGCTCTTCCCTCGACTCCAGTGCATCAATGTCGCTTGACTCATGATCTTGCAAAATCTCTCCGAGATTTCTACACTTTGTGTCCACGCTGTCAGGAGGTGTATTCTTCAGCTCCCCGATGTCGTGAGGAAATCAAAATAATCACAATGAGATTTCAGATGATTGGATCTCTTTACATCTAAAAGATAATAGTAGGATTCAATCTTATAACGTTTTGCTGGGTCGTCCATTGTCTCATCCCTTCCTTCATAGGTAAAGCGTATTGGCTTCTTACTTCGTCGCCGGGAAACACTTATCCGTGGTAACGTTAGATCTTCTAGCTCTAATTATGTAGCCAATTCTTTGGAATCCGTCAAGAAAGACACAAACTTTTCTTCTGTTCTGCAGGTCTCAAAATATGTTTTCGTTTTTTCAAACATTTCCACGTCCTCAGCAACATTTATGTCAATCGTCTGGAGGGTCTTACTGACTACACTGATGTGAAGCCAGATTACCATATTACCAGAGAAGTGAGAAAGGTGTAATACTTTATTTGATTCGCAAGTGACGTTGCTTCGTGAGCGGTCATGTCATCGAATTCTTCTGATATCTGAACCAATGCATCATAAACGCCTCCAATTTTAAACATCAGGGAAGTAAGTGCATCGATACGACTTTCCCACCTAGTATCGCTCAGTGGCTTCAGCGAAAGGTTAGGCAGATGCTTCTTCAAGACATCCCAACGGAGGACGAGAAGAAGTCATACAAGCTTTTCACTGTCGAAAACATGAAAAAAGCATATTTAGAAGACATAGCGGCATCGTTTACAACAAGATTCATTGAGTGACTGCTACATGGTACATGAAATGCTCTCTCGTTCATATCTGAAATTCTTTTCTGGAGACCAGACTTCTTTCCTTTCATGTTTGCTCCATTGTCGCATCCTTGCCCTCTCATATTACACAATAGGATTTTTTTATCTTCCAAGAACTTGAGTAAGAGCTGCGTCAAAGTGGAGCTTGAAGAACCGAGCACTGGAAGAAATCCCAGGAAACGCTCCCAAATTCGGACATCGTATACCCCATCGAGTCTTGTCTTCTGGACGAAACGTACCACAACTGTCATCTGCTCAACTTTTGAAATATCTGGTGCGCAGTCCAGAATTATACTGTAATACTTTGCAGATTTCATCATTAATAGAATGTTGTTGGTTATAGATGATCCAATAAGATGAATTATTTCAGCCTGTGTTTCTTTTCCAAGATAATGATGACCCTTATTCACAACTTGCTTTATTCTGTGCAGGTGCTCCATCATCACAGTGTCGAACTTTCCGAATAATTCAACAAGTTTCAAGAAGTTTCCGTTGTCAGGCTGAAGGAGCGTAGCTGTACTTCCTCTCAAAGGCAGACATTGCCGACCCAGGAAATGAATTATTGCTATTAAGCGCTCAAGAACATTTTTCCAATGTTCTCTTTCAGTATTCAGAAGCCTTTGATGATGGGCGTCGATAGTTCGTGACTTTTTCAGTCCCTTGGAAAACACGATCCACTATTTATGTGAATTCAAATGCTCGGTAGACTTCCAGTGACACTCGGGATCGAAGCAAGGTGCCGCCAGTTGCTTATACGGTTCTTTGCAATTTTTACTGTAGATGACGAAAAAAGTTTACAACAAAAGCAGAACATAGCATCCTTGCTCTTTGAGTACACGAACCATCTACTTCTTCTAAATTCTTCAAAGAATAGCTGTAGTGCACAGGTCTGAAACGCCGGTTGTCCGTGTTTTTAGGACATTCTTCAGTCCCCTTAATGCACTTGGGAGGACCTCGCATGTCCAAAGTCGTTCGAATGCAGTCGGTAATAATTTCCTACCATCTTCCGGGATCTGAGTCAATTGTGTCTTTCAGTTTAGGCTCGCCTTCAATCCCTTCTCCAGTGGTGAGTACCTTGGCTGATGTTGCTCCGGTATTTTCCGAATCGGGTCGCCTAATTTCAGTTCTGCCTGATGTTTCAATCTCGGAGCAGGTCTTGAGTCCAGACGAGGTCTATTGAACATGTTGAGGATGACCCACCATCAGCATTGCTACCACAGTCTAACACTGTGATTGCTACTGTATGCGGTGGTCGCAGTACTGTGTTCGTCAACTTTCTGGTCATGTCCTGAAGATAAAGATGTAGTTTCAGTAGCTCCACTAGTTTCTGTACTTTCAGGATCTATTTTTACACCCTCGCCGCTGCTAGGTCGTTCTCTCTTTCGCTTGAAATATCGTTGTAGTGCTTCCTTTTGCTTCTTATCGTCATCTCCCTTCAGCGCCCGTCTTTTCCTATATTCACTGCCAGACAGTCTTTTTCTACCGTCGGACATGTTTCGATCCATCCTGTAAAGAACAATTACGTGAAACTAACTTTTGATGTCAGTGTACTAACTTTATTTGCAACACACTTCACAGACAACTTCCTGATATTCCACTGCACGTAAACAGATAATTATATTACTGTAGGATAAACTGTTCAGGAGATGAAGTCATAAGAATTGAGCCGCGTGAAATTGAATTTCAGGCCGAATTTCACTACAGACGCAGGTGAAACTGTCAAAGAGTGGGGCGGAAGACAATGGAGAGAGGAACAATAAGGAGATGGAGTAACATAATAATGCAATAAATACACACCCGGGCATCGACGGGTACTACTAACGCTAGTCGAAGTATATTAACTCACTGCACTGCGGTTGTTCATTTCAAAGAACTGACACTCGACATCTGTCGTAATTTCCAAGTGTCACTTCTTTTGTGTCTGATTATGGAATAAGGGGTAGCAAATTAGTCATCGCCGTATCACTTCACTTTTCTTTGCTTTATTTTCTTCTAGCTATTGGGAAGACACGTGCTTATTTGCCGACTTGCCAATTTTTGAAGTAACAGATCATAAGAAAAATAAATTTTCCTCTTCTGCAATCTTGAAGGAGAAAAATTCTAGCTTATGAGTAACGTGCATGAGCAATACTAATTGTACGTTATATGAAAAGCACTTATCTATTACATCCCAAGTTGCAAGAAATTCGGATGCACCAATTCTTCTGTTCTTATGAAAAGCAACAAAAATGCTTCTGACCACTCTTGACTCCCTCGACCAACTACTGAAACGAATTCTGTAGTTTTCGTTGTAGAGAACGCAACAATACCTACTGCCTGGAAAGGCGAAGTGGTGACGCGGCCGTTCCAGGAACTAGGTCACGTGACCAGGTACAGCGAGGTTACGGTTAAACTAGCGCCCAAGAAGAAGAAGCAAGAAGCTCACAATCAGTATGTGACCGATGATACGGATAAATGTATTACCAGGCAGCAATTTCTATGGCATTACAGACAATAGAAAGAAATACGAACTTCGCGAAAACTGCAGAACTTTTGTCAAACAGAAATGAGCTTCAAAGCTAGCAAGGAAACCCTTAGAAGCAATGTTCTGTCTATGGATTTTCGTTTTAGAAGGCGTCAAAATTAACGTTTTGTTTTGTGCAGACGAGAGGGCATTGTTGTTAAAAGACCATAGTTTCTCAGGTTTTCACCAGAATCAAAGTGACCCGTAGTTTACTAAGATGAAACATGGATTCACATGCATTATACAGCAAATAAATGTTGGCAAAGTGATAGTGTGCGAGTGGTATTGTCAAACAAAAGTGCCGGTCAGAGTTTAATTGTTGTTCATGCAGGCAGAGACAGGTGTTCCATGGCTCAAAAACCAAAACGTCCAACTATCACTCAGAAATGGATAGCAAAACTTTTTAAAAATACGTCGAAACCCAACTTACGTCAGGTTTATTGGCAATGTCTTCATCCCTTGTAATTACTCGCTGCCTATTTACCCATTCGGAATACATCTAGCTATTTTAGGTGTTGGACGTGTTTGACTATAGTAATGTGCAACAATTTTTTTCCGTAAAGCCGGAAGAATAAAACACTCGGAAACTGCCATTGAAGGGCTTAGCAAAATTGCTTCAGGCTTAACATGTAACCGCAGTATCGAACATTGCATTCGAATTTCCAAATTAGTTTTCGTCTTCTGCAAAATTAGTTGTGAGTAAACGCACGGCACGTAACAGGCTGGCAGCACTCCACTCATAAGAATACTGGCGTGTGCGCCAGACTGCTTCCTCCTCTCTGTTCCTCCGGCGTAAACACGACGGTGCTGCGACAATGGCGAAGAAGAAATTACTCCTCGTCCCACCCCTTGTTCAACAGGGGTGGCCGGCAAGGAATCGAGGCGCCATGTCAAAGTTCCCAAAGCCGCTCCCTCCGAGGTCCCGTGCGGCCGCACGTTTCGCACGTGCCTTGCGCCGGCCCTGCTAAAATGCAATTATAGAAATCGGAGTACAATGTGTAGACCCACAGAAGACTAACAGTACTGTACTACAATGTGTATTTTTATAGACTACTTCAGTGGATACTGATACTTTCCATAAGTAAAGTAGCAAAGCCATTAAAATGCACCTAGTCCAATTATACACTCATGCACACATACACACACAGAGTTAACACTTCACTTTCAGGTGCTGATTATCAATGATTCCGAAATTCTTCATAGTGTGGAGGTCCTAAGTAATTAGGTGCAGTCTCTGAATTTCATCAATACTGATGGTGCATCTCACATCATCCAAAATCCTCAGTAAAGTTACACGTTTTGCAATTTTACCTGTAACATTTCAGTAGTTAGACCAACTATAAACACGTCACTGAACAAATACTACTAACTACGCAATACGTTCTACATTTTATGCCATTCAGTAAGGCTGAATTCTGTATGATAACAAATGGCCTGAAATAACAGTTAACATAATGCATAACTGACGCAGGGTATAAAGCTTACTGCAGTTCAGCAAAGATAACGAAAACAATCATTTTAGTTTATGTAGGATATGCAGAAATTAAGTCTTTAACAGAACTAACTACTTTTAATCTGTGGAAGAAACACAAAAAGCATGCAGCAGCAGTTTCTGCTGTTGTTGGTAAATGTAATTTTGGCTATCTTATAGTAATTTTCTTGCCCCCTTCGGATGTCATACTTTTCTTCCAGATAGTGTTCCCCTGTAACAGACTAAATATATTACTCTAGTCTGTTTTTAGTAATAGTACATCAATAGAGAGTATTTTGTCAATGTATATCCCCCAAATTCACATGACACATTATATACACCCAGACACATAACTGCTTTCTGTGTGTCTTCCACAGATTAAAAGTAGTTAGTTCTGTTAAAGATATAACTTCTGCATATCGATGGTAGGCAATGAAAACTTCATAACTCCATCTGTCTGTGAAAACTCGCAATTCCAGTAATGAGTAAATCCGTAACCAAACAAAGATTTGAAAGTACATGGATTTCTCTAATCTGTCAATAGCTATGCTTCTAGTATACTGTTACACATGTAGCAGTTTTCTGTATAAATATATATATTTTTCTGAGAAACCATTTTGGCTTCACCTGCAAAATTTAACAAAATGGGAATACTAGGTTTTTGCTGCATACCATTGATATCCTACAAAAATTAAAATGATTATTTTTGTCATCTTTGCTGAACTGCAGTAAGTTTTTTACCTTGCATCAACTATGTACTGTATTAACTTTTCAGTACAAACCATTTTCTGTCCACAGAATTCAGCCTTACAGAATAGTATAAATTTTTGAGTGTCCTGCATAGTTAGTAGTATTTATTTAGTGGAGTTTGTCATTGGGCTAACTATTGAAGTGTTGCAGGTAAAATTGCAAAAAGGTTTAACTGTACTGAGGAGTTTGGATTATGTGAGGTGAACCATCCATATTGAAGAAGTCCAGTGAATGTACATTATTACTTAGAAGGACCTCTACATTATAAAGGAATTTGGCATCAATGACAATGAGCACCTGAAAGTGATGTGCTGAATGTGTGTGTGTGTGTGTGTGTGTGTGTGTGTGTGTGTGTTGGTTCTGGCCGCATAAGCTGCAAAAATTAACTTGGTGCCTTTTGTGCTGATGTGGATATTAATGTTTTTAATAAAGGAAGTAAACAATTTCTGTGCCTGTTTCTGTTCATACCTTCAAGCTAGTACACAAAGCTAACCAGCTTTAACAGAAATATCTATTATTTCAATATTAATTGGATGATATGCATTTTAATGGTTTCGCTACTTTACTTATGGAAAATATCAGTATCTACTGAAGTAGTGTACAAAAATGCCAACAGCCGAAAATCATGCAAACCATTCTTTAAAGAACTGGAGATTCTACCCCTACCATGTATCTATATACTAGAAGTTGTAATGTTCCTAAAAAAAAGCATGCTAAAAATGGAAATGTATTTATTCAAAATAAATCTGTACATGAACACCATACAAGGGCAAATAGTGACATACACAGACATCATTGTTATACCACACTGTGCAAGAAAGGTGTATATCACTCAGGTTCACATTTGTTTAATAAGCTGCCAAGTAACCTAAAGGCCATAAACAAAATCCATAGCTTTAAAAAATCTGTAACATCATATCTCTTGGAAAACTGTTTTTACTCAGTAGCACAGTATCTTGAAAAATAAGTAGGTTGTAACAATATAAAAATGTAATGTAACAATATAGCAATATAAAAATGTAAAAATTTATAAATGTAATGTGTACACCAGTGTAACAGTATATTACTGTAATATCATTTTGTCCAACATCTAAGGTATGGTATATGTACCACAAAGATTCAGGACGTAAATAAATAAAATAAATAAATAAAATACATACAATATTGTTAATTTTCTGTAGTTCTACACACTTTGCTCCAATTTTTACAATTGAATTTTTGCATATTTATTACTCAGCTGTGGCAAAAATGCACAGAGTGAAAAAATGGTAAAATCCTGCATTGGAATTTTCTTTTTAAACATCACAGACTTCTCTGACATTTTCTTTGTCTCATTCTCCAGATTAAACTAGGTTTTTAGGGATCCTGAGTATAGGGTATATGCATATGCAAAACCACTGATGCTGAAAGTTCTGCAAGAGTGTGCTATTTTTGCTATGAGAGATTTGCTGTTCATTTTGGTTCCTTAATCAGTTTTTTCCAACATTGTAAAAAATATTTCAGATCCATAAATCTGCTAGGAGTAACAAGGAATATTATATAGGAAAACTTAAATTATAAGAGCACAGAATGATTAAAACTTATTCTGTATTTAATGTTATGTGTAAGAATCCTGAAGTCTGAGAGTTGCAAAATCCACAAAGGAAGCAGTACAAGACAGATGCTCTGTAGGTCGGTCAGAACGCAAAATGAAATCAACATTTTCTTGAATTTGTTGGAACCATATTATAAATGGCTCTACACACACCCAGCTTAATGTAAAATGTTCATTGATAATATATATTGCAACTGAAAATGTTCATTGATAATATATATTGCAACTGAAACTAGACAACTGAAAATAGTAAAGATCCAGAAATATATTTGGTGGCCTTTAGAGCCAATCCCGACAATTATTGACACATACTCCCATGAGTGTGTCACAGTTATAAGCATTAGCTGTATTTATATTTGGACAACTGTATACATTTCACTGTAATGTGCACTGCCGTATAAACAGTTGTGCAAAAGATGCAATACCTAGAAGAGATGCACCTGTATATTCTAACAAATTGTTTCACTTAAGTATATAAACTATGGCATACATTCATTTTATGAGACTAGGCTGCAATATCCTTCGATCCTAACACGTTTTTGAGAGGCAGTGTGGGAAGGATGACTTACATTTAAATAGATTAGGCTTGATGAGTCTTAAACTGCCTGTGGACACTAATAAAATGCAAGAGAAGTTTTTGGAACAAAGATCCAAAAGTAACAACTGAAAGTTAAATGTATATCTGGATTAAATAAGTAATGCAAACCACACACAGAAAAAATTGTTACTGTTTTGGAATATAAATGAAAATTCTAAAATTTCCAAATGTTATTGTCATTTTCTACTTTAGTCAAAATACTAATCTGATGCAGCTTTCCATGCTGGTCTATTCTGTGCAAGCCTCATCATCTCTACATAACAATTGCAGCCTACATCCATTTGAATCTGCTTATTTTATGCAAGCCGTGATCTCCCTGTGCAATTTTTACCCAACTTCCCCAACATTTCTGTGATCTACCCATATAATTTTCAGCATTCTTCTGTAAAACTAAATTTCAAAATCTATTTTCTTATCTATTCCAAAAATCAATGAACTTTCAGGTTGTGTAACCATCTGTATAAATAAGAACTGGCATAACAAGACTGAATACGCATTTGCTAATGGTGGTAAGGCTGATCAACAACAATGCCTGAGATTAAAATTGGGCTGAAAAGTGATAATTCTGTTACAAGTTGGGACAACGAATGAATGTGGAAGCAAAATAAAAGTTGTGGTAACAAATTGATCCGATATCTACATTCATGCCATGTCTAATGCACTTCTCATTATAAAAACTAATACTACAAGGTAAATTGAGAAAGCCTGTATCAGGTAATAGAGAAATTTCTGCCAAATGTTTTACAGCACATATATATCTTCTACCTAAACAACGAAACACAAACTTGTGGGTGAGGGACCCTCTGTTATGTATTAGTACTGGCATAGATGTGCAATACAGTGCCAATACTGTACACCAGACAGTACTGTTGAAGCATTTGCACAGCTTTTGGAGAAAATCTTATATTTTGGAAACTGGCCTAAACACAGGATTTTGACTTTTAGAGACATAAATGTTGATTTAAGTCTTAAGACACCCAAGAAATTTGATTTTTCTTAATATTCTAAGAGTGCCTGACCTATATTGCATTTAATAATTCAAGTAGACCATTTTCCTTTCTTCATAATGCAATGACCAATATTCAGAAAAATCGGTATGCCCTAGGGTTGGTCCATTAAGGTCACTACAGTGTGATAGTGGATCAACATTTTCACTCTTCACTCGCCTCCCCCCCCCCCCCCTTCCTCCTCTGATATATAAGTTTCTGTGGCAGATTGATTGTAGAGTATCCCAAAGCCTAGGTTTTGTTGGAAGACAGTGGTTTGGTCAAGTGTAAGGGAGTTCCATTATGTAACTGTTGTTAATAATGGTATATGGCTAAAATTAAAAACTAAGATGTCTGCATAATATTGGAACAAAATGTATATAAGACTTTTGAATGACCAGAACACTGAAAATTACAGTATATAGTTAATAATCACAAAATATAATTACATCCTTGACAATTCTTTTCTTGAGGATGCATTTCCATTATTTATCACGCACTCACATATGTTAAAAATCTGATGCCCTAATGAAGTAAGGAAGTAAAAAAAAGAAATAAAGCATCTTACAGAAAATGTTATCTGACACCTGTGCATAAAGGGTTCATATCTGACCTGCACATACGTAGAATTATGTTCACAGTTTCTCATGAAATATAAGAAATTTAAAAAAATTTGATGCAGAGAAAGTCAACTATGTAACATTAAAAAGTAAATATGTGGCAGAAATCAGAGTAGCCAAATGCAAGGCATATCATGAGTACATCAATAGTTCTCAAAACACTGTAAAGCTGCATGAAACCAATGGATAGAATTGGGTAGGAAGTAAGAATACCAAAAATATTTGCTCTGAAGATGGTGTCATTCCAGATTATTCTAATAGTTTTTCATTAATGCTTGTGACCTGGATGATATTGTTGCAAATAAAAAATTTAAATTGCAATATCCAGCACTCAAATAGTGTTAACAACTTTCTCAAACATTTTGAAATCATTGTTCTTGCTTTTAAATCCAAAGAGGTTAAAGTAAAATACGACAGAAGTAGCAAAGTTAAAACACTCAAAATCAGAGGGCATTTATGGTCTCTCCAATTTTGCAAAAAAAAATTATGGATATTATAGGGTACCAACTATGTTCACAGATTCATTGTTTATTTAGAAGTGTAGGTTACATTCCATTCTTAGAAATTACAGATGTTAAACCTCTACTAAAAATGGTGACAAATCACATCCTAATAATTATCGTCTGATCATTCTTGTACCCATCCTTTCAAAAGTACTAGAGCACTGCATACAGCACCAAATCTTTGAATGTCTATCAACAAATCATCAACAAATAACATTGTAAGTGACTCACAGGATGGTTTCAGGGTTGGTTTGTCAATGGAGAAAGCAGTTGAACATATTGTTTCATTTGTGCATACTCATTCAAATCACAATTGTCTGTTAATGCTATGCTAACGGATCTTGCAGTGCCACACCTATGTATTCCACCATTAAAACCACATAATTCATACCAGGTGCTGCCAGTGAGGAGGCAAAACGAGTGCCTACTTTGGTCACTGGCAGCAACACTACAGACAAGTGGTCCCTGTGCTTCACCCTCTCTTGCTTCAGCCATGCTTGGTGAAGATTCTACTTGCAAACTAGGACAGTTCCGTGATTCTGTATAACAAACAATACATGTTATTGGACTCTACCTGGACTAGTATTCTTCTGCTAATGTTCTCACATGCTTGTGTAATTCCAGTGCGCTGCTCATCACCATTATATTTCTTGGTGTCAGCACATCAGGAACGATTCCAAACAAAAGAAAGAAAAAAAACTATATGCTCATCTCACATGTGTGAGAGAGAAAGCAAATACCACAGTTCAATGATAGAACTAATGTTCTGGATGTCACATGGGATATGCCATGAATTTTTGTGTTTGGACCTTTCCTATTCACAATCTATGTAAATAACTTGTCAAGTATTATGTTATGTAAGTCTACAATGTATGCTGATGCCGTGACATTTGTTATAGCTGGAAAAGACCTAGCAGCAGTAAGACACCAAAGTAAAAATCAGCTAAGAGTAGCCAGTACATGGTTTACAATCAGTGAACTGGAAGTTATTCATGAAAAAACTGTAAATGTTGTCCTCTGTGTATATAGTAAATATGACAGTCATTGTGCTTCTATTGAGGTTCTTGGGATGCATTTTGGCTCAAACTGAGCTTCGAAAATCATGTGGAATGTATGTGTACAAAGGTAGCATGTGTTATGTATTTAACAACAAAATTCGCCATACAGGCATGCAACTGAGGAATTGTTTTATTTTGTTTTCACTACCAATTTTGGCAATTCATTATTCCACCTTCAGGTCCATATGCACCTCTCAAAAACAATCGATATTGTCATACTGGGGCCATATGTTTCTGTATGTTGTGATTACTCAAGTGCTTCCTTTGAAGACTTGACTGCACCTCTAGTATGCCAATATCGATTATTTTTGAGAGGTGCACATAGGGCCTGAAGATAGCATAATGAATTACTGAAACTGGCAGTGAAAACCAAATAAAATAAAAACAAAATAAAAAAAATTAATTGCATTGCTGTTTATCAATTTCATTGTTAAATATTTAACCAGCCACTTCCCCACATAACAATGCATCAACAGAGACTGTGTTACATATTTCTTGAGTAAACTCAGATCCTGTGTTAGTATTAATGTGAGAGGTAATGCTTAACATCTACTACATCTTTTTCTAGAGCTAGTTGACATTTGGAATCCTGTTTAGAGCAATTCCTCCTGATAAAGAAAAATCTTACTTGGCAGAAAAGGGCAATCAGATGAATCTGTGGAGACAAAATTAAAAAGTCTTGCAGACCACACTTAAAAAACAAAAAAACTGAAAAGACTAACAGTTTTATTGCTTGTTATTCTAAATTTTTCAATACACACCAACAAAAAACCAACAGACATCCCAGCTGCCACACTTAAAAAATTCCAACCCAGTTACTAACACTTGGATTTTCAATTTCTGGTATTTAAGAAGCTGCCGGTACATGCACAAAGTGTGATACTTAGATTGTTCAAGAACACCAGCTCAAAACTGGCTTAGACAAAAGACATTTTAATCAATAGAATAATTTAAAATGTGATCCCAAAATGATATTGAACACTAATACTGTTTCATTTATGTTGTATGTGTATTTATGCAATGTGTTGTTTCACAAACACACTATATTGTGATAGTAATTTATTGTATATTCATCCAGGGATCACTTTCTATGATACAGAATTTGTAAATATAATATGAAGAATATAAATAGCTCCAATATACATATGAGGATAGGACAGGTGTTTGGCTGTGACCTTGCTGAAGGAACTATCCCAGAATTTGCATGAAATGATTTAGGAAAACTGATATCATGATGGCCAGAGTGAGTGAATTTCATTCTCCTAAATATGAAGTCAGTGTCTTAACTATAGCCCAGACTCATTTCGTTGGTCCACTATTATACAACATTCCTTTTATCACCCACAATTTGTGCCAAATGTCTTCCAATATAAAACACGGTTTTGCACTGCACCACTACGGATGCTCACTGGTGGCCTCAGGCCAACAAAACTTGTATCTCACTATATCTTCCTCATAACTCATATATTTATTTTTACATATATGGGTGTAAGTACACAAAAAGTACACAACAAGACATTACAAGACATTTGGCACAAATTGTGTGTGATAAAAGGAATATTGTATAATAGTGGACCAACGAAATGAGTCTGGGCTATAGTTAAGACACTGACTTTATATTTGGGAGAATGAAATTCACTCACCCTGGCCATCCTGATATCAGTTTTCCTAAATCATTTCATGCAAATTCTGGGATAGTTCCTTCAGCAAGGTCATGGCCAAACACCTGTCCTATCCTCATATGTATATTGGAGCTATTTATATTCTTCGTGTTATATTTACAATACATTGTTGTGGCTTTCTGTTGGATGGTTGCCAGTCAAGGGTTTGACCAAGACATTTTAGTGTGTTCGTTAACTGGATAGAGCAGTCATAAATGGTAAGATGGAAGTCATAGAGGCAGAAGCTGCAGGTGGTTCGTCCTATAATGGATGTCAGCCTTGTCCTGTGACATGATGTTGACGCATGTGATGTAATACATGTGCAAATGCAGAATGTTGACAACTTTTTCTTATTTTTAGAATGAAGGTTGTCCTGACAGACCGATCTCTAGCACAGCCCAATGTATAGATTAGGTTGCAAGGCAACTATTTGGTTGTGAGTTAGTGAATCTTGAAAATGTGAATATGATACTTAATTGTTGATAGCATACTGATCTGTAGCATATCCCAGTGTGTCCTTTTTTCCTTTACTGTTATTTCATCCCTGTCACTCCATATGGGTAGAAGGTGGGCTTTCAGTGGTATAATACAATGCTCTGCAGCAAACGCATTCTGAATGACATAGAAAAGATGAGAGAAAACAGAATGTGAAGACTGTTGTTATTTTAAATGAAAAAGACTAATTAGGGGCGGCTAAAAGGACAAAAAATACAGTTTAAAAAATACAAATGCAATGTAGTAATTTTTTCCATGAAAAAGTACTGGAGCACTGCACTATCACTTAACAACTGAAGGACCTGCACTTGGTGAGAAGTGTTCCCCATGTGGGGGAAGGTAAGCAGAGTGGAAGGCGAGGCGGAGTGCATGGTGTTCAAGGATTTGGAAGGACTTATAGAGCTTTGGTGGAGTGGAGATCAATGCAACACAGCAGAGGATGGGTCAGATCAGGATCTTGTAGGTGTGGAGAATGGTGGAGGGGTGTAAGCCCCAAGTTCAGTCTGTTAGTAGTCTTAGTGTGTTGTGGCTTTCTGTTGGATGGTTGCCAGTCAAGGGTTTGACCAAGACATTTTAGTGTGTTCGTTAACTGGATAGAGCAGTCATAAATGGTAAGATGGAAGTCATAGAGGCAGAAGCTGCAGGTGGTTTGTCCTATAATTATTGCATGGGTTTTGGAGGAGTTGATCTTGAGGAGCTCATTGGTTACACTAGGAGATGGATTTGGGGGGGATCGTCAGCATACAGTGCCTACATTACAATGAAGGGTGATAGTTCAGTTGTGAGATGGGGATGCAATATTGCATGCATTTATATCCTTAAAAATGGAAATTGTGTACGATTAAAGCATAATAATATATTGATAATTTTTATGATTGTATGACCATGTATTGACTAGTGATCATAATTATTCATTATCCGTAAATAAACAATCTATAAGTGACTCTGACAATGAGCTGCGAAGAAATGGAGGCAATTGATAGCATACCCAACAGTTTTCTGAAGTCATTGTTTTTAATGCACATCTCAAAGAGGGACGAGTATTCTAACCTGCTTTGCCCATCCATATGCAACGATCTGTTTGCACAGATGTTTGTGCAAATTTCTGTGCATGCAATAAATTTCTGCAAATGTGGTGTGTTCCCACGATATAAGTTCCAGTCTACTGCTCACCCCCCATTTGTCTTCTTTTTTTTGTGGGGGGTTGAAATACAGCTCCACCAGTGGCTCACAGTCTTACCGTTTTGGTGGATAGTAAGGCTGTTCCATTCGACAATGATGTCATTCCAAAGCAATCACTGGAGTGCATGTTGAAGGTGTGGTATTGAGGCTTGAAGTCCCATACCACCCTCCAACAGTGGAAGTTCAGGTCGCAGGCAAATATTAACTAACTACGAACTACATTATGTATCAACAGTGGTGGTATATGATGTTCGATACCCATCAAGTGGTCAAGTCAACACTAACGCTTTATTAGTGGCCATAACAGTGCTGTCGTTAGCCGTGGTCAGAATCAGAGTCCTCGAGGAATGTGAGAACAGGGTGTCAGTGCCAGCAGCGGGGAGGCGTTGTGCCAATGTTTTCTAAGCCAGTGACCGTGTCACTTAGGGCTTCTACTTTGGCATAGAGATGCCTTGCCTTCTCTCGCGTGGACATCTTGAGGGTGGCCATGTCTGGTATCCTTGTGGAGGGTAACTACCCTCGTGAGGGGAGGGGCATGCAGACTCCACCAAAGCAACTTATTCTGCAGGCGCTGGAGGGTCTGTATCTGGGAGGCACTAATCTTAGCCCTCACTGTGGAGCCATTGGTGAGGGAAGGGTGGACAATCATCGAGCACAGCTGGAGTTTGGTGTCGAGGTTCAGTTCCCTGCAGGTGAACACTGGGTGCAATGCTTTTATCAGCTTGAGCCCTTTTTGAGTTACATATTCTACATGGCGATGGAAAAGCAGTTTTTTATCCTTCTGTGCACCTAGGTATTTGGTATCAGGGGACCATGGGACCTGGATGCTTGCAATAGTGATGTTGTGGTGGAGGATGGGGTGCTGTTTAGTGAAGTAGACTGCCATAGTGTTGGTGGCACTGAGGACATTTTGTTGGGACACCAGGTCACTGTTGCATCCACCTGCCTCTGGAGGCGAGCAATGAGCTGGTCTGTGTTGCAGCCGGTGGTATAGAGCATGGTATCATCGGCGTATTGGGCCAGGTGGTAGTGTGGGAGGACTGGCATATCGTTAACATAAATTTTAAAATGGATGGGAGACAACACAGAGCCCTGAGCGGTACCCATCGACATGTGACGTAAGCTGGAGTGTTGACCTTGCTGAGTAACCAAGAAAGTCCTATCGTGGAGGAAATTATCCACAATTTTCACATAGATGTCAGGGATGGTCGTCTGGGTCAGCATTTTGTACACAAGATTGTCCTGCCAGGTCTTGTCAGACACGTTTTGCAGGTCCAGGAAAACCACTGGGGTTGACATGTTCCATGATCTTAAGGAATAGGAGTTCAGCTGACAAGTGGGAAGCAAATCCAGACTGTTCTGGATGGATTGTTCCAGCCGCCACCAGATGCTGGGAAATGCGGTGGAGGATCAAAGATTCTAGAGTCTTGGCCATGGTATTCAGGAGGCTAATGGGCCAGTTGTTAATAGTGACCTAAGGATCCTTCGAGGGCTTGTAGATGGTAATTATTTTGGCCTGCTTCCACTGTGAGGGAAAACGCCAGTTGTGAGACAGTGGTTCAGGATGCTGGTAAATAAGACCAGTGGCTTGCACGGGAGCTGGTGGTGGTGTTTGTTTAAGATACCATCCAAACCTGGAGCCGACTGTCCACACTTCCGCTGGAGGATCCGTTGGATTTCCACTGTGGATGTAAGGTGAGGGGAAGTCAGAGGTGGTCGTTCTCTGAAAGTGGCAATGGCATCTAGAATATTGTTTTCATCTTGGAGTTCATCAGGCATGAGGTCCTGGATGTGCAATTGGTTTTGCGCCTCAAACATATCAGCCAGAGTTTCTACCACATGGAGGGCATCATAAGTTAAGCCATCTACTGTGTGGATGAGGTGGTTGGTCTTCACTGCAAGGGGCCACAGGGCTCAGACAAAGGCCCATTCGGATTTATGTTGGAGGAGGAAGGCTGACATCTTGTCCTCCCATTGTTCCGTTTTCCAATCGGCGAGCTGGTGGCAGAATTCACACTGGAGATGCTTCATGCAATGCTTATCCTGAGGATCACGAAATTGCTTCCACTGCCTGCAGTAACAGTTATGCTGGATTTTGAGTTCACGCAAGAGGTGAGGCAAGTCATTGAGTAGGGTTAAAGCCCTTGGGACAGTGGAAGTAAAGGCCTTCATCACCTTTTGGATTTTTGTGGTGAGGTAATCAACAGCACTCTCCAGATTGGCAGGTGTTGTTAGGTCGAGATGTTGCCGAGTGGTGTTATTAAGAATCCTGGAAAACTTCTCCCAAACCGTGATGGTCAAAGCAGAAGGGACGTTGGTAAGGTGCAGGAGCACAGGGTTGTGCTCAGAGGCTAGTTCGTGGAGTGTTTCCAACGAAAATTGCATCACAGTGTTCTTGAAAATGGCCACATCCAGAACGACCAGTCAGGGCGGATTGGCATATGGGCGGGAGTGTGGGGGCCACAGACCGGTCATCTGTCGGTGTAGACAGAATGGAGTGAGCATACCCTACTGCGCATGTTATCATCAAACCAGGATGGTCACGTGATTTTGGGACGATGCTGCGTGTCTACAATTTGCGGTGATAGCGAAACTTGAGTACTATACGTATTCGCCTGGTTTTATATACGTTTTTCCACGTTCGAGTTTTAGTAAGAGAGCTATGTTATTATTGTTGCTACAGGTGTAAAGAGACGTATGTGAAAGGAGGACTAGTTACTTTTCACAGGTGTGTACAACAAATGTATGACTGTAAATGTTATAGTGATATGAGGCATTTTATATGTTGAAAAATATCGAGACACGGTATTATAAAGTCTTGTATTGTAGAGATAGGCCTAATATTTGCGATGTTATGGCCATGCGTTTGTGAGACAAGTGCTAGATAAATTTGCAAATGTGTCTGAGTAAACTGCCAGTCAGTAGATACATGTTCGTGATATGTTCATACACAGATAAAATGTATACATGACAGTCTGGTTAATATCTTCCAGTTCATGCAGGTTCTCAGACCTGTTGTGTGTATCTAAGTATTTCTGCATGACACAGTTATTTCCTATACAGTGTCACTGTAACATAATTAATTAGAGCAGATTCGACAATATGAATCAACGCAACAGAAGACATAAAAGGAATATTGTAGGCTGTCACTTCTTTTATTACTCCAAAATTCGAGCACCGATCACGTAATTTTTATTTCTTTGTGCATATTGTATGGTCTTACTTTCCTGATGAAATGGCGAAAAAATGTTATAGATATTTTACTTGTCTACAAAAATTAGAAGGGTCAATAAAAGAAAAATTGAAAGTAGTAATGGAAAAGCAGCTGGTGCAAATCGCTTACTGTATCGCTGTAACGGATTCATAGTTCCAAATGCGTTGTTTTCCCGTGTAGCTTTGGTGCTGTCTACAGTGTCATTTTAACATGATTAACTAGAACAGAAATTCGACAACATGAATTAGTACCATAGAAAACATAAAATAAAGGTTGTTGACTGTCGCTTATTATCCCGTTACCGAAAAAACGTTAATAAAGTGTAACCTGAACTATTATACTGTGGCGAAAAAGCACAATATCATTACTCATCACATCTTTAGGACAACTTCACTTCCTGGTATCAGATTGTTAAGATGTCTGTAAAACGCGAGTACAAGATTTCATGGTACTTCTGAAGGTGATCTATCTGTAACAATGAAGTAATGACATTCAAAATACTCTAAGCGCTATACATGCTAAAATGTGTCGTCCGAAAATCACCTGACTTGAGCTGTAGGGAATGTTCCGGACAGGATCCATAGATATTCACACCCTATGGGTCTAGAAACGAAATTTCAATGGCAAGTGACTAGGCTATCGGGATCTATAAGTTTATTTCATTTATTCAGAAATTCGTAATGGAGGATATTCTGTTATGGTCCGTGTTCGAAACTTGTGTTGCTATAAAAATGCGAGAAATACAAAGAGCGATCAAAATGGCATAGAGAGGGCAGCTTAAGCGAAGGCAGTTTTCGCCAATAAATTTACTTTGCGAGTTTCAGGGCGAACCGGACGACTGGCGTAATCATTTTCTGATAGATTTGAAAACATATAATTATCCTTTGTCGCCAATTACCTCTCGTATAATATGGAAGAAAATACACTCCTGGGAATTGAAATAAGAACACCGTGAATTCATTGTCCCAGGAAGGGGAAACTTTATTGACACATTCCTGGGGTCAGATACATCACATGATCACACTGACAGAACCACAGGCACATAGACACAGGCAACAGAGCATGCACGATGTCGGCACTAGTACAGTGTATGTCCACATTTCGCAGCAATGCAGGCTGCTATTCTCCCATGGAGACGATCGTAGAGATGCTGGATGTAGTCCTGTGGAACGGCTTGCCATGCCATTTCCACCTGGCGCCTCAGTTGGACCAGCGTTCGTGCTGGACGTGCAGACCGCGTGAGACGACGCTTCATCCAGTCCCAAACATGCTCAATGGGAGACAGATCCGGAGATCTTGCTGGCCAGGGTAGTTGACTTACACCTTCTAGAGCACGTTGGGTGGCACGGGATACATGCGGACGTGCATTGTCCTGTTGGAACAGCAAGTTCCCTTGCCGGTCTAGGAATGGTAGAACGATGGGTTCGATGACGGTTTGGATGTACCGTGCACTATTCAGTGTCCCCTCGACGATCACCAGTGGTGTACGGCCAGTGTAGGAGATCGCTCCCCACACCATGATGCCGGGTGTTGGCCCTGTGTGCCTCGGTCGTATGCAGTCCTGATTGTGGCGCTCACCTGCACGGCGCCAAACACGCATACGACCATCATTGGCACCAAGGCAGAAGCGACTCTCATCGCTGAAGACGACACGTCTCCATTCGTCCCTCCATTCACGCCTGTCGCGACACCACTGGAGGCGGGCTGCACGATGTTGGGGCGTGAGCGGAAGACGGCCTAACGGTGTGCGGGACCGTAGCCCAGCTTCATGGAGACGGTTGCGAATGGTCCTCGGCGATACCCCAGGAGCAACAGTGTCCCTAATTTGCTGGGAAGTGGCGGTGCGGTCCCCTACGGCACTGCGTAGGATCCTACGGTCTTGGCGTGCATCCGTGCGTCGCTGCGGTCCGGTCCCAGGTCGACGGGCACGTGCACCTTCTGCCGACCACTGGCGACAACATCGATGTACTGTGGAGACCTCACGCCCCACGTGTTGAGCAATTCGGCGGTACGTCCACCCGGCCTCCCGCATGCCCACTATACGCCCTCACTCAAAGTCCGTCAACTGCACATACGGTTCACGTCCACGCTGTCGCGGCATGCTACCAATGTTAAAGACTGCGATGGAGCTCCGTATGCCACGGCAAACTGGCTGACACTGACGGCGGCGGTGCACAAACGCTGCGCAGCTAGCGCCATTCGACGGCCAACACCGCGGTTCCTGGTGTGTCCGCTGTGCCGTGCGTGTGATCATTGCTTGTACAGCCCTCTCGCAGTGTCCGGAGCAAGTATGGTGGGTCTGACACACCGGTGTCAATGTGTTCTTTTTTCCATTTCCAGGAGTGTACTTGTGTGAGGAGAACAGTTAGGCCTACTCCACATTACCGGCTGATGGTCACCTACTGCAATTTGGAAACACGCATTGAGTGAAGACATACCCACCACATGTGAAGCCATTTACGCTGTCCTGAAGAAGAATTTCACGGAGACAAATAAAGTACCTTAATTCTTAAGCTAATATATATCAGTTCTGCCAAGTTACACAATTTTTTTTCAGTTTTAGACGTGCTTGAAACTTAGTATATTCTTGGAAATTGTAGGTGTGACCAATGAGCTACAATGGTAGTTTGTTTATGAGGCGGGATTTTCACTTCACTGCATGAAGTCTAGCAACATCCTATTCGAGACTTTTGCACCACAGTATAAAACTTGACTCTGAACTTTAGACAGGGTCCTCGAAAGTTTTACTTCTGGTATTGTGGTACGGTAGTGAATTCTACAGTTAATTTTATTTATTTACATTTTTTGTGTGTAAATCATCAAGCTGATTTCATACATAGGTTGAGTAGATTACTATAGATACCACTTACATACAGTAATGGTACATAAATTTGTCTTAGTGTTGTAATTATATTACATGTTACAAGAGAGGACAAGTAGATTAGAATTCACTGAGTGAATATAAACATTTATTTACTAAGAAGGCTTTTAACTTCATTTGGAACAGCTTTGGTTCACAAGTTTTCAAAGCTGGTGGCAGTTTGTTGAAACATATCTGCCCATTAACATATGGACTATTGTCAGTTATTTTTAATTTTGTCCTCTGCCTGAAGTATTTCCTCTTATTTCTAGTATCATAATTGTGTGTATCACTGTACTTATTTAGTTTGTTTTTACTACTCAGAAAAAATTAAAGTTTATACAAATACAAAGAATATACTGGTAGATATTTATGTTGGGCAAAGGTTTCACGACAGGACTCTGTGGACTTCAGTCCATGCAGTAACCTAATGGTTCTTTTCTGTAACACTAATATTCTGTTCAAGTGCAGGTCTGCCACACAACACCACAGTTCAATACCATAATTAAGAAATGGATAAACTTTTCCATAGTAAACAATTTTTAGTGTTTGGTCGGCACTATTTTTGTCACCTGGCTCATAAGATATAAGCTACTGCTGATTTTCTCACACACAGAAGTAATGTGGTTTACCCAATTGAGATTTTTGTCTAGGTGGACACCAAGAAATTTACTATTACCTGTTTCTGCTGATGTAATACCACAAGTATTGTTTATTTCAGCCTCATGAGAACCAGTTGTTTTAAATGTTAGTAGCTGAGATTTACTGATGTTGGTGTTTAGGCCCTGATGTAGAAAATTGATGGTTACTTCCATCACACCTTTAGTTGCAACTGAGTGTAATTTCTCCAAGTCTTTTTCATAAAATAAGAGGAGGGTGTCATCAGTATAGGTTACTAGATGTGAGTTAAAAGGTTGTGTCATGTCATTGACATAAACCAAAAAGAGAAGGGGACCAAGGATCGATCCCTGCAGTACCCCATGAATTACTGTATCTCTAAAATATCAGAAATCTATTACCTTGTTATCTATTTTACATGAAAGTTTGGTGCACTGTTTGCGATTTGTCAAGTATGTGGTCATTAATAGCATAGACGAGTCCTTGATGTTGTAAGCCTTCAATTTCTTAATGAGTAACCCAGGATTGACTGACTTGGAGGCTTTGGAAAGATCTAAGAATATGCCGGCTGTCTTCATACCTTGGTCTAGGAGAATGTACACTTTATGGAGAAATTCAACAACTGCAGTAATTGTGCACCTAAAGCCTTGCTGTCTTTCTGTCAGCAATTTTTTCTTTGTAAAATAAGCATTGAGCTGAGAAAGGATAGCCATTTCAAAAACCTTATGAAAGGTAGTTTGAAACCTCTTTTGTACTCCCCTTGTTATGTACTGGTTTAACAATGCTTATTTTTAAAGTACCAGGGTAAGTGCTTTCTCTAATGCTACAGTTTATGTGGTGTGCTAGTGATTTAACTATTTCTTTTATGCATTTTTTAACTATTACACTAGAAATAACATCCCATCCGGCTGAATACTTGTTCTTTAATGTGAAGATTGTCTTTGTGATGTCATTTTCTTTAACCTCATTAAATTCAAAACTCGCTGCTTGGGGGGGGGGGGGGGGGGGGCTGGTGCTTCAGTATCTCTCGGTACATTTCTAAAGTGTGTGTTCGATTTTCCTGTTGGTGATATGAAATGTTTATGAAAAAGGTTAAATAATTCTTTGGGTTCTTTCATATTATTACCATCCTGTGTAATGCAAAAGGGTTTACTGTCCCTAGTTGTGGAGGTTTTTCGATGCTTATTGATCAGTTTCCATTATGTCTTGCTTACATTTGTAGATTGAGAGATTTCATTACTGTGTTTTCTAAGGTTTGAAAGTTCTGCCTGAAAGGTTTTCTTAGCTGTGTTAAATTTTTTTTGAAAATGTACAGTCTTGTTGATTTGTATGGGACATCCAGGTCATGAATATTTTGAATATAGTATTTTAACAAGGCTGGATGGAAGTCTGAGTTTGTTATTTCTTCCACTTTAATGGGACAACAGGAATCAAAGTGTCTCAGCAGGATGTTATAAAACTCATCCCATTTGTTATCTGGTCCTTCCACATGGTAGATTTGATCCCACGTCTCCTCAGCTAGTTTAATTTTCAGATATTACTATGGCAAATAACTCGTTTCTTTTCAAACATTTTTGGTATTATTTTAGATGCTGTTTTTCTATATTCTGTCTGTTGTGCAATGTGGTCTGAGTAATGGAAGTCTGTGTTACTAAACTTAGCAGTGTCTTTAGTAGTTTTGTTAATTATTGCATAATCTATCCTGGTAAAGCTAGAATCTGAGACTCTGGTATCCATGGTAATTATGTTTCTAAGATTATATGAAGTTCATACAGCTACAAGTTTCATGCTAGCAATGCTGTTAGAGTTTGCATCAATGTTATGGTCTCCAAGTATAGTAAGGTCATTGGGACCATTTTGCCAAATTATGGTATTGAAGCTGTTGAGAAAATGGATTACATCTGCACCAGGTGGTCTGTATATTAATTTTATTTTATGTTTTACCACACTGACTCCATGCTCTTTCAGTCGAATTTAAATACCACTTACTTATAATATTCCCTCTTCACTGTATTGCTCAAAAATGTAAGTTTCTTACACGTAATATGTTCTCTAACAAAAACTGCCACACCTCCTCCCTTACACTGTTTCCTGCAATAACTGTTTACCAGTACATAACCATCTAGTTTATAACAATTAATTTCATTACATCTTAGACTATGTTCAGTTAATACTAACACTTCTGGTGAATGATACAAATACCTGTAGCATAGTGAATTTCTTCCTAAGGTACTGCACATGCAGATGTATTATCCTAAGTGATGCCTGCATTTTTTCTCTGTTTATACGTCTGTGGATGTTGTTGCGTTCTGTGAGATTAGAACCAAGAGTACTTTCATTGTTGTACTTATCTCCTACATGTGTGATTACACAGAGTACATAGGGCCCACACACATCTAGTTTGCCTGTTTGATCACTGCTGTATTGGTTCTTTTCTCTAAAAAAAGGTTTCAGGATTATAACCTACTGCTATTGGTTGCTTCTTGTTGGTGACTGAGGCACAGAGAACTTTTATTTCATTCACAAACCCTAATTTTCCCTTCCTCTTCAGCTAAACGGCCTAGCGTTTGCTATGACAATCTTAGCCAATGTCACTAGTATAGACACAAAAGATGTAGTATACCATAGTTACTTTGAGTCAGTAGTGAGATATGGTATTGTCTTCTGGGGGAATGCTAGCAACATGACAGAAATATTAACTCTGCAGAAAAAAATTGTCAGAAGCATATGCAGTGCAAAGCCAAGAGAATCTTGTCGGCCATTATTAAGAGATCTTAAGATAATAAGTGTTCCCTCTTTGTATCTGTATGAAATAATTCTTTTCACAAGTAATAACCCTAAACTGTTTTTGTCAAAAAATTTCCAGCATGGTTACGAAACTAGAAACAAAGAAAGCTTCATGCTGCCTACACACAGGTTTAATCTTTTTGCACAGACTCCACAATATATGGGAATGAAAGTAAGCAATAAACTGAAAGAAATAAACTTTAGAAAGGTCCAAACTGAGGCAGTAAAAAGATAATTGTATAGCACCCTGGCGCAGAAATGTTATTACTCTGTTGATGAATTTTTTAATGATTTGACCATCTGAGCAGGATAAAACCAATAATAAATAATATTTAGATTTTATTGTGATTACATAAAAAATATTGTATTCAATGTATAACTGATCATAGTTATAAACTGATGAGTCTCCTGTACAAAAAATCAATTATTTAACTTGTAAATTATGAGACAATAAAATTCTGATTCTGATGTCCATGCTGGGTGTGTTCATCTCTAATTCGATCTTATTGTGAACCATACATTATTTTCGAAAGTACAAGAAGTAAAAGAGTCCCTATGTCCCTGAAAGCACTAGCAACATCTTCCATTATCAACTTCACACAATATTCCGACTGCACTTCTCTTTAGAATAAATAGGGCCTACTTTTGCTTGTGTTTGCTACATCGTCACAGAAGTTATGGCGTAGGATAGCGCTGAGTGAAAGTATGCTATCAATCCATTTTGCAAGTCAACGTAATGAGAGAGATATCTAGGGTACAAAGCAAGTAGAGCTGAGAATTTTGGTTAAGTTATCTACATGATAGCGCGACCTTGGTTTGATGAAATGATACCTATCGGCATCTAATAAAAGAGCAGTTGGGTGAAGCTCTTTGTTAACATCTGCAGTCACTTCCCTCAGTTGTTATTTGCATGTTTTCTGTCTTGTAGATAAACGAATAGAGTTGCAAAATACGAGTAATAGTGTAGTGTTATCCACAAGATAAACCTGAAATTGCTTCTCATTTGGGCCGTCATCATCGGAATCATTCAGAAAGCAGAGTATGTCAAAATACCACAGACTTAGCAACAATCATGTGTGTGTCCCATATACTTCAATAAGCTCAATGAGCTCTACAATCCTGACGTGTATCTGCCATTTAAAATCCACTGTGTGCTTACAGACAAGAAACGCTAGACTGAACAAACAGTTGACAAACACGTTTCGCGCAGCAGATTTGTGTTCACACACTATCATTTGCTTGCGTATATTTGGTTGATGCAAACAGATTTGAGCAATTTCGCTCTGACCTCCAACTTCAAGTTTCTGGTTTGTGCGCATCTCATATATATTCAAATCTCCTGCTCACACAACACGACCCTTCTGCGCAGATGTGATGTGTACAGATATATCATTGCGTGTGGATGGGCTTTAAGGAACCATTATTTTTAAGAAATGTTTTATTGTTGAACTAGTTCAATGATCTAGTTCATTTTTAATGTTAAAACATCAATAAATTACACTAATATGTCAGAAAGCAAAATCTTTTCCTACTGCCACGTACAGCTACTGTCAACCTGTGTGACCTAACAGCAATTGTGTTATAACAAGGGAGCTGTGTTGCCATATTAATGCCTAAGAGAAAATTCCGCTAACAGCAAAATAAGTTATTTTGCATTGCACTAATATACATTGTACGATATTTTATTATGGTTATAAGTGTTAAAAGGCATGCAGTTATACGTTATTTGTAATGTTATTTATCTACCCCACATTTTTGATACCATATAAGATAACAAAAGTGTTGATTAATTTATTTAAATAATGATTTCTGTTGGATTTTAAATTCAAATTCGAGTTCTGTGATAGACAGAAATGGTGCGAATGCAGTTGTGCTCGAAATGTTTCTAGCTCTCGAAGACAGAGCTGAAGTTTTTGGCAGAATATCAGTTGTATCTCCTGTATGTAGCCATCACTCCTACTTTGCTTAATAATTCCGGTGGTAATTTGTAGTTTTACAGCACATTCCCATCCTATTAACCAAAAAGAAAAGCGACAGAGAGAGAGAGAGAGAGAGAAAGAGAGCAAAGCTCTGCCTTCTGGCCCAGACAGGCCAATCGGGACCGACCGATCACCATGTCATCCTCTGCCGATGGCGTCATTCATTTGCAGTATGGAGGGTCATGAGGTCAGCACACCACTCTCCTGGCCGTTACTGCCTTCTTGATCTTGGTGCCGTTACTTCTTATTCAAATAGCTCCTCAACTGGCAACGTGAAGCTGACTGCAGTCCATACACCCCATTCCAATCCTCCCACCAAGGAAAGATCCGTGGCACTGCCTAGAATTGAACCCGGCTCCTCCTCATCACAGCCAGGCACTTTGACCAGTGAGGTACAGAGGAAGACTCATCCCAATAAGCCCTACTGATATTATAATTATTGAATTTAACACTTTTAATGATGTTCAACTCTGTAGTTTGGTTTTCACAATATTCATGTTATTGAAAATTCTTTCCACCTCTGCATTTTACCTTGGCAACACCAGTAAAGAACTTGTTATATCCACTAAACACTCAACAGAATAACACCCGAAGTATCTTTATGATTTGCCACCACGTGCCAGAAATGCAGGTTCTCAGAAGTTTCTTTCCATTTAACAGATGTTAAATTTTGCAGCTTAAAATCTGCTTTTCTGACCGTTTCACTGGGGACTTGTAGATGATTCATTATTGGTATAAGTGATTCTTTGAGTAGTCGCAAAGAATTTGAAACTGACAACATTAACATACTGGCATTTCTCAAAACCTTTACATAATCAGGGGGTATCGTTTGAAGTTCAGTACGTAACTTAGGAAGGAAAGTAATGCACCTTTTCTTAAATTCGGTTTCATTTCCATAGGCAGTTTTAAATTTTGTAATTTTTCCTCAGTTACAAATTATAAATGTGCATGATAATGAATATAGCTTTCAAGATTCTCTGTTAAGAAATCCTTCCTCTATGGTATGTTGAGGGACCGATTTTCTTCGCAATGTCCTCAACAAAAGTTTTTAGATTCTCTAACAGCTTGGATGGATCTGCAACCAAGGCTTTAAACAACTCATTCACCATCTGCACTTTGGCGTAACTGCACTAACAATAAAAAGCCACCTAGTGAGTCACGTGAACAACTTTTCTAGTCTTGTGTCCATCATTTATTGTGGCAAACAGGGCTTTGTAAAGTCTTTGACATAGAACCTGGCCGTTGCCAGACTGCTGCAGAGAATATGGCGAATTCGTTTACTTAAGGTAGCGAATATAACTGGTCACCCCTCAGAATTTTGTCTGACCATAAGCACGATCTGGGAGCACTGTAGGATGTGGAAGTGTATGGAAGAACTGCTGTCACTCTTCACGAGCCGTTACGTAACTGTATCTGCTCATTGTCTAGTGGGAAATGTTGCGCAAAGTAGATATAAAGTCGCGAATTGGAGACCCCTCGATGTTTTTTTTTTTTTTTTTTAGTGGTATTCCAGGAGTTTGCTGAAGTTATGTCTGATGGAACGTCAAAGATGCTTTGTTTCACTATCAAACACAACAATAATAGCAAAAACGTCCAGAAAAAATTCCGCAAAACAGCTTGTGGCTGCGCCAAGACCAAAACTAGTTGATGCAAGATGGTTTCGTCACCCTACAGCGGCCACCGAACACCAATTATATGCTACGGACCATACGCCACCTCCCACCTCACACCAGGTGCCGTCCGACCAGGCGAAAAAGGCGAGGCGCTATGAGTGTATTATCAACCGTCATTTTCTTATTTGCAATTCTAGTATTTATTTTGTAGCTACATATTGGATTCTGCGTGCCTGAAGCTTATGAATATTCTTCAAGTGTTGTAAAATAGAGTAGCAAGTCGAAAAAGGTCTAACACTGGAGACGTATTACTCGCCATGGAATTAACAAACGGTTGAAGGCAACAAAGGCAGCTCAGAACCCTTGTATTACGTGTGCGGGGTTAGTGCTTTTGGGAAAACACCTCAGAAAAGGATTTACTTGTTTCAAGAAAGATTGTACTGGAATGAACTATTTTTCACATTCAGAAAGTCTCGATAACAGACGTATGTTATGAACTACGACCATTTAAACATGTGACATTTGCATTCTCTAGGCAAGGTTCAGAAGTCAGGAGTAGAAGTACTGCATGCTTTAATTCAAAGCAACAAAAGCCAAAGGGATAACTATTGCTGCATTTTTGCTTGAACGTTATCAGGTCACTCGTTGAGAATTCCCATGCAGTAATGTTACCAGTGATGAGTTATAATGTCTTTATGTTAACTTCTCAAGAAGAAGTTAATGGCTAAATCCTAACAAAAAATATATACTTGAGAAAAGGGCAATTTGAACATAATATATCCCATCTGGTGGCTCAAACCACTCCCTAGGGGTGTGCATATCGCAGCTGGTATTTTTTGACAGCAACTAAGACACCTTTCAGTTGCAGTGTAAGAAAAACAACCTACAAAATTGCATCATGTGTTGCTACTATAAGGTCATGCACTCTTCTGATTCCACAAACAAATCTATCCAAAAGTTCGTTTTAAAAATCATCCCTCACGCACTTATTCTTCTTATCTTAACCCCTTAAATGTTTACCGTTCTTGTTCCTTTCCGAAAAACGACCACGAAAATGCTATTGTGGACAAGAATGCATTTCAGACATGGTTTGACGACATATTTAACTTAGATACAGTAGAATTCTACAGGTGTGCAATCAGTCAACTACCTAAGCATTGTCAGACTGTTTTAGATAATGTGATAGAATAATCTGTTGATGATTAATTTCTCTCACATATGAAATAATTCTGCATTGTACTAATACAAATGAAATACTACTTACCACAAAAACCATACACCCACCGCAAGTCTATTGTAATAAAACGTAAGATATCTTTAACACAAATAAACCTATATCGGCATAAATTAGCGAGATATTACTCATATGGACTAAGAAACAATCTAAATTTCATTGCTGTCACATGTCACTATAAAGTTGCATAGAAATGTGGCACTTTGCTTCGCAGCTGACAACGTTACCTCAGAGCTAGCAAAGAGTTGCTCAATTCGTCTCTCCCTTATTGCCCAAGTGGTAACTACAACAGCTAATCCGCAACGCAAAGTGAGATTAGTTGCTCTTTCCACATAGAATAACTTTCCTGGACTCAAAACCAAAAACTGATATCCTTATTTCAGACCTTATGTACGAATGACTCAGGATATTTAACGAAAATGGCACAAATAGCTGAAGTGAATTTTGCTGGATAATTCAGTGCCACCCAGGAAGTGACTCGTCTTCAACAGAGTTGCCAAAATATCGTGCATTGTTGCCAAGACTTAGTTAGACTACTAGCAGAAAGAATATCAGCCAACGTATTCCTTGAGTCGGCTGCGAAGTGCCTATAGATTCTGTCTCAAAGATGAAGCTGCCGAGGGTCGGAATACCAAAAGCATATGTCATTGAGTCTTATTTGCATTTCTGTATCTATGGACTAGAACGTAGTTACTAATAATACTCAGCTGCATCGTACATCGACAACCGTCACAATTATTTTGTGTTTTTCTGTCTTCAGCATACTGGAAACTAGAAGGCTCATTACCAGACGTGACAAACATTTTTGGAGCACCTATAGTGTTTATACTGTCAACGTTATGAGGAGTCAACACATATTTTTATAATTATAGACTTATAAAATATTTTTCTTTAAATTTCTGTCGTTGGAACTATCCCCAAAAGAGAGGAAAGAGGAGACAACCACACAGCATTGATTGGAAGAACTCGAGAAAATACATAGAAGCTCTGCCCTTCACTTCATTTTCTTAACCTTCTATTGTTACTTTGGGTCTCAGTCTTAAGCGTATTGCAAATAGAAATTCTCATTCATAAAGCACTTTTCGCTTTTCTTGAGCAGTAACAATTATACTGTAATCGTTGTGAGTATATGACAGTATCAACTGCATGATCAGATTCTTTGAATGTGGTTGTGTTATGTTGTCCATTCGATTTGAATGATGGGTGGTGATGCAGTTTAGTGCTTAATACAAAAGTAAAGATAGTGGAAACTGCCTTATGAATAAGAATTTTTAATTCCAGTACATCTAAAACTGAGATAAACAACAATACAAGGTTAACAAAATGAAGTGAAAGGCAGAGCCTCTATGTATTTCCTTGAGTTCCTGTAATCAGTGCTGTGTTGCTGTCTCCTCTTTCCTCTCTTTTGGGGATAGTGCCAATGACAGCAATCTCAAGAAAAATGTCTTCTGTCTATAATTATAAAAAAGATGTGTTGCCTGCTTGTAACGTTGACACTATAAACACTGAAGATGCTCCAAAAATGTTAATCACATCTGGTGACGAGTGTTTTAGTTTTCAGTATGCTTAAGACAGAAAAACACAAATAATTGTGACAATTGTTCATGTTTGATATTTAGTTTACAGACTGTGGACCTGTGAATTGTTAGTAGCTACACAGTAGTCTCTAAACCTAGTTACAGAAATGCGAATAAGATTCAGTGTCGTATACTTTTGGTATTCCCAACTTTGGCAGCCCCATGTTTGAGACAGACTGTGTAATCACTTCACAGCCGACTCACGGAACACATCAGTTGGTATTCTTCTGCTAATGCAGGATATCTTTGGCAACCCTTCCTGGACGGCACCAAATTATCCTGCTAAATTCACTTGATCTATTCGTATCGTTTTCATTGAGTAACCTGAGTGATTTGCACATAACATGTGAAATAAGTTTATCAGTCTACACTGATCAGCCGGAACATTATGACCACCTACCTAATAGCCAGCATGTCCACCTTTGGCATAGATAACAGCATGGCATGGAAGCAATGAGACCTTGGTAGGTCGCTGGAGTGAATTGGCACTACATCTGCACCCACAAGTCACCTAATTCCCATAAATTCCGGGAGAGGGCCGATGGGCTCTGACATCACATTCAGTCGGATCCCAGATGTGTTTGATCAGGTTCAGACCTGGCTAGATGGGGCCAGCACATCAAATGGAACTCATCAATGTGTTCCTCAAACCACTCCATCACACTCTTGGTCTTGTAGTGTGGCGCACTATCTTGTTGAAAATGACCACTGCTGTTGGGAAATGTGATCATCATGAAGGTGCCTCGTGCTCTGCGACCAGTGTGTGATACTCTTTGGCCATCATGGTGCCTTGCATGAGCATAACAGAACCATGGTCAGCTTGTCTCTGTCCTGCAGTACAGGTGTCAAGGAACTGTTCCTTTGGAAGGTGACGGATTCTCATCCTCCCATCAACATGATGAAGAAGGTATCAGGATTCATCAGACATGCAATGTTCTGCCACTGCGCCAACATGCAGTGCCAATAGTTTCGTGTCCATTCCAGTTGTAGTTGCCAATGTCGTTGTGTTAACATTGCGACATGCATGGGTTGTCAGCTGCAGAGGCCCATCGTTTTCAGTGCTCGGTGCACTGTGTGTTCAAACACACTTGTACTCTGTCCAGCATTAGAGTCTGATGTTAGTTCCGCCACAGTTCGACACCTTTCTCGTTTTACCAGTCTGCCCAGCCTATGACATCCATTTGTAATGAGGAGTGGCCGCCTAACCCCACAATATCTGGATATGGCTTCACCTTGGTTGCGCCACATATAGAAGACATTCATCACAGCATTCCTCAAACACCTGAAAAGTCGTGCGGTTTCCAAAATGCTCAAGGCCGTGAAAATCTGCCCATGGTGAAACTCAGATAGATCCCGTGCCTTCCTCATTATACACACGGACAGCACTCTCAGTCATATTACATGCACCATGCGTGTGACTAGCAGTCATTCCTCGCCAGGTGATTTTGCTATCTTCTGGACGGGTTTATATCGATAGGAGATCGGTGGTCATAATGTTCTGGCTTATCAGTGTATGGTTTTGAATCCAGGAAGGTCGTTTCACGTGGAAATTACAACTAATCTCGTTTTTTATGTTGCAATTTAGGAGTTGTAGCCACCACTGGGCAATAAGGGTGAGACGAACAGAGCAGCTCTTCGCTTGCTCTGCGGTAATGTGATCACCTGTGAAGCAAAGGCTGCTTTGACTCCATTTCCAATCTCACAGAAGACCAGATCTACGTGCAAAAGATCTGGCAGAGAACCTGAGAAACTTCTGGTCCTGTGTAAAATCGCTAGGCGGGTCTAAGGCTTCCATTCAGTCCTTTTTGACCAGTCTGGTGTGCCAGTTGAAGATAACAAAACGAGAGCAGAAGTTTTAAATTTCACGTTCAAAAAATCGTTGACACAGGAGAATCATGCAAGCATACCGTCATTTGACCATCAGACAGACTCCCATATGGACGACATTGTAGTAGGCATCCCTGGCATAGAGAAACAACTGAAAGATTTGAAAGCAAATAAATCAGTCGGTCCGGATCCAATCCCAATTCTGTTTTATGAAGAGTACTCTAGGGCATTGGCCCCTTACCTAGCCTGCATTATCGTGAATCTCTCGGCCAGCACAAAGTACCAAGTGAATGGAAAAAAGCGCAGGCGACTCCAGAATATAAGATGGATCAAAGAACGGACCTGCAAAATTGCAGACCAATATCTGTAACTTCAGTTTGCTGCAGAATGCTTGAATACATCCTCAGTTCGATTATATTAAACATTCTTGAGACTGAGAATCATATCCACGAGTCAGCGTGGTTTTAGAAAACATTGCTAATGCGAAACTCAACTTGTCCTTTTCTCACATGATATAGTGCGAACTATGGGTAAGGGCCACAGGCAGAGTCAATATTTCTAGATTTCCGGAAAGCATTTGAGACGGCGCCCCATTGCAGGCTGTTAACGAAGGTACGAGCATATGGAATGAATAAGTTCACATATATATGAGTGGCTCAACGTCATCTTAACTAACAGAACCCAGTATGTTGTCCTTGACGGCGAGTGTTCATCAGAGGCAAGTGTATCGAAGGAGTGCCCCAGGGAAGTGTGATAGGATCGCTGTTGTTCTCTATATACATAAATGATTTGGCAGACAGGGTGGGCAGCAATCTGAAGTTGTTTCATGATGATGCTGTGGTGTATGGTAATGTATCGAAGCTCAGTGACTGTAGGAAGATACAAGATGACTCAGACAAAATTTTTAGTTGGTGTGATGAATCCCAGCTAGCTCTAAATCCGGAAAAATTTAAGTGAATGCGGATGCGCAGGAAGAGAAAACCTGTAATGTTCGGATACAGTATTACTAGTGTCCTGCTTGACACAGTCAAGTCATTTAAATAACTAGGTGTAACGTTGCAAAGTGACATGTCAAAACTGTGCTAGGGGAGGCGAATGGTCGACTTCGGTTCATTTTAGGAAAGTATGGTTCATCTGTGAATGAGACCACACATAGGACACTAGTGCGACCTATTCTTGAGTGCTGCTCGAGGCCGGCCGAAGTGACCGTGCGGTCCTAGGCGCTGCAGTCTGGAACCGCGAGACCGCTACTGTCGCAGGTTCGAATCCTGCCTGGCTGTGTGTGATGTCCTTAGGTTAGTTAGGTTTAATTAGTTCTAAGTTCTAGGGGACTAATGACCTCAGAAGTTGAGTCCCATAGTGCTCAGAGCCATTTGAACCATTTTTGCTGCTCGAGTGTTTGGGATCTGGTTGCATTTCAGAGGCAGGCTGCTAGATTTGTTTCTGGTAGGTTCGAACAACATGTAAGTATTACAGAGATGCTTTGGGAACTCAAATGGGAATCCCTGGAGAAAGGACGACATTCTTTTCGAGGAACACAATTGAGAAAATTTAGAGAACCGGCATTTGAAGCTGACTGCCAAACGATTCTACTGCCACCAACATACATTGCACATAAGGACCACGAAGATAAGATACGAGAAATTAGGGCTCATACGGAGGCATATAGATAGTCGTTTTCCCTCGCTCTATTTGTGAATGGAACAGGAAAAAAAACGACTAGTAGTGGTACATGGTACCCTCCGCCAAACATCGTGCAGTGGTTTTCGGAGTGTCTATGTAGCTGTGGATGTAGATGTAGATGTAGATGAACCATGTAAGCACATGATTTTTTCAGGGGGAAAGTAATAGTCATCCAGAGAGAGGAGGGTCTGAGGTTCAATCACATCAGATGTGACGCAGAGGTAACGAGCTAAGATCTTCTGTCTCAGTCGTCAAATGCTGGACGATGAGACGCACATCAAGTGATGTTCATCAGTCTTCAGGAGGCGACAGTCATGGTAAAGGTGGCAGTCTATTAATCTGATAGCGTGGAGCTCGTATATCATCACATATTTTTTGTTGGTGACCTGACACCACGTCGTATGCATGGCGCTAGGCAGAGAGTGGTGGTGTATCGTTTTCCACACTCATGGCCAATGGACATTTTACTTGGTTTCTACCACATTATGTGGAGCCACCCACAGTAGGCTAGTGATCTTTTACCTTCGGTGAGCGCATTGTAGGGACAGTTTATCACATAGTTGTATTTCAGAATGAATGTCATGACATGCGCCACCATCACTGGCGAGATGTTAGAGACCAGCACCAGAACCCCCAATAGATGACCTGTGAGGGAGGTGCTTTGGGTGGTCCATCGTTTCCACATATTGCTCATATAGGGGGCAGCTGCCTGTGCCCGGACATTAAACAGTCCCAGCCCTCCATCGTGCTGGAGGAGGGTAAGAGTGTCGTAAGATACTTTAAATAGGTGTCCCTTGGACAGGAAATAACCAAAGACTACCTGAAGCCTGCGACCTATCACCACTGGTAAGGAGCAGACCTGCGCCACGGGACTGAGTTTTCATGCTACTTAGAGGTATAGGTTTTCCACATGTTGCAGCTGGTTCAAGTCCAGGAGCGGGCTTTGGTGCACCATCACGTGTACAATACGTAATATTTAGCGATAGTTTGCCACAGCGATTCCGCACACATCCTTTGTAAACGTGACTCCCAAATATCTCAAGTCAGTAACTGGCAGAAGGGGACGGCAGCATCTTGCCAAAATCCATGCCCTGTAGCAACGCCACTAACATGCTGATGTTCAGAAGACTGGCATGACCTGTCCATATCACTCGATCCAGCTTAGTACACTGAGAACCTCATCAGTGGGATGAACCAGCAGTAGCAGGTCGTTGACATATGCACTATAGTGGAAGGTGATCCAGTTTAGTACAATGTAGATTTCATCTCTGGCACAAATCAGCAGTAGTAGGTCATTGGCTTACGTACTATAGTGGAAGGTCTTGTCCCGCAGGGTGATGACAAATAGTCTGCAGCTGAGACCACTGAGGAATGGCTCGAGTGTGATTGTGTGATGTTAGGTAGAAAGGGACAATCTTGCAGTAGAGACTTTTTAATGTGTATTGGGCCCACTGCTACATAGACACTCCGCAAACCACTGCACGGTGTTTGGCGGAGGGTACCATGTACCACTACTAGTCGTTTTTTTTCCTGTTCTATTCACAAATAGAGCGAGGGAAAACGACTATCTGTATGCCTCCGTATGAGCCCTAATTTCAGGGGGAAAGTAATAGTCATCCAGAGAGAGGAGGGTCTGAGGTTCAATCACATCAGATGTGACGCAGAGGTAACGAGCTAAGATCTTCTGTCACAGTCGTCAAATGCTGGACAATGAGAGCTGGCTGCTGCCAAAAGGCAGTGCAGGGTGTTGATGAGGCTCAGGGGAAATCCCATACAGTCCATCACCTGTAGGAGGAAGTTATGGTGCACTGTATCAAAGGTCCAATTGAAATCGAAGAAGACGATTTCACCTCTCAGGTGGCATGCTGATGTGATCACCATTAAGTTGCTGCAGTCCTTGGTGACCATCTGTTGTGTGTTGGCATCTCCTCCCCCCCCCCCCCCCCTGCGACATCTGTTTGTTCCAGGGTTAGGTGTCATCGACAATATCATCTTAACGCAGCCTGCAAATTGCCTGGCGAAGACCTTGTAGTCAGTATTCAACATGTAAGTGGCCAATAGTCATTGATTGATTGCTCCTCCACTGGCTTGTGTGCTGGTATAAGAAGTCCTTCGACTAAAGCAGGCGAAACAGTGCAATCCAGGGACATGAGTTCACTGAATACTGTAACACAGCAGGGCATCATGGAGTCACGGAGAGTCCAGTAAAACTATTGTTAATCTGTCCTGACGATAGCCTTGTCCAAGGTGTGCCCAACCTCTTCAGGCAAGACTTCCTCTGTTAATGCAGTCACTGTTGCCCTGTTGATTGAGCACATCACCGACTGGTAATGCTTCTGCAGTGACCTCATTGTCTACAGTGTTTTCCTGGTAAAGATGACGAAAATGATTTTTCATGGCTTTTACTATAATGGCTTGAGTTTTACAGGAGCAACTGTCTCATTCCTTAAGACATGTGATTAACCGTCAGCGGTTTCAGCGCATGCCCGCCACAATAAGGTGTATGGTGGGTACCTCTGCGTCTGTTCAGTCATGTTGTTGCGAGTGGACTGTGGTGCCTTCTGATTGGCGCTTCGTAAATAGTACTATGTGAGCATTGATTCAGTGTCATTCTCATTGTCTGTCTCGGGATTGGGGTAGAGTGTCGAGGTCCCTGAACGCCGTATCGTAAAATTCCAGGGTCTGCTGGTACCATGCAAGCATGTCTTTGCCAAACTGCACAAGTGTCTTGCAGATTACCGGTATAACACAGAGGAGCCACCATGCCGAAGTTTAGGCACACTGAGAGTGACATCATTTACAGTTGGCCCACATTGCAGCGGCTTGGCGACAGCAGCCCAAGTCATGGAGGTAAGTTACGTTCCTCTTCCAAAGGCTGTTGCTATGCCAGACTTTTGAGGATGGAGACGCATTGTGCAGAAATAGGTGCTGTGGTCGGAGAAGGCCAAAGGCCATCATTCAGTAGTCACCACTCTCGTTGTAAGACCTTGTAACACATGTATGTGATCTAGTCGGCTCACCAAATGGCTGGTAAGACGTGTGTGTCCAGAACTGTCGCTGGGTATCACAAATAATGCAAGTGAAGATCGTGAATCACCATATCCATTTCCACACAAGGTGTGTATTGTGGGATTTGGTCCTTGGGATGAAGGGAGCAATTAAAGCCGTTGTGTCAGCCTCAAAGTCGGTGTCCTGTGGGAGCAGTTCTCCTTCCTCCGGTGAATGTGAACTGTCATGTTACAGCACACCTAACTTTCGGTGTTTTGGTGAACACTGTATTCATGAGTGGGTTTCCATGCCAGACGATGGCATTGACCACGATCGCCAGCACAAAGGCTTCAGGTGGTACGATAAGTGAATTGATTGCTACGCTGCTGTCGGCATTGCCTGAGGTGTTTGGTGATATCAGTGGTGTTATATGTTCTGCCGCTGGCCACGCTGACTGATCGGCCAGGTGCCAGTATGCAGGGGGTTGCTCCGGCACAGCGACGTCGGTCTTTTGCGTCTGGACAGGCGGTGACGCTGTGAGTGCCACTGCATAAGTCACTGGGAGGATTGTTGGCGTTGGTGGAGGCACCATGTCCGACAGTGAAAGTTGCGCATTCCGACGCTGGAGGCGCTCAGAACGTAGGTGACCTTCCTTGCCACATCCATAACACGTTTTAGACTGGCTGTCATAAACACCTATAACCTGGCGGCCTCTTGTCAGGAGGTATGGTGGTATGTGTCGTCAGAATTGAGAGAACACTTCGGATACTCTGTTGAGAACTGGATACGTCTTAAATTGGGTCCACTTTCCTGCCATGTATTCTTGTGCCATGCTGTAGAGACGGAGCGCCGCCACGGCTGTTGCTGCTGGTAGTTTGAAGGGTAAATCGAATATGCATACAGTACACAGTACTACTCCGGAATGATCAACCTCGACGTTGTCAACATTTCCTTCTGCAAGGCCGGCCGGTGTGGCCGAGCGGTTCTAGGCGCTACAATCTGGAACCGCGCGACCGCTACGGTCGCAGGTTCGAATCCTGCCTCAGGCATGGATGTGTGTAATGTCCTTAGGTTAGTTAGGTTTAAGTAGTTCTAAGTTCTAGGGGACTGATGGATAACCTCAGAAGTTAAGTCCCATAGTGCTCAGAGCCATTTGAACCTTTTGCGTGGCAAAAGCAGAGTCCTTGCATCATCTCTCGAACGACCTTGTCACATGTAACATCTTTAATAAGTTTCACATAGACCGTATTACATATGATCGAAAAGTGGATGCCGACGAATTCGAGACAGGATCCTGGACACCTCCTTTAAAATGCGGTCGACATCGAATGCTTTTGGTCTAGCAAAGTCGTTTTGAAAAGCAAATTTCAATGTTGATTTTCTGTACTAATTCGCCATGACGTTGTCGCGCATCAGCGTCACGTTAGTGTCAGTCAGAGGAAGTGAACAAAGCTAGCGTGCTCGTGGCGCAGGTGGAAACAAGCAGCATATCCGCTCCGTGTGGCTACTAAAGCCCGCCACGTCCATGAGATCGCGAGCAGATGTAGCTGTGTAACTGCTCGCGAAGTATGACAGCAGTTCCTCATACACTTCCGCACCCTACAGTGTTGCCACATCACGCATACGGCTGGACATATTTCTAAGGCGTGGCCGGTTAGACTGGGCGCTTGAAGTGAACGACTCCGGCGCCCGGCCGGCAGCCAGGTATTATCTCTAAGTCTGTACATGGACTGGCGTACAAGAGAATGGGCAGATTAGTTATAAGTTTCTCGTACACAAATCATGAAGAGACTGGGGCATTCATTTTGCAACCCAGCACAAATTCTATTGTTGATCCCTGTCGCTACAATTGCGTTATCAACACTAATTCTTTTCATGTGGGATGCCAATTCTCTTGGAAAATTCTCTCATGTCCGGTTCTTTATTATGACATAATATGCGATCTGTTAATGCTGTGTGCACGAGGAAATGAAAATGTGCACTTGAAACAGAGCGAAGTTGAAACTAGCCAATAGTGTGAAATGGAAAACTATGTTTCAAATAAATTTACTGTCGCTGCAGAAAATAGCTGTTCATTTTTTTGATTAATAAAAGCCAATCTCTTTAGCAAATCGACAAGAATGACGTCAATGTTCTGCAAGACGATAAATGCTGCTAATGACATGGAAATAAAATCAAATAAGAAGGTTGAAATTCCTAACATGTTATTTTAGCCTATCGTGATTATGTGCACGCATTTTAATTCAGCTGATAGCTCCCAGCCACAGAAATCGGTTTTGTTTTTATTTGACATGAGTGCTGTACAGGAAGTGAAAACAGAAGACACCAAAATAACGAAACATAAACACAGATCACAAGGAGACTACCCCCACTCCAACTCAGCGAGCTATGAACATGTGCGGATCTTGCAGCCTGAGAGCGACAGGGACAAAAATTCCTGGTAGATTCTGGCAATTCACTGCTCAAACAGCTAACAGTCACTCTCCAAGTAGCCAGAAGCGAAAGAAGGCGCTCCTTGAGGTCTGCGAATGTGTATGAGCCCAGTGGCAGCCGCTTGAGCAATCCTAATGACATGCAATCAGTGGCGGCTCGTAACTGCAATCAAGTGGGGCTGCTACTCCAAAAAGTTTTAACCTTTGTTTTAAATTTGTGTAAAAGGAAACACCAATGTAAAACATAAAACAAGAAAATTAGTTCAGAAACTCGCCAAAATCCTATAAGAACACAATCAAATATGTGGAATAATCGTGTCTACTGCCGGATGTTTGTGTCGCTCTGGCACAATATTTCGGCCACGTAACTCGTTGCCTTCTTCAGGTGCTACCAGTCTCAGGTAGCACCTGAAGAAGGCAACGAGTTACGTGGCCGAAATATTGTGCCAGAGCGACACAAACATCCGGCTGTAGACCCGATTATTCCACATGACAATCAAATACTTTTTCTTACTTTAACCTAAATTGTTACAGTTAAAGTTTGGTCTATTCATTTAAAAAGGAAATCCATTGGTCTTGATTTAATTTTCTCAAAAAGTTTAAAAATTTTCTCTTTGAGCTTTTTTTGACATGTGATGAAATTTTTCTCCATTGAAAGCATTGTAAGCGCATTTGGTCTTTTCTAATCTATAGTGTTTTATAGAAAAGTCTTTATTCTTTTCAGTGTTGAAAAATAGCCTTCTGCCTCTGATGTAGTTTTAGGAACTGTCAGGAGAACTTTTATTAGTTTCGTAACTTCTCTAAGAAAATTGTCTAGATTTTTTCCAAGATAAATTTTAGCAGCTCAGTTAATCTGCAATATTCATGAATACCAGACCTGCAATCAGTGGCGGATACAGAGAAGCCTCAAGGAGGGGGCGCTAAAGATACCTTGAGCCACCTTTACTTTTACCGTAATGAAAATACGATGACGCGGACGCACATGCTACATAGTATAGTACAACCACTCGATTACTCGATACAGACTGACGAAAGAAAAGAACGAATAGCGTGCGGGCTGACTGGCGGGGGCGGCGCGGGTGGCCAGGCGGGGGGGGGGGGGGGGGGACTGTGCGGCCTCATATTTATCCGCCACTGCCTGCAATATACTTTTAGCTTCATTTCAAGCTTTTCTCTGTAAATCATGTGATGTGCTTCAGTGGTCAGTAGTATCTCTCGTATACGATGTTCGTTCTTAAAACAAGTGTTACGTTGCAGAATAATCTCGTTGTAGATGCTTAAAAACTTTTTTAAAACCCTGCCCTGCGAGCTCAGAGCCAAGGAGGTTAGCTAACGTCCAGTGTGCCAACTTAAATGTCAACAAGGCGTACCAAAATGTTCAAATGTGTGTGAAATCTTATGGGACTTAACTGCTAAGGTCATCAGTCCCTAAGCTTACACACTACTTAACCTAAATTATCCTAAGGACAAACACACACACCCATGCCCGAGGGAGGACTCGAACCTCCGCCGGGACCAAGGCGTACCGCCGAAGTAATGAACGGCAGAGCATCAGATCAGTATTGCCACAAAGCCTTCCAGCAAGGGAAGCAGAAATACAAGCACTGTTACATAACAGTGTAGTATGAAGTAAAACACGGTAACTTCTGCGTCAGAGGGAGACTGCACTACTCAAACGTTTCAAAAAGACCCGACCGCGGCGATCCGGAATAATTTCTGAATTACCATAGCGAGGCAGGAAGCGCCGACGAGACCAATAAACGAGTGCAAACGCAGTCATGCACCCAGAGCCACCGTATCATAGGCGCAGGCTCGGGGCTCGGCTTTTTAAATAACGAGGCTTTCGTAGCGCAAAGACATATCCAGTCATGCATTCATGCTGTTTGTGTCGCTAGAACCACCGACAATGACGGTCTATTGGGTTTCAGTGAAACCATGACAAGCTGATTGGTATGGACTGCCGGCTACCTGCTTGGTCACTTTAAAATCGAGACGCAGTCAACAGATACAAATCATAGTCACAGTCAGCTGTTGTTGCCAACTGTGACATCGTGGATGAGCAACAGACTGGTATATGGCCAGTCCTCCTCCACTGAGGGTCAGTTATGGATGACCTGCAAGCTATCATACCTATAACATCCATTCGCACAGCTTTCTGGCCAACTCATGAACATCTGCTGGAGTCTTGGTCCATCCATGGCGGATGACCAGGGTCTAGTCTTCACGGCAACCAACATCCTGGACCATACAGATGGCTGTCCTAACCTGAGCACACAACAGACTGTATATGAGAGTGCTGAGGTGTTCTGTACTGTATTGTACAGTAGCACGTCTGGGTGGGCGACGCCTTCCCGTCTCCACGCTGCTGTCAGCTCAACACAGGACCGTGACTCACTGGCCTGCAGCTCCAACGTCAAAACTCGCTGAAAGAGCACCAGCACTTCGTCGTGGCTTACTCTTATGCCCAGCCACTGTCTAACACACTGAGACATTCATAGCTCTGTGAACTCAACCTGGAAAATAAATGTTATTACGGATACTTTGTGTCACTAATGCCTCCGGGTGTAAACTGGACCACATTCTCATTCCGTGCCTGGTCTCTTGCACAGAACGGGATATAGCTACCCAGATCTCAATGTTAGAAAAGCATTTGTCGTTGAACAATTTAGCAGCTACTAAGTGTTCAGTGGAAGGATATCTGGGCAATATATTAACACATAAATAGTCATACAGTTCCTCAGCTGTTACCATGAGTGTCTTTGAAGGATTCTCACAGTACTTTCAGTTTCCCAATTCTAAAATAGTTTAAATATTCTCATATATTGATTAACTTTAAACACATCGACTTCTTGGACTGCATTTGGTTATAAATTATTTCAAAATAAGGCACAGGTTATGAAAAAGCTCTAACCAAAACTTGAAATAATCATCACTGAGGTATTTTTATTTCCTATTGCTTCTGCAATTGTTTGATGTTCACTGAATTTCAGTAAGACTGGTTCTCAACGGTTGCAGTTTTCATGAACTCTGTCTGTGGTGTGTATGTTGAAGTTCCGTCTTGTAGAAGATGGACTTGGAATACTGACATTTATATGCTTCTTGAGAATGGACGCACATTGCGGTGTTTTTGAGAAGAATATTGGAATAGCCAGAATGTTAGAGAACAATATTCTTACGCTTTGTGTAATACTTGTGGAATTTTCATTACTAAATTACGCTGATGTGTGCAACAGTAAATGAAATGGGCATAATCTGCTTTGATATTTGCTTGAATCCATGCCTTTTTGCCTTTCATAACATTTACACCATCAAATATCTGAGCCATCAGGTTTTGTCCATTTACTTGATGGATTGTGTTTTATTATTCTAAAATAGGTTTTTATATGCCATCTGCAGTTTGATTTTCTGGAATAAAGAATACGCCAAAAAGCAAAAATATTTTTCCATGCAATACATATTCTAGAGCAAGAACCATTTAAGTGTGTTGCGAAACATTTGTTGTTTCATCAGCTATGAGAGCTACAAAGGAAGCTTTTCTAATTTCCGTCCTTATCTCCTTTCTAGCAGGCAGTCTAGCATCTCATTCTAAATCATCTTAGAAACACCTTTGAAGATTCTACTTGCTTCTAAGTGATTCTTCAAACATGAATCTAAATGTGATGTAAAAATATCTAATACTCTAAATACTCCTGGATTAACTGAACCGTATTTTTCATTGTGTTCACGCAAGACAGTTTCAAAGTTTCCACAAAAGAAAACGCAGTCTATTATTTTGGACAAATTTTCAACATTCTTTTTAAGGTTTTTTGAGTTTTGTCTCTTATTTTGTTTATATTTCTAAACTTACACAGATGAGATATTAGGATATCAGGTAACTTTCTCATGGAAAGACAACAATGAAAACTCGAATTGTTCAAGTGCACTTACAATCACAGATCTTTGTTTTTGGGTATGTAAGACCATAGCTCTCTGTATAATAAAAAACTAAAAAATGAATCAAATAGCTGGAAACAGGATAGTAGTCTAATTTCACACTTTGTATCATTCAAGAAAGTGATACATGGTTAATCACACCACGCATGGAATAAAAGGATAAAAAGAAACAAGAACTACCTTCCACCAGCATGCAATGTTCAGCACTGCAGAAACAATAGTACTCCCTTATCCTGGAGCCTCACATGCAGCTCCCTCTGAGTGCATGTGCACAATAGCCCAACATCATACTGATGTAATTGAAAAGTGTACAGTTCCCTACAATGATTTTTTTTCATAAACTGGAGGATAGCTACTGGCATTATACTTACGGGCTATGAAACTAAAAGGGGCTCATTATATTAAATGTTGTCGATAGTATCTGGTGGACACAGGGGGTGCTGCAGTTCCACTGTGCCTATACAAGAGCCGTCACTGCCTGTAATCACACTGTAGGTTGGTTCAGGCAAAAGTTTCCAGGCTCCTGCACACTCACAGAGCGGAAGAGTAGCAGGGCAAAGAGGGTTCCGACATATTTTTATTGTGCGGGTTATGTATATTCAGGGCAATCATACATTAAGCATCAAACATATTGTTCTAATTGATTTATGGCCCTGGGGGTTGATTAATGACCCTGAGCATAATCCCTCCTTCTGATATACTTCCCTTCCCCCTCCCCCCTTCTTCCCCATCCCTCTGCGAAATCCCCAACACCTCCTCCCCCTCACCCTTGCCAATACAAGCACACTCGCGATATCATATTAAGTGGCTAATTAATTAACTCCATCAGTTAATTAACTTCTCCCCTCTGGAAAATCTCCCAGCCCTCCCCTCTCCTCGCCCACTCCCCTTCCCCTAGAGGTGTAAAATTCCTGGGAATTTAGAAGTTCTAGCAAATGTATAGGATAAATAGCTGCGCAAATGCCCAAAATTCATAAATGCCCAGGTATTTATGTATTTTAAAGATTAATTGATAAGCAGCACTTATAAAAAAATTTAAGCTGATATTTTGTGTTGGAAAACGTGTTATGCAACACTGCTTCTGTAGTGGTTGGATAACCGAGTTGAAAAATCTACTTAATAGTTAGGGGAGAGTTACTAGGGAATATAAATTTGACTGTAAACATAACTTTTTACTAATGGTGTCAATTCTTGGGGTAGTACATAATAAAAAAAGAAGACAACGTTCAAGTTCAAAAGCAATTTTTGAAATAAACAATAGATTATATTAAGTAGCTAGTCTGTAGGCGGTATTTTTAATTGTACTGCACTACTGCAAAAAATTAGAATAAGTAAATTTATCCATAACGATTTTAAATAGGGATGTGTCACGTTCCGATTCCGATTCCACGATTCCGAGTATAGCCGATTCTCTAGGGATCGACTAGTATCGGAATATAACGATTGAACCGTCTTGGGCACCGACTCTTTGTTATTAAATATTTTTATGTTAGTGTTCTCGTTCTGTCTTCAAGGCAGTGCAGTCATACGAAAGTAGCTAAAGAAAGCAGCAGAATAAAACACTATTATCTGTCTACAATGTAGCTAAATCTGACAATGAAGCATTTTTTTCACTGAAAACAGCGTAACATTTAAGAATACATTTAGCATCAAGAAACAAATACCAGCTGTTTAATACATTCAATAATAATTTGGTTATCATATTCAGAGATCTGATACGAATTTTAAAGTGTGTAACGTTCCAAAGCGATGACCTAAGGACAATGTTTGGACAGAAAGAGAGTGAAGAGTAGAACTGGTAAAAAGAAAAAGGAAATTGTAAATATAAGCATTTCCCAGGTTCCTTTTGTTCTTACTAACAAAAGCAATGAACAACATACGTATGCTTAAGTGTAAACATTTACTAACTTTTAATATCAGGAGTATCATTCCATCCCTTATTTTAACTGGTAAATTAAACATTCTAGAAGTAAAAACAGCTTTTATAAATGGCCAGGTTATGGGCACTTAAAACTGCTTTGGAAAAATTGACGGGCAAATGCCCGTTTATAAATGTCCTGCCCGGCCTACATCACTACCCTGCCCTCCCCCATCTGGAAATTGGTAGGAAAAAGACTCAATCTGTGTTGGAGAGGAAGGATCTCATGACATGAAATTCAAATGAATGACAATAATAATAATATATTGATGCAGATTCTTTATTTAATCAGTTTGCAGGAGACAGGGCTCCCCCACTTGGCTAGAGCTCACGTCTACTTCCATTTCCTATGATGTAATAACTATAATCACCGAGGAATGGAATGAAGTGTGGTATATTGGCCACAGTTTTGGGTCGCCCGTCACCACCACGGAGGTCAAAAGCCACGCAATGTCGTAATTACAGATCATGATACTAAATACCATGGACGACAGACTGAATGTCGCCCTCATTTGATCTCGTGGCCCCCAATAAAACATCCGGTGGCAGCATTCTGTTGCTGAGGAAATTACAAACTCACTTCATGTCTCTGTCTCTCTCAAGTGGCTGCTTCCTGTTTGTGGGTGAACCATCGTCTCCAAACACACAGGTAGAGTTTTTCATCCATCCATAGACTACTGCGTTCCTGTTAGCTAATGTTGGAGACAAAAGGAGAGCTGGCGCAATTGCGATATAAAAAATGGCAGGGTATAGCCCATTTGTACTACACTATCAAATTAATTGTTTAACAATTTACAGCAGTCAAACAGATCGCAAAAAACACTCAAAATCACCTTATAATGATTCTTCGTCATAATAAAACATATTTTCAACGTTTGAGAATCACACGCAGCCCCTTGCAAATCAAATGATTAAATTTCCGCCACAAATAGATCGTAGCACTGAATATATCTGAGGTACTGTATGCACCGATGTCTGAGAACACAAGCACACTTCTCGACCACCACAACCCATATCCGGCGAAAAGAACCTCCCGTACATGTCTTTGCACTGACCCCAGGACAGAAGTGCCGGCAACCGAAATAGCGCCGGCTGCCTCGCGTATGCTTGCGCACGGAGGTCGGGAGAGAAGCTCGCAGGCAGGGCTGGCTCGTGTGGTGCACAGACCGGAAGTCGCGGCAATCCTTTGCGGGGTTGTGCCGACAGGTAAGTGGCGGTAGGAAGCACTAGCTTTCTGCTCACACAGACACCAGACGTAAAGTCCTTCTCTGATTATGGTGCTACTGATAGGCTGTCGGAATAACATATCGCATCACTAATAAAGACCTAAGCATTCCACAAACATCGCAAAAAACCGCGTAAAAATATACCGCAGCTAGACTCTATTAAAAAAAAACACGAACCCAATAACTGCTCCGAGCAGGTGCATGGTGCTAGAAAAATAGCTCCATTACTGCACTTTTCTGGAACAGTCGTGACAACATGTCCACTTTCTATGGTGTCCGGTAGCCTTGTGCCCAAGCCCACGGACAATAAGCGAGCGACCCCCGTGTTCCGAGTGACACTGGCGGGAACTACTGACTGGTGATCATATCAAAAAGAGTCACGTGGTTTTAATATGTTTGCCCACAGCACATATTGTTGTTGTCGTTGTGGTCTTCAGTCCAGAGACTGGTTTGATGCAGCTCTCCATGCTACTCTATCCTGTGCAAGCTTCTTCATCTCCCAGTACCTACTGCAACCTACATCCTTCTGAACCTGTTTAGTGTATTCATCTCTTGGTCTCCCTGTACGATTTTTATCCTCCACATTGCCCTTCAATAATAAATTGGTGACCCCTTGATGCCTCAGAACATGTTCTACCAACCGAACCCTTCTCCTAGTCAAACTGTGCCACAAATTTCTCTTCTCCCCAATTCTATTCAATACCTCCTCATTAGTTATATGATCTACCCATCTAACCTTCAGCATTTTTCTGTAGCACCACATTTCGAAAGCTTCTATTCTCTTCTTGTCCAAATTATTTATCGTCCATGTTTCATTTACATACATTGCTACACTCCATACAAATACTTTAAGAAACGACTTCCTGACGCTTAAGTCTATACTCGATGTTAACAAATTTCTCTTCTTCAGAAATGCTTTATTTGCCATTGCCAGTCTACATTTTATATCCTCTCTACTTCGACCATCATCAGTTATTCTGTTCCCCAAATAGCAAAAGCCATCTACTACCTTAAGTGTCTCATTTCCTAATCTAATTCCCTCAGCATCACCCGACTTAATTCGACTACATTCCATTATCCTCGTTTTGCTTTTGTTGATGTTCATCTTATATCCTCCTTTCAAGACACTGTCCATTCCGTTCAGCTGTTCTTTCAAGTCCCTTGCTGTCTCTGACAGAATTACAATGTCATCGGCGAACCTAAAAGTTTTTATTTCTTCTCCATGGATTGTAATTCCTACTCCGAATTTTTCTTTTGTTTCCTTCACTGCCTGCTCAATATACAGATTGAACAACGTCGGAGATAGGCTACAACCCTGTCTCAATCCCTTCCCAACCACTGTTTCCCTTTCATGCCCCTCAGTTCTTATAACTGCCATGTGGTTTCTGTACAAATTGTAAATAGTCTTTCGCACCCTGTATTTTACCCCTGCCACCTTCAGAATTTGAAAGAGAGTATTCCAGTCAACATTGTCAAAAGCTTTCTCTAAGTCTACAAATGCTAGAAACGTAGTTATACCTTTTCTTAATCTATCTTCTAAGGTAAGTCGTAGGGTCAGTATTGCCTTACGTGTTCCAACATTTCCACGGAATCCAAACTGATCTTCCCCGAGGTCGGCTTCTACCAGTTTATCCATTCGTCTGTAAAGAATTCGCTTTAGTACTTTGCTGCCGTGACTTATTAAACTGATAATTCGGTAATTTTCACATCTGTCAACACCTGTTTTTTTGGGATTGGAATTATTATATTCTTCTTGAAGTCTGAGGGTTCTTAGCCTGTCTCATACATATTGCTCACCAGATGGGAGAGTTTGTTAGGGCTGGCTCCCCCAAGGCTGTTAGTACTTCTAATGGAATGTTGTCTACTTCCAGTGCCTTGTTTCGACTTAGGTCTTTCAGTGCTCTGTCAAACTCTTCACGCAGTATCATATCTCACATTTCATCTTCATCTACATCCTCTTCCCTTTCCATAATATTGTCCTCAAGAACATCGCCCTTGTATAGACCCTCCATATACTCCTTCCACCTTTCTGCTTTGCCTTTTTTGCTTAGAACTGGGTTTCCATCTGAGCTCTTGATATTCATACAAGTGGTTCTCTTTTCTCCAAAGGTATCTTTAATTTTCCTGTAGGCAGTATGTATCTTACACCTAATGAGATATGCCTCTACATTCTTACATTTGTCCCCTAGCCATCCCTGCTTAGCCATTTTGCACTTCCTGTCGATCTCATTTTTGAGACGTTTGTATTCCTTTTTGCCTGCTTCATTTATTGAATTTTTATATTTTCTTCTTTCATCAATTAAATTGAATAAACCTCCCTCTACCCAAAGATTTCTACTAGCCCTCGTCTTTTTACCTAGTTGATCCTCTGCTTCCTCTCAAAGCTACCCATTCTTCTTCTACTGTATTTCTTTCCCCCATTCCTGTCAATCGTTCCCTAATGCTCTCCCTGAAACTCCCTACAACCTCTGGTTCTGTGAGTTTATCCAAGTCCCATCTCTTGGAATTCCCACCTTTTTGCAGTTTCTTCACTTTTAATCTACAGTTCATAACGAATAGATTGTGGTCAGAGTCCACATCTGCCCCTGGAAATGTCTTACAATTTAAAACCTGGTTCATATATCTCTGTCTCACCATTATATAATCTATCCGAAATCTTTCAGTGTCTCCAGGCCTCTTCCACGTATATACTCTTCTTTCATGATTTTTAAACCAAATGTTAGCTATGATTAAGTTATGCTCTGTGGAAAATTCTACCAGGCGGCTTCCTCTTTCATTTCTTAGCCCGAGTCCATATTCACCTACTAAGTTTCCTTTCCTTCCTTTTCATACTATCGAATTCCAGTCACCCATGACTATTAAATTTTCGTCTCCCTTCACTATATGAATAATCTCTTTTATCTCATCATACATTTCATCAACCTCTTCGTCATCTGCAGAGCTAGTTGGCATATAAACTTGTACTACTGTGGTAGGCGTGAGCTTCGTGTCTATCTTGGCCACAATAATGCGTTCACTACGCTGTTTGTATTAACTTACCGGCACTCCTATTTTTTATTCATTATTAAACCTACTTCTGCATTACCCCTATTTGATTCTGTATTTATAACCCTGTATTCACCTTACCAAAAGTCCTGTTCCTCCTGCCATCGAACTTCACTAATTCCCACTATATCTAACTTTAACCTATCCATTTCCCTTTTTAAATTTTCTAACCTTCCTGCCCGATTAAGGGATCTGACATTCCACGCTCCGATCCGTAGAACGCCAGTTTTCTTTCTCCTGAGAACGACGTCCTCCTGTGTAGTCACCGCCCAGAGACCCGAATGGGGGACTATTTTACCTCCGGAAAATTTTACCCAAGAGGTCCCCATCATCATTTAACCATACAGGAAAGCTGCATGCCCTCGGGAAAAATTACGGCTGTAGTTTTCCCTTGCTTTCTGCCGTTCGCAGTACCAGCACAGCAATGCCGTTTTTGTTAGTGTTACAAGGCCAGATCAGTTAATCATCCAGACTGTTGCCGCTGCAACTACTGAAAAGGCTGCTGCCGCTCTTCAGGAACCACACGTTTGTCTGGCCTCTCAACAGATACCCCTCAGTTGTGGTTGCACCTACGGTACGGCCATCTGAATCGCAGAGGCACCCAAGCCTCCCCACCAACGGCAAGGTCCATGGTTCATGGTGGGGGGGGGGGGGGGGGGGAGGGCACAGCACTCCACTCCCGTCAGAGTATCGCTTTCGTGTCGTATTCTCTCGAATCTTCCAGTCTTCGATATATAGCATTTGAATCCACCTGTTTTCGACTAGTAATGCATGTCCCCCACCAAGTCACAGATCCTTGCTAATTCTATCGATATCTCATCACGTTCGGACAGCACTGTTCCATTAGTTAGAAGGCTGTCGAATCCTCCACCCCTCACTGACTAGGTAGCGAGCTATCATATCAAGATAAATAGCACACTAATGTACTGGAGGGAATTCACAACCTTGCATAATACACACGGGCAGCACAAAGAAATTCAGAAGCATAACGCCTAACAATTCATCGACATCGAATGACTACCTATAAATATCCCCCCCTGTACATATCCAAACCTCCGTTATTGTATTGCTATGGTTACTACCTTAGAAATACGACAGTGCAATGGCGCCAGTGTGTTCGTTGACAGCAAAGCGTCTCTTTCTCTCTCTCTCTCTGTCTCTTCGTTATTTTTATGACATCCAACGGAGCAAAACTACAAACTATAAAGACTTCGCTAACGTCACCTGATAGAGAACTCAATCAGAAATTACCACGTCTCTCTCTTCCGATATATCGAAAACAAATACTGTCTGCGTGTTGACATCGTGCATGTCTGGTGATCCCATTAAACTACCATACATTTTGTTATTCTGCCACCACTTGACGTATGTGTCAGGCGCTAAGAATAAATTAACGGATTTTGATCCATCGGCTCTCACAGAAAGCTGGACACCGCGTAATATAAGGTAAGCTGCTCCCATGACACACAGGATTGTTGAAATAAAAGACAGAGGCGGTGTTTCTTATTGACAAAAATGTGGAAGACGTCGCAACATATGGAACCTGGAAGAGCATGCAGTACTGTGGAGCGTTGCCAAAGAGCTATACGGAGGTGATGACCTCTACATTTAAACTCATGTTTCACTGTGAAGGGGTAGCAGATGTCTCGGTGTTCCGTTTTCTGAGACCAAGAGCATTGATCCACATATCGGCGGTGCTTATTGCACCCAGATGTATCATCATTGTTTCGGCGTCCGCGGTGTTAGTCATCATGACCTCCAAGTCTTTACGCAATGCGTCTTTCGTATCTTTTGGCTCACAGTGCATAACCGCTTGTGCAACAAGCAGGTATTCTGTATGACTTAAACCTATAGAGCACGAATAATATGCACCATCAGTTGTCAGTCGTACCGGTGGAAGAATGGAATCATTTTCATATAACCAGGCGAGCATGTAAGTACACTCATTGATCCACATTTTTGCCGTATATACCTCAGTTTTACGCGTTTTCCATCAACTTTCGTAATTTCACAAAGTTTTCCGTAATGTAAACGCATTTTACCCGCATACTACAGTTCCAATTTACCACTCTCGACGACTTGTCACGTCAACAGAACGTCTAATTGCGTCGATCTCGTGATGCTCTCGTCCAACGACATTGCAGCATTGCCGATACATACGGAAAAATAGCACAGTTCCGCTAGGTATTGACAGCTTTACTATATTTACGAGCAATTTTAGAATACGTGGCTGGAAGTGAGGTCATGGTCTCATTGGCAGAATTGACAAAAAATCGACAAAATTACAAACGTTGACGGAACATTCTTATAAATTGAGGGAAAATACGACAAAATGGCCGGCCGCGGTGGTCTAGTGGTTCTAGGCGCGCAGTCCGGAACCGCGGGACTGCTACGGTCGCAGGTTCGAATCCTGCCTCGGGCATGGATGGGTGTGATGTCCTTAGGTTAGTTAGGTTTAAGTAGTTCTAAGTTCTAGGGGACTGATGACCACAGAAGTTAAGTCCCTAAGTGCTCAGAGCCATTTGAACCATTTTTGAACGACAAAATGCAGGAAAATTGAGGGAGTACACAGATGTATGCTTGGTGCAGGAAAATTCTTGTACGTGGAACCGAGTGTGTGACAGCAAGAGGAATACGAGTAAAAGTCGACATAGAAGGACTGGGAACCAAAGAATCAGCATTTTTTCGTGGACAGTAATAAGGAGGCCGGAATAGATCGTTTAACGCGGATGACCACCAAACGTAGAGTATTAAATTTGTATATGTCGGTCAGAAGCTCAGGTGTGATGCCAAAGTTATCGGCAACTACCTTACAGATTTTTGTATAATGGTGAGACACGGAACTGTGATAAACTTTGTGTCCTCCTTTGCTGAAGAGCACTGTATTTCCAGCCTGAGGCTGCAATATACAGCTACCGAATATGTCACATGTTTGACGCTGTGGAAGACTGTTCACGTGTTTTAAACTCTAACAAACGGTATTTACAATATGGTGCTCTGTACTCTCTACCAATCACAACCATGCGGAGTTAGCTAGCAAATACCTTACACAGCAATTTGAGCATGGTCTTTAACAACATTCTACAGTAAGTCTACTGAGGTAATAGGAATACATGCAAATTGACTGAGATCTTATATACTTTCCGGGAAAAGAGAACCATCTGCCTCTAAATTGACATGGATCTGCATTAAAGGATGGTAGAAGGTAGATGGAGTAATCGCTTGAGAGGGGTTGTAGCGGGGTATGATTTAATGATAGATTGATGATGCATTCTAGAGAGAGAGGGAGATGTTGTAGTAGGTTATTTATCGTACATTTAACCATTTTTTCCTTTGTTCTTTCGGGCTGTAACAGTTGTGCGGTATAACCTGCGTTCGACTCGTACATAACTGCCTATTGTGTGTGCGACTTAGAGTCTGTCTATCGTAATCGTTAACAGAAAACCTCCCTATGCAACAGTCACCAGAGAACATCCAACGCATGAAAGATGAATCGTGTTCATCAGACCGATGGAAAATCTATTTCTGCACCCTTCTCTAGACGAACGAAAATGTATGCGAAGCATTCCATTTCCCTGCCTCATCTTGGACATAAATCGAGTCTTCAGTTTCATAACTGCAGTGACTGTAAGTCAGCGACAGGTGTCCGTGAAGTACTTCAATCCATGTGTGTACAATTGCTTGGCAGATGTTGTATGTGGAAGAGACTGTATTCTGTTGATAGAATTAGTGCACCATGGCGTGTAATTTCACTTGTCAAATACGCTGCTATGCATTTGTCTATTTTCTCATAAGATGTCGTTGTTTCACATATGATTCCATTGCTGACGAACATTTCATACGACTGATGTGAGCATAGCATAGTTTCCAGACTATAATCGGCTGTGAACAAAAATGGTTCAAATGGCTCTGAGCACTATGAGACGTAATTTCTGAGGTCTTCAGTCCCCTAGAACTTAGAACTACTTAAACCTAACTAACCTAATGACATCACACACATCCATGCCCGAGGCAGGATTCGAACCTGCGACCGTAGTGGTCGCGCAGCTTCAGACTGTAGTGGCTAGAACCGCTCGGCCACTCCGGTCGGCGGATGTGAACAGTGAGTGCTATACACCCCAGGAAAACTGTATAATGCATGTATCACAAAGAATCTATATTTTTTTCCTTTGGTGTAGAAGGTAGTAGTTTATCATCTTAAAGTTTCTCGCCAGAGTGAGTGCGATAGGAAACTTGCAGGGTGAATCTATGTTTGATGTTGGAAATATGTTTCCTCCATTGGAGTATTAACAGAATTGCATTGCAAGCAACTAATATTTTGGAGCCCACACTGCTTGAACATTATAGCGTGCTTAAATACGTGTAGCCTTTAGGGGATGTGTTAATACTCCATGATCATTTCTCTCTTTCCAGTACGTTCTTGGTATGGAATCCAAACACTACAGCAATACTGTAGAATTGATAGACGTGACTTACGCAAAATGTTTCAAACTCCTTCTGTCTGGAGCCCTATCAATCATAAACCATACGTTTTTTCTTCTTCTTAAATGTCAGTTATATCAGCACAATACTCTCAAATATATTAGGCTCATATCTGCTATACACCAATAAGGAGTCCTAGCCTCCTCAGCATGCACGCATGTAGAGATATCGTGTGTAGCTGGATGGGTGACGTAAGGATGGTGGTTCAAACCCACGTCTGGTCATCCTGATTTAGACTTCCCGTGATATCCCTATATTGCTTCAGAAGGCAAATGTTGGGATGGTTCCTTTCAAAGGGCACAGCCAGTTTCCTTCCCCATCCTTTCCCCCTAATCCGATGGGACGTATGACACACTGTTTAGTCCCCCCCCCCCCCCCCCCAAATTAACCAACCAACATGAGTAAGACTGGTACCGAACAGTCTTCACAGAATGGCTATTACGGAATTTGAATGAGAATACCGGTCTATACCGCTTGTATCAGTTGGTTGTGTCGGTGTGGAACAAGTGTTATATTCTTTCCGAAAGCAAAATATCGATTAGATTGATTGCATGAAACTCAGTTCATTCTGTACCTTCACGAGATGTCGAATGTAGTGTGTAAAGTGCTCTACCACTTCTGGTCGGTTCCAATGAAATCGGAGACAATGTTGCTGGCGAGGTTGGTTAAGGACAAAGGAACAGTTGCAAGATGCATAGAGAGACCATCTACTGTTTTGCTCAGGATCCACACATGCGAGAATACTTTGTGACTGCCATCCACATAGGGAGAGATGGGTAATCGTAACAAAGTCCTATCGAATTTATGAAGTGTTTCGGCTAAGAACATAGTTTTTGCACCTCGTCTCTGTTGATGGCTGTTTCCTACACTACGAAACAGCATTTCTGTTATGTGTTGTAGGCAGTGTAACAAGGTTTGCGGTATGTCCACATGTATATAGCACTCACAAAGTAATGGGTGGGGTGATTTAGCAATGATACATAAATTGAGAATGATGCTGCAGTGTCATTAGCCGATAGCATAACAAGATGAACGCCGTGAGACGTTTTGTTGACGTGACAAGTCATTGAGAATGGTGGTTTGGAACTAGAGTAATTGGGCAAAATGCGTTTAAATTGCAGAAAACCTGGTGATATTACGAAAATTGATGGGAAATATTTAAAATTGAGGTAAATATGTAAAAAATGTGGATCAATTAGGGTATTTACATGCTCGCCTGGGTGTATGAAAATCATTCCCTTCCTCCACCAGTAAGAGTGACAACTGACGGCCCGTAATATCTGTGCTCTATGGGTTTAAGTCATGCAGAATACTCACTTGTTCTACACGCAGTTATGTATTGTACACCCTATGATATGGAAGCGTGCTAACTACCACCAAGATCACCAAAACAGTGATGATATACATGGGTGCAATATTCAATGGGAATCAGTGCTCTTGATACCTTTGAAAACTGAACACTGAATCATTTACTACGCCGTCAACGTGGAACATGAGTTTAAACGTAGAGGTCATCACCTTCAGAGAGCTGTTTGGAAACGCTCCACAATGCTGTAAACTCTTCCAGTTGCCATATGTTGCAATCTCTTACACATTTTTGTCAATAAGAAACACCATCTCTGTCTTTTATTTCAACCATCTTGTGTGTTGTGGGAGCAGTTTACCTTACACCAAGTGACGTCCAGCTTTCTGTGAGAGCTGCTGGATCAAAACGTGTCAATGTCGGCTTAGCACCTGACACAGACCTCAAAGTCATGTTAGGAATCGAAATGTATGGTGGCGTACAAAGCTGTAATCATATACTGCTTTGATATGTTACAGAAAAAAAACTGCTTATGAAAGAAATACACAGGAACCCCTCTCTCTTGTGATTGCAATATGTGGAATATGGTTTTCCTACAGTATAGGGGAGAAAATTTTATGGACCAGTACGTGTATATTTAATGGGATCACCACGTATGCATGATAACAACACACTGACAGTATTTGTTTTCAAAATATCTGAAGAGAGAGATGTGGTAAAATCTTATTGAGTTCTCTACCAGGTGGCATTAGTGAAGTTTTCATTATTTGTAATCCTACTCCGTTGGATGTTATTAAAAATAACGATGAGAGAGAGAGAGAAAGAGAGAGAGAGAGAGAGAGAGAGAGAGAAACTGTGCTGTCAATGAAGGCTCTGAGTCCATTACACTGTCGTATTTTTAGAATGGTAAACACATTAATACGATAAAGGATATAAGAACATATACATTAGGATATTTGTGGACAGTCTTTCTATATTAATGAACTGTATGTGTAATGCTTCTGATTTCTTTATGCAGTCCTTGTATACTCTGCATGGTTATGAATTTCTTCCTGTGCGTTAGTGTCATATTTTTCTTGATGTGACAGCTCCCTGCCTAGTCAGTGACGGGTAACGAAGTAGACAGCCTTCTTTCTACCTAATGGAACAGTGTTGTCCGAACGTGATGGGATTTCGAGAGAATTAGCAGGGATCTGTGACTTGGCGAGGTAGATTTATTATGCATGGAAATCAGGTGGATTCAAATCTTATACATCGAAGACTGGAAGTCTCGTGAGGATACGGCAGGGAAGCGGTACTCTGACGAGAAGGTATTTGAGAGGTAAGCTCTATACAGTTTCTTCTATGAGCTGTGGGTGAACATATTACAACCTCTCACATACATCTCGCGAAATGACTGTGATGAGAATATTAGTGGATAATATGAAGAATTTTACCGAGATACAATCAGCAGTAGAAGTTCTGTCTTCTGTATTCTCGATAAATAAGAGACAGCATTCTTCTGTAAGTTTTGTGTACCAATAAATGGATGGATTGATATCTTAATAGGTAAACTACACTTAGAAGGTACCCTGTACCACTCCTAGTCATTTCCTTTCCTTTTCCTCTCGAAAATAGAGCGAGGGAAAAAGATTTTTTATTTGCCTAAATACGTGCGCTAATTTCTCGTATATTGTCTTCGTGACGCTTAAGCGAAATGTATGTTGGTGGCAAGAGAAACCATCTGCAGTCAGCTTCATGTAACGGTTCTCTAAATTTTATCAACAGTATTCCTCGAAAGGAACGTAGCCTTCCCTCCAGGGATTAACATTTGAGCTACCGACTGCAGGAAAAAAATTACTTGCCGTGCAACGTCACTCTCATGATAAATATAATTAAATAGTCACTCAAATGGATAGCGATAATGTACCGCCAGGCAGGTGAAAGCAATGGCTAGAATACCAAAGATGATTCGCTGACAGGAGCGGTAATCGGGTGCTTTTCCGTTGGAGTGAGATCTTTTTATGAAATTTTAAGAGATTTAGCATGTGACGAAGCATTTGGTTACTTTAAAAGAATTCGAAAGTGAGGAAGCATCCTGTGACAGGGGCAAGCATTCCTTTAGCAAATCATCATGATCCAAGGATGAGATTAATATTCTAGTCCTGTGATGCAGGACGTAGCAGATATTAAGCTGATAAGAACAGATATATTTTTACTTAATGAGAGCATACTTAGAGGAAATATACCCTACGCCATACTGTTGTACATGATTTTCAGAACAAATAGCGATACTTCAGTGATGTGAAAACGCGTTTATCCTCTGATTGCGTCCGTCTTCGAAAATAGCTCGTATAAGAGGGAGGAATCTAAATTTCGTGTGAGAAATTCTAGGTGTTTGTGTAACAACATCCCTGTCTCGGAATGGGTGAAGTAGATTTTTTAAACTGGGTAGACTCGATGCTGAGGGTGGAATTGCAGTTAGAAATATACATCCAAGCTGCAACTGCTTGTCTCTCAATGTCTGGCGACACTCGAGGCGCCCTCCAGTTGGGTGAATAGCGAACTACTACTCAATATGTGTTTGGTTGTTTCTGTGAGCATGTGGATTGTGGGCAATGCATGGGGGTGGTTGCTTGTGTTATCACACATCTCTGCATACAATATCCCCAATATATGGTGAGTGTTTTTGAAGTTTACTTCATAGACTTTCTTTCGTCTGTCTATACATGTGGGGATGGACTACATCACTCTTTGTGATGTGATCACCAATCAGTAGTTCCCAGCAGTGGCGCTTGGGGCGCTGGGGTTACTTGCTAGTTGTTCATGGACCTGGGCACAAGACTACCAGAAACTGTGGGAAGCGGACGTGTTGTCCCAGCAAAGAGCACTGAGGTAGTTATTTTCCTAGCACCATGCATCTGCTCGGAGCTGTTAGTGATTGCATGTTTTATAGAGTCTACTTGTGATATATTGTTAGGCGGAGCATTTCGCGATCTTTGTGGAATGTTGTGGTCTATATTAGCGAAGTATTTTTGTGGTATGTTATTCCCACTGCCAATCTGTAGCACTATAACCAGAGTTGGACACCACAGCTGTCGTCTGTGTCAGCAGAAATCCAGGGCTTGCTACCACCACTTACCTGTCAGCACAACTGAGCAAAGCGTCACCGTCACTTGGCGCTTTATTCGGGGAGTAGCACGACTTTCGGTCTGCATGTCACATGAGCCAGCCCTGTGTGCGGGCCTCTCTCCCAGCCTGTGTGTACAGGCTTACGAGAAGCGGTTGGAGTGGTTGTGGTTCCTGGTACTTCTGCCCTGTGGTCAGTGCAAAGACATAAATGGAAGGTTCTTTTCACTGGTTATGGGTTGGTGGAGGAGTGTGCTTCTGTTCTCAATTGTCAGTGCATACAAGATCTCAGTTGTGGTGGAAATTTCATTATTTCATTTGCAGAATGTTTGTGTGTCATTCCTGGAAACTGTAAAACCATTAATTTGGTAGGGTAGTCCAGATGGACTATTTCCTGCCATTTTTGAAATCGCAGTTCTGCAGCTCTCTCTTTGTTGCCAGCATTAGCCAACAGAAACACAGTATTTTGAGGAGGAATGGAAACATCTGCCTGAATGTTTGAGGATGTTGGTTCACAAGCGAACAGGAAGCAGCCACTTTAGAGGGAGAGAGAGAGAGAGAGAGAGAGAGAGAGAGAGAGAGAGAGACAGAGACAGAGAGAGAGAGAGAGAGAGAGAGAGAGAGAGAGAGACAGGATGTGAGTCTAGAATTTCCCACTCGACAGAATGCCGCCACATGGTACTTTTTCCAGTGCCACGAGATCAAAGGAATCTGACAGACCATCTGTGTTAGGTGGTATTTAGTATCATAATCTGTAATTATAAAATTTGGTGCTTTTTGACCTTTACAGCGGCGAGTGGATGACAGACATAAGCGTAGGCGAACCAAACCAGTGGCTAATTTACTCCACTTCATTCTGTTCCTCAGTGCTTATAGTTAACATGTCATGGAAAGTGGGGGTGGACGTGAGCTCTAGCCAGGTGGGGGGGGGGGCTGTCTACTGCAAACTGGTTAAATAAAAAATCTGCATCAATAGATTATTATTAATGACACTGATTTGAATTTTGTGTAATGGGATCTTTCCTCTCCAGCAAAGACAGCATTTTTCCTGCTGATTTCGAGATGGGTGAAGGGAGGGCAGAGTGGGAGAGGAAGAGGGTAGAGCTAGGGGATTTCCCAGATGGGGTTAATTAATCGATCAATTTAATTAATCTGTGAATTAATTTGATATCAAAATTGTGTTGTATCAGTGAATTGGAGGGAGTCTGGGGATATCTCAGAGAGGTGGGGTATGAGGAAGGGGAGGAGAAGGGGTCAGGGTTTCTCAGAAGGACAAGTTATTCTCAGAGTGTTATAAATGAACCTCCAGAGCGTCATAAATTAGTTAATAGAACAATAGGTTTGTCCCTGATTGTACGCTTACCCCTGCATGTATGCAAGCCACACAAACACAATACACCAGGACCTTCTTGGCCCTACTACTCTGAAGTGGTGTTCAAGCAGTGTCTTCTCCTGATGCTGTCTACTCGATGTGTAGCCAAAGCAAGTAGCAGGAGGCAGCCAAAATCAGTCATAAGAAATTTATGTGCCACTTCAAAGCTACAAGACTCAGGCATGCACGTAGCTGTCTGAGTGCAGAGGGAATACCCTCAATGTGACCCCTGTTTATGTTTCATGACTTTGCTTTGTGTTGTTTTTACTTCATGTTCAGATCTCATGTCAAATGAAATACAAACAGATTCCTGTGATGGGTAGCTATCACCTTCCATATAGCCATGGAAGACTAAAATAATATGTTCTACGTTTGTGTTCTGATTTTATTTTATTTCTACTTTATTTGCAGATCGAGAATCCTGCAGAACATTGAGTTAATTTTTGTCAGTTTGCTGCATAAACTTGATTTTTATTAATCAACTAAAAGGAACTGTTCTTTTCTGTTGAGAGAACGTATTTATCTCAAATAAAGTGTTCTATTGCAAAAATTGACACAATGTCCTTGGAGAAAATTTGTAATCATCAAATGCAAAGAAAAAAACATTCCATACAAGTACTATTGGCTAGATGTTTAGTTTCAACTGTTCACTGAATTTCAAGTGTACATTTTCATTTTCTTCTATGTATGGCAGTAACAGAGCATGTATTATGATTCCTTTTTACGACATAAAGTAAGATCTGTTAATGCTACGTGTAATGACATAAGTAAACGCTCGCTTGAAGGTGACTAAAAGGCGAATTTCGTCATTAGTGCAGAATAAAATACTTTATTTATTTCAAATATGTTGATAGGTGTACCAGAAGAAATGGTTTCTTTTACAAATCTGTCTTCCCAAAGATGATATTTTTCGAACACAAGACATATTTTGACACCTGTCTTATACCTTCTCTAGGTTTAGCATTATTTCTTAAGTTGTGTTGGTTACATATTAAAGTTAGATAATTTCATTCAATGGTAATTTATAGACTGGAAGCATACCATGTCTTATCAATGTAATTCACTTAATATTTTGTGAAAAATTATGCATACCCTTATGAACCTCACTTTTATCTTGGTTTTGGTAATACACAACAATAAAAGATTGAAAAACTTTAGATCACACATTGTAAAAGTTATTTCGATACTGTTGTTGCTCTGCATAATTGGCTGATATTACTTAGGAATGTTGAAAATTTGATGAGGTAGCAGATTACTGTCAACATTACAACAGTGTTATGGCACGAAAATATACATATCTGTTACACTCAGCTTAATTGAGCTACCCAGAGATGTGGCTGGTCTCAATGTTTGGCTACATTTTTCGTAAACTCAATTTTTAAAGCTGAAATAAAATATAAAGAAAACAATTCAGGTAGGTATTGCGGTGAAATTTAAAAAATATTTATAATTTGAACAAGTAGTTTATTTCTATCTTTCCACGAATAGTCTTCAGTATATTCAGCAAACACTTAAAATTCAGTCTGAGGGGCTCTAAAGTAAGGGCAGCCGTTAATAACTGATGCTACAACACTTCACTATAAAATTCATATTTCGCGAATACAGCGCTCGAAAGTCTGTTCACAATACAGAAAATATGCTCTTGTCTGCTGTCCTAAACCACTATACTACGCTCCACTTGATAGCTTTCGAACGTCGCTACATATATACTCGTCCCCGAATGTGGCTACCTACACAGTATTACCCCCAGATGGGCGGCACGTCCGTCTCTTAGCGTCGCTCAAACCCCACTCCCCTCTCATCAAAGATGGTCGCCCTATCCACCCTCGAAACGAATGCGTAACTCAAAACAATGTTTGACAAAAATTATGAATATTCTAAAATTAAACATAAAAACATATATGATATATTGTAAAATATGGAAATTGCCCGACAGTAACAATTTAAAGTCCAGTTTTTGTATGTGCCACCGTTTTTACACAAATACTGTTCTTGTGGCATGATTTGACTTTTCCCAGATTTTTGATACTAAACAAAAATAAACAAATAAAAATACATACTTAATTACTCATCTACCTCTTTAAACTTTATAATGCTGCCGCTAGTTTCGTCTCTTTAAATTTATTTATTACCATAAACACAGTTTCTCTCTGCCGAATCCCATTTTGCGACCTCTCATTCAAAAATAGTGGCTATGCTAAATCAGCTATGATTGCTCGCTGCAGCTCTACTAGCCGCATCAGTGGACACTTTGTTCATATTAATTGGTCAAAGCATAGCCACGATATTAGCTTTTGAACTTCCATAATTTTACAAGTTTTAAGACAATAATAACTTTTAAACTATTATATATTTTTGTGGCGCGTCTAGATAATTTAGCCTTACATATTTTTCTGTGCCTGAGTGCCAACTCGCACCTCCGTGTCACTCTTAGTTTTGTTTTTATCAACTTTTCTCTGGCTTATAAATTTCTCCAAGAGCACAGATTCGGCCATACCTGCCCCTGCCAAGAGCTCAGGTTTTTCCAAGGCCGCGTAGACACTAGCCGCTCGCCACATGGCTCGCCACGGCCCCTTAGCAACCGCAAGCCACGTGTTCTGCGGCGGGAAACGGCCGCACTAATCTCCCCCCACCCCCCACCCCAAAATCTTGTATTGTCACAATTACCCCCAGTTGCTACTCTATAAACGCAGTGCATGGTGTCGCAAGTAGCACCAAATCCAATCTACTCCCTAAGAAACGAAATAATACACAAAAATAAACTCTACATACGATAGCAGAAAAATCTCAATGAACGAGTCCTTATATTATCTTATGCGGTAGCACTTCCTACCCTAAGTTAACTAAACTTACGCTAAATACATTTATTCATCAGCATTTCTGTAAAGCTGACATGCCTGTCCAACGGTTATGAGTTACAAAACGAACGAATCAAAGATGAACCAGCAATTTTTCTTAAAGTCCTCTAAATATTGTCCTTTTTCTTTTTCTTCAATCTTTTTGTTTCAATGCACTCTATTTCTTAGTAGAAATTACACAGCACGTACAGTAAGCACTACACCTTTTGTTGTCTTCTGTGGTGCGCCTCTGACCTGCATCAGTCCTGCAGTTCGGACCTCAGGCGAAGTTCCTCACGTTCTCCTGCCAGTCAGCTAACCCGATTCTACCAGGAACAAACAAAATTCACCCAATCAATTTCGTATCAGCAAAGGTGTCTGGGTAACAAGAACCGGTCGTATATAAACCCATCCCCTCTGCTATCCAGACCTGACATAGTTAAAGCCAAATTTCAGGGCGAAACCTGACACAAACATACAGAGATGGTATTGTTATCAATAAGTACATGTTGGCTACAGAATTTTCTTTGATCGCAACAATTTGTTCCATTCAAGAACAGAAACGCCCCAAATCGTTGCAACTGTACAACATTGAGACAAAGTTTCTCTAACCAAAGTGAAACTAAGAAAATATGTTACCAGAATAGTACCCGAGAATTTGTTATATGCTGGGTTCCGTGATAGGTTCCAGCAACAACCGTGTCTCTAGTTTTAACCCAAGCAATAATGTAACTGCTGCTCAGTCACCAATGAAAATTACAGCACTGCAAACTGAATAAAATCAAATACATAAAATAACCCATGGCACAACATAATCCACAGATCAGCCTATATACCCCTGAAACTAAGTAATCGCCGGCCGCGGTGGTCTAGCGGTTCTAGGCGCGCAGTCCGGAACCGCGCGACTGCTACGGCCGCCGGTTCGAATCCTGCCTCGGGCATGGATGTGTGTGATGTCCTTAGGTTAGTTAGGTTTAAGTAGTTCTAAGTTCTAGGGGACTGATGACCACAGTAGTTAAGTCCCATAGTGCTCAGAGCCATTTTGAACTAAGTAATCCTAAACCTATAAACAAAAATAAAAACAAATTATATATCCCCTAAAATCTAAATATTTCTTCAATGAATACAAGAACATACTACATGTACACCATTCAATTCATATTCTCATCAGTCAATCCCATGCTGAACTGTCTCCACCCCCACACACAAAAAAAAAAAAATGGTGTGTGACCAAATGACAATCACCACTCGTGAAAAATTTAATCAATATTCATATCATTATAAACAATAAAAACATGCCACTCAATGTCCCTCTCTCACATTCACATCCTATCATGTACATATAAGTGCCGTACAGTGACTGCAACTGTTGTAGCCTGTATCACTAGTCATTGAGAGAATTAGCTGTGTCAACCAACTGTTCCATAACTTCAAGTACCACTATACTTTTACCAAGATAAACATGAAAACCACTAAGCTGTCCAGAAAATTCTGAAAACAAAACACATATGTAAATAGTATAAAAAAAGGAGTCCCTTGCAAAAAAACATTAGCTAACATACACATGATAAATTATCCTCTAACTGCCTCCTTCTCAGCCAGTGCTATAGGGTATTGCCTGACCTTAATGGGTTCATCTGGATTCACTTTGAGTGAATACTCAAAATCAGTCACCTTCACTGGATTTTCAGAAAACATATTTGTTTCTACTCAATAATTGATATAATTCTGCCTTCTCATCCTCACAAATCCCCTTTGTACCATTTACTTTCCTTCTTATCTGTTTCTCAACTTCCATCTCATCCATTAAGCACTGTCCTACATGCAAACTAGCCACCAATTCTTCATCATTGAGTGCATTTTTTAATTTAACCCTTTTTCTTCCCTCAAAAGTATTCAGTTCTACCATCTGGCCCTTATAATCTTCATATGACTCATATTTACTCAGGAAATCAGTCCCCAATACCAGGTTCATACTTAAATTTGGGACCACCAATAATGAGTGACTAAATACTTCGTCTCCAATGTTTACGTCTAGAACTACCATCTTTCTCACTGGTTTACTGAAAGTTCCTGTAGCACTTTTAATTCTCACCCCTGTGACTGGAAATTTCACTGTTTTCCTGTTCTTAATATGATCATAAAAGTGCTCTGCCTCCCCAGACACAGAACTTCCAGTATGCACCAAAGCAGTTTCACAGACCCCTGCCACACTAACAGCTATTATCTGTTACACCTTTTCAATAAAATCATGCTTAAATTCTGTTTCAGACAACAAGTCCTCCTCTATCTCATGTATGCAATCTTTAGTCATGGTGCACACCCGCTCTTCACTAAAAGATTCGATATCCTTATCCTCTGAAAATATTAAATCAAAGGACTTTAATTCCAGAGTTTCCTACACTCAACCCCCCTAGCTTCCTAGCAACTCTATATTTTTCTTCCTCCCAGGTCTTTGGTATCAACTGCTGGTGCAACTTTGCAAAATTGACTCACTCATCATCATCAAATCACACTCCTCTTTCCCCATCCATTCATTAGTTAGCTCCTCATGCATGGCTATCCGTTGTTCATCATTTTACGCTATGAAATTTTGTATTTCATCAAGATCCTCACCTTCCTCACTAATTTTATCATTATTCACAATACTATTATCACCTATACCATCTTTTTCCATCGTAAATACACATTCTTCATCCAATGATTCAACATCTTTATGCCCATTAACTATTTCCTTGTAAGCATGTTTGAACACCTCACTTTCCCTACACAAATCCCTGATTTGCCCGGCATAATCATGCTTGCTAATCTTCCAATTATCAGGTGGCCACTTCTGAAACCATTTTGCCCTGGCTACCCGATCATCAAAATCAAAATCACTCTCTGCCTTATCCTCCCATGCTCCTTGGAAAAATGTGTCTGCCCAGCTTCTTCAGTAATATCATTAGCAACAGACATAAACTTACTTGAATCAACAGAATTCCCACAGTTTCAACCACAATATTAACACCTGCAGCTCCCTTCTGCACATTAAAAACTTCACCAACAACTACTGCTCATTCATCGGTTACAGAAACTATAGCTTGTTCACTGGTACATTACATATCATTACTAGAGTGAGTGCCTCCACATTCATTAACAACACATTCTGCAGCCTTGTGCTGCATATCAACATCATTACCCACGATAACATCTGGTACTGTTTAACGTCACACTGCTGCAGCGTATACCTCCTTGTATATCTCTATTTGCAACAACATTAGAATCGGGCACTGTGGCCTCCACATAATTTATACTTCTTACGACCGGTGAAAGTTCCATTGCATTCAACACATTGCTATTTCTGCTGCCATTCTCATACACACTCTCAACATCACAGCACACATTTCCCACAGGTTGCACAGCTGATTCATGCTCATTATTCAACATAATTGCCAAGCCAATACTATTTGCTTCATTATGCCCCCACATTTTGATCCCTTTTATTTCCTATTATTTTTATTTCTAAAGGTCCTCCTCTTATCATGATGGTTAAACCAGCGCCGGCCGCGGTGGTCTCGCGGTTCTAGGCACGCAGTCCGGACCCGCGCGACTGGTACAGTCGCAGGTTCGAATCCTGTCTCGGGCATGGATGTGTGTGATGTCCTTCGGTTAGTTAGGCTTAAGTAGTTTTGGAAGTTCTAGGGGGCTGATGACCACAGTTTTTAAGTCCCATAGTGCTCAGAACCATTTGAACCATTTTTTTTAAACCAGCCTCCAAACATCTCATCATTACCCATAATGGCCTCCATTCCACAACTCCTTTCTTCCCTCATTTGTTTATTTTTATCATGATTAACAAACACCTGTTAGTTTGCCTGTAATTCTTATTCCATACTTTCTCTTCCCTTGTTCCACTGCTTTTGCTTTCATTAAAATAAATCCCATTATTTTGCCTAAATCTACTAGAACATCTACTATTATTTCTCCCACAATTCTTTTCCCATTTCATGATCCTATTTCCTGCATGATTTATTGTCCGAAATTGGGCCCTGTTTGGAACAAATTTCAGTTTAAAGAATTTTGTCCCTGTGGTCCCCTTGCATTAATTTCTCCTCTCCCATCTCTCTGTTCTTGCATTGGCATTTGATCACTCCTGTTTCCTTTTCCCCATGCACCTCCCTGGTACCTGACATCATCATTAAATCTTTGCCTGTTATCCCTCCAAGTTTTATTTTGAATTCTATCTCTCTTTTCTCTCCTATTATCATTCTGATTCTTTGATCACAGTATTTCTTCTGTGTCCACTATTTCTCTGATTATTCCCTGAATTATTACTCTCTGAGTTTGGCTTGTAGCACATTACTTGGTCCATCCTCTCAGTAAAATCCAAGAAATTTTCTACAGAATCGGTTGGACACTGTATCAGTTCTCACTGTACATTTTTGGGTAACATTCTCCTGAGACTAGAAATTTGTCAAAATTCCCAATGGCTCATCCGAATCTACCAACTTTCTTAATTTCTCCTGACAAAATTCTCTCATAGTTTGCCTACCTCCTCTGTAAACTGGCCCATTCACAAAATCATTCTGTAATCTACATTGTTTTACTTGACTCCAATACCTATTTAGAAACATATGTTCAAATAGACTATATGATTTAAATTGTTCACTACATTGATTTGCCCATGTCTGAGCAGAACCCTCCAACAATCTTTTTACCAGTTTAATTTTGCTGTTGTCATTAATACCATCAATAAAACAATCCTTGCCTGCTGCCAGAAAATCTATGGCATGGTACTTGCTTTCCCCTGAAAAAGTCTTACCACTGGGTACTTGTACCAAAAGCCATCCCATACTTCCATACTTCCATTAGCTCCACATAATTCTACATTACTTAATCTACTGTTAACTTTGTCAATTTCTACATTACTCTTTACAGTAACAGTAGCCACATTTTCAATTTCCTTTCTTAGGTCACTAGCTGTGCCTGCCAGTTGACATAGCAATAAAGTTCTGGTTTTATCACAACTGGCAATAATCTTCTGATCCACATCAATCAGAGCTTGCCTTGACTCATCATTCCTCGTGTCACACAACTGCCTGCCTGAATCAATTCTACCCTTTAATTCAACAGCAACTGCATCAATCTTAGCATTCAAATTTCGTTCTACCTCCTCAAATTTTCCTGATAAATTCCCCAATTTATCATTTAATTCTTTGGTTTCTGCCCACACACAACTTTTCATATCCCCCATATCATTTTTAATTCAGTCCTGAAATCCCCTATATCAGTTTTTAATTCAATATTGAATGCCCCCTCATCAGTTTTTAACTCAGTTCTAAATTCCCCCATTTGGCTCATTAATGATCTAAGCATAGCGACTACATTAGCTTTTGCTTCTTTTCCCTGTCCATGTGGGCTCTGAGGCTCACCCCAACTCCCTGTAGACTCAACATCACTAGCTGACTTCTTTATCATCATCTCGCTAAATTCTGACTTCATAGCTAAACTGACTGTAAAATAGAGAACTGAGAAATTGATGCGCCTGCTGCCAACACTTAGTTTTGTTGAGACTGCTGCTGTGTGACGATTGCTGCCTGATGCTGTAGGCTGTCGTGTGGTGTGACTTGGAACAGCTTGCAAGTTGGCTATGGAAATGGCCCTAGCTCCGAAGTGTAGCTTGGAATGGCTTGCAAGTTGGCTATGGAAACGGCCCCAGCTCCGAAGTGCGGCGGCAAAGTCGGCGCGACGATGTTTGGGGGCCAGCGGCGATTCAGCTCCCGCTTTGGTGGTCGACATCGGACACAGCGTACTGCTTGGCGATCGGGAACGTGTTTCTCCCAGTGTTCTTCACTTTCAACCGCAATCCTGCACTGCCTACCGAGCCTGTTCCGTTAAGATGATCCCGGACGGTAAACCATATATTGTAGTTGAATAGTTTGGCTCGAGCCCCCACGTGATATGGTACGAAAATATACATATCTGTTACACTCAGCTTAATTGAGTGGCCCAGAGATGTGGCTGGTCTCGATGTTTGGCTACGTTTTTCGTCGTAGGGTGCCAGCCTACACCTGTTGTAAACTCAGTTTTTAAAGCAGAAATAAAATACAAAAAAAAAAAAACAATGCAGGCAGGTATTAAGATGAAACTTAAAAAATATAGAGTCACTCATGTTGATTTATAATTTGAGCAAGCAGTTTATTTCTATCGGCAAGCCGATTTCCATGATTTATCGATGCAGCTCTACTAGCCACATCCGTAGACACTTTGTTCTATTAATCGGCCAAAGCATTGCCAAGATATTAGCTTCTGAACTTACATAAATTTACAATTTTTAAGACAGCAATAACTTTTAAACTATTATATATTTTTGTGGCGGGTTTAGATAATTTAGCTTTACATATTTTTCGGTGCATGAGTGCCAACTCGTGCCCCGTGTCACTGTTAGTTTGGTTTTATCAACTTTTCTCTGGAATATAAATTTCTCCAAGCGCACAGACCCGGCCATACGCGCCACTGCGCCAAGTGCTTGGGTTTTTCTAAGGCTGTCTAGAGACTAGCCGCTCGTCACGTCCCCGTTGCAACCGCCAGCCACGTGCTCTGCTGCGGGAAACTGCCACTCTAATCTCCCCCCACAGCTTGTACAGTCAAACTTTAAACTATGTAGAACCACTTTTCCTAAAATGTGGCATCTAACAAGTAAGTCTACCCAAGGGATGGACTTCGCTTTTGATCGAATTTGAATATGTTGTAGTGTAGAATAAAATAAGAGACACTTACGTTTTATACATTCCCACACCGCTGTTAAGCGAGTGAAACACCCTTTTGAAAAAAAACTGAGTTTCATATTTCTGAGTGATACTGCACAAACGGTAACAGATATAAAAAATCTTCAAATAGAAGTTGTATGCTTACACTATAATGGTGATAAATTATAATGCTGTACTCACAACTGACAAAAAAGTTGTTTTTTTTCGAAATCCCCTCCCTCACTATTTCCTTTTTTTCGTTCTGACATTTGACTAACAGCAAAAAATATAGCATTGTTAATACCAAATCCAATCACATATGATGAATTGGTATTCCAAAGACACATTTTTTAGAAGTAAGCTAGAAAAATCTTTATACTGCTTATGTGTGTCTGATGTGTGTCTGCATCAGTGCCAGTTGGAGGAGCTTATGGGCACTCAATGCCACGGTTATCAGCGATGATGCCGGTTGTCATGTTGGGTTGTTTTAATAAGTCTTATCCAGATAAATATATCGTAAATGTATATTCCACATATATATTAGGTATTTCCAAATATATGTATTAGATAAACTTCAAATTGCCATGGACAAATCAGTACTGATACATGTTGTGGATGTAAAGATGTGTGCTTTACAAGTGAGGGGTGATAGTAATTCATCACAACATTTGTGCCAGACTTCTGCCAAATGGATTCATAATGTTAAAGTAAGACACCAGGTTGTTTCAAGGACTATCAATAAATTCATAACACAAGTGCAAACTGTGAATAAAGAGGAATTGAGTGGAAAAGCTTACCAATTCACAGAGACTCTGAAATCAAAAACTGTACTGACTAGAGAGGCTAATGTGTATAATTCTGACTAGTCAAGCTTAAATTTGGAAATGCATGCAGGATGAACAAAGCATTCAGAGGAACATCAAAAGCTGAAATTCTAGTAAAATCCATGAATTCCTTAATACAGAGTTATATGATACAGTCCATTATATCTGTAAGTGGAAATTTAATGTCCCCTTTGCTCATAGTTTTGGAAGAAAAAATGGCACATTTCGAACAAAAGTTGAAACATTTTTGTGCCTTGCACATAATATCTTTGTGTTCACTTCTGTGTCTGGTGAACTGAGACCAGAGCTCGTAAGGATATGGTTTGAACAAGTTTATATGCCTAATATGAATGAAAAATATGTCTTGTGTTTAGTTTCATGGACCAAGGAAAAGGTAAAAATCTTTAGCGCCATTCATATACATGGGAAAGAGTTGATTAATTTAATGATTCCTGCTTGAACGACCAGAATGATTTAGGCATTAGACAGTTATATATTTCGGTTGCGGAAAAATTTCTTGAAATATTTTTCAGATGTAATTATGTTATATAATTACGATGTTAACTTGCATTTAAGAAATAATATTCTAAAAATTCGGTCCCTCATTCCCAATCAGTTCCCCTCTCCCAGATTCGTCAGCCTCCTTAAGTATGCATGGTACAAGAATGGTTACACTAACACCTAAACGTGGGACACTTGCTCGCTTCTACTTTAAAAATTGTGATCCTGTTTGTGACTCCTGTCATTAAAATGAAATTGTGTGATGTGTGCACAAAGACAAAATGCATTCGACATTTTTTTCACCTGAATAATTCTGCGCTTCCTCATTATTGTAAAGCCTTACAATAACGATACTACAGTAATGTACAAACGATTTAAAATGTAACATAATTAAATTGGAAAAGGTTACAGCTTGAAAACAAAAAGAGAAAAATATATTAAATGTAAAAAGAGAAAATAATATAAAGATATGTTATATGTGTTAAAATTAAAAAAGAAAAAATATGTAGAACTGTACAATATGTAGAATATACATTTATACACACATCAAAAAAAGTTTTGCATCATCTAGGGCTCTAGGTACTGAGAGTTCCGGAACCTGTACAGAAAATTTGAAGAGAGATCAACATAAGCATTATTTCCACTCTTTTTATTGCTCATGAAAACCACACATTGCATGTTGTACCACCATACAGCGAGGCCTTCAGACATGATGGTCCAGATTGCTGTACACACCAGTACCACTAATACGCAGTAGCACGTCCTCTGGCATTGATGCATGCCTGTGTTCGTCACGGGATACTATCCACAAGTTCATCCGGATTGTGCCACTCCTCAACGACGATAAGACGTACATTCCTCAGAGTGGTTAGTGGGTCACGTCGTCCATAAACAGCCCTTTCAATCTATGTGAGGCATGTTCGATAGGGTTTGTATCTGGAGAACATGCTGGCCACTCTAGTCAAGCGATTTCGTTATGCTGAAGGACGTCATTCACAAGATGTGCACGATGAGGGCGCGAATTGTCGTCCATGAAGACGAATGCCTCGCCAATATGCTGCCAATATGGTTTCACTATTAGTCGGAGGATGGCGTTCATGTATTGTACAGCCATTGCGGTTCCTTTTATGACCACCAGCTGTGTTCGTCGGCCCCACATAACTGCACCCCAAAGCAGCAGCGAACTTCCAGCTTGCTGCACTCACTGGACAGTGTGTCTAAGGCGTTCACACGCCTCTCACGATTGTCTGGTTGAAGGCATATGCGACACTCATCGGTGAAGAGAACGTGATGCCAATCCTGAGCGGTCCATTCATGTTGTTGGGTCCATTTGTACCGCACTGCACAGTGTCGTGGTTGCAAAGGTGGACCTTGCCATGGATGTCAGGAGTGAAGTTGCGGATCATGCATCCTATTGCACACAGTTTAAGTAGTAACACGACGTCCTGTGGCTGCAAGAAAAGTATTATTCAACATGCTGGTGTTGGTATCAGGCTTCCTTGGAGACATTATCCATATGTCGCGGTCATCCACTGCAGTAGTAGGCCTTGGGTGGCCTGAGCGAGGCATGTCATCGACAGTTCCTGTCTCTCTGTATCTCCCCCATGTCCAAACAACAGCGCTTTGGCTCACTCCGAGACGCCTGGACACTTTCCTTGTTGAGAGCCCTTATTGGCACAAAGTAACAATGGGGACACGATAGAACCGCAGTGTTGACCGCTTAGGCATGGTTGAACTACAGACAACACGAGCTGTGTACCTCGTTCCTGGTGGAATGACCGGAATTGATCGGCTGTCGCACCCCCTACGACTAATAGGCGCTGCTCATGCATGTTTGTTTAGACCTTTGGACAGCTTTAGTGACATCTCTGAACAGTCAAAGGGTCTGTGTCTGTTATACAATATCCACAATCAACGTCTAACTTCAGGAGTTCTGGGAACCGAGGTGATGCAAAACTTTTTTTGATCTGTGTAATATATTTACTTTGGAAAGATCTTCTTAACAATCCAGCATGACAAGTGGGATTGAAGCTAATACATATCAGGAATGCATGCAGTGATATAAAGAGAGTGCTAGCCTATTTCTGAGAAATGCTTCTTCAGAATACCACTTCAGCATACGTGATTGAATTTGGTATTAAGAATGCTCTACATTTTTCCATTAGTCAGTAGATAAAAAGTACCAGCTCTGACCCACTTGGCTCAGCCCTGGATCATGCCAGGACCGACTCAAGTTAGGACCGGTACTTTTTATCTACTACACTCCCAATTTTATGTCAAAATTCATTTATTTTCATTTTAAAAACGCCTATTTTACTATAAATTACTTAGAAAATTTATGAAAATGAATGTTTCTTTCTTATCAAGTTCACCTCTTATAAAATTAATAATTTTTTCATAAAAAAGGCGAACATAACAAAATAAATTTATTATTCTTTTATAAAAGGTGCAAGTATGAAAAAAATTTAATTCTTTCTCACAAAGAATAATTCATATTAACAATTTCAGCATCTTTTATTAGTTAACCAGGCAGTCAGAATTAATTTAAATAAAAAATTCGTTCTCAAAATGTCCATAAACCTCTTTTGCTATGTGAAGGAACCTGGAGCTTTTTTTCTTGGTGTGTTACTCTCTTTACTTCTTTCCACCCTTTGGGTTTTTTTGAAGTTCGTGTAGAAGTCCAGGTAGCTGTCCTTTTTTGTATCTGGTCCCGTTATCTTTAATTGAGCGGACAGAGCTCGAACAGCAGTGACTTTATGATTGATGATTCCCATTGCTAAGCCATTCCCATGGCCAGCCCACACCTGGCCTTGGGCACTCCAAGAGCAAATGTTTTTGATCACCGTTTGTATATATAGTTGGAATCCGAATGACAAAGTACATTTTAAAAATGTTATTTTCATCTGTTTATTTTGGGAGTAAGTAAATTATTTTCTTCACATTGTCGTATTTAATTCGAAGGGATGAAATTCAAATAACATGCAATGTTCCTTTACAATACTCAAAATAACATTTTAAAAGAAAGTTGTATGTTAAAAACGAAATATATTCCCGTACCATTGTAAATGGCAATTGCTTCAGCGCCATCTCTGAACGAAGTTATGAACTGCTTAGTGAACGACGCAGAATGTGTAAGCAAGACAGAACAAACAGGGAAAGCCAGCACATGGCCTTATCTCATTTTTCCTGATGCCAGCACTGTCGGCAATGTTGTGCTGGATCAGTATTATATTATCTAGAGGCGATATGCTGCCGGATAAATACAAACTGTAAATTCCCAGAGCTGTCAGTTGCCTGAGAAGACTCACACAGGCAAGACCTACACTGTTTTTTATGGATGCATGGGGAACAAACGTCGATCTCATGCAAATATTACCTGATTTCGAAAATTCAAAATGCTAACGTTATCTACATAACAACAGCTGTTTATAAAAATTATATTCTAATTGACATATCAAATTGTTTCCGTTTGTATTTCGTCTATCTTTCTGAAAATACTTCAAAAGGAAATGTAAACATGAAGTTAACACTTCTATAACTTTTTCAAATTTTTTATTTATGTATATAGTTAAAAATTTTCAGTAAGTGTTCTGTGCTGTGCATCGTAAGTTAAATTTTTCTTACCATACATTATTACATATGCTACAGTATCTGAAAGAATTTTTTCATTAAAAGCTGTTTTCTGTGAAGTTACGACATTCTTTCTATGAGTCATGTTAACCATATAGATCGGATAATTTGAACTGAAATAATATGGAGTTATGTCAGTGTCCGATCAGAGGAGCGTAATTCGTTTAAAACAGAGAAATGCATCATATGCTTTGAGAAATTTATTTGGACGATTAATATTCCACATATCCTGTGGGAATATTTCGTTTCTTCCATTTTCCAAGTATGTATTCTGCAGATTAATGTGGTGAAATAAAGGAGAGTCAAGTAACTATTTTTACGATTTGTCAGAAAAGTAACAAATACGAAATATGGTATATCAAATTCTGCAGAGTTATAGTAATTTGTGGTATCAAAATCAACATTTTTGGATGTTTGGATTTTTTCAGAAAATTTTCTCGTTGTTCTAACTCGTAATTTGGTTCATATTTAACAATTGGTACACGAATTTTCGTCGATTCTATTACAGTTTTTCCTTCTTTAAGAAATGGATCTTTAATTTCAACTCCAGCATCATTATAATCAGGTCATCTATGAATAGCATCTCCGGTACTGGAAGACCTAGTAAAAACTGCAGTTAAATCTCATTCCCACTAAATTTCTTTATAATCTTTAAAAAAAAATCCGCCACGTTCTCCAAGTGGATGAAGTGCCTAGTTTTCCTTACTCCTTATTTTTCCATTATTAAGAATATGTCCTACCAAGCTTATTTTAAAAGTTACAGATGAAGTCAAATACACACACCAAAAATTTTTTTGCAACAGCCTGGTTCTCAGAACTCCTGAAGACAGACGTTGACTGTGGATATTGTATCACAGACACAGCCCCTTTGACTGTTCAGAGATGTCACTAAACCCGCCCAAAAATGTAAATAACCATGCATGGGCAGCGCCTATTAGATAGAGGGGGTCCGACAGCCGACCAGTTCCAGTCATTCCGCCAGGAAGGAGGTACACAGCTTGTGTTGTCTGTTGTTCATCTACATCTACATCTACATGATTACTCTGCAATTCACATTTAAGTGCTTGGCAGAGGGTTCATCGAATCACAATCATACTACACTCCTGGAAATGGAAAAAAGAACACATTGACAACGGTGTGTCAGACCCACCATACTTGCTCCGGACACTGCGAGAGGGCTGTACAAGCAATGATCACACGCACGGCACAGCGGACACACCAGGAACCGCGGTGTTGGCCGTCGAATGGCGCTAGCTGCGCAGCATTTGTGCACCGCCGCCGTCAGTGTCAGCCAGTTTGCCGTGGCATACGGAGCTCCATCGCAGTCTTTAACACTGGTAGCATGCTGCGACAGCGTGGACGTGAACCGTATGTGCAGTTGACGGACTTTGAGCGAGGGCATATAGTGGGCATGCGGGAGGCCAGGTGGACATACCGCCGAATTGCTCAACACGTGGGGCGTGAGGTCTCCACAGTACATCGATGTTGTCGCCAGTGGTCGGCGGAAGGTGCACGTGCCCGTCAACCTGGGACCGGACCGCAGCGACGCACGGGTGCACGCCAAGACCGTAGGATCCTACGCAGTGCCGTAGGGGACCGCACCGCAACTTCCCAGCAAATTAGGGACACTGTTGCTCCTGGGGTATCGGCGAGGACCATTCGCAACCGTCTCCATGAAGCTGGGCTACGGTCCCGCACACCGTTAGGCCGTCTTCCGCTCACGCCCCAACATCGTGCAGCCCGCCTACAGTGGTGTCGCGACAGGCGTGAATGGAGGGACGAATGGAGACGTGTCGTCTTCGGCGATGAGAGTCGCTTCTGCCTTGGTGCCAATGATGGTCGTATGCCTGTTTGGCGCCGTGCAGGTGAGCGCCACAATCAGGACTGCATACGACCGAGGCACACAGGGCCAACACCCGGCATCATGGTGTGGGGAGCGATCTCCTACACTGGCCGTACACCACTGGTGATCGTCGAGGGGACACTGAATAGTGCACGGTACATCCAAACCGTCATCGAACCCATCGTTCTACCATTCCTAGACCGGCAAGGGAACTTGCTGTTCCAACAGGACAATGCACGTCCGCATGTATCCCGTGCCACCCAACGTGCTCTAGAAGGTGTAAGTCAACTACCCTGGCCAGCAAGATCTCCGGATCTGTCCCCCATTGAGCATGTTTGGGACTGGATGAAGCGTCCTCTCACGCGGTCTGCACGTCCAGCACGAACGCTGGTCCAACTGAGGCGCCAGGTGGAAATGGCATGGCAAGTCGTTCCACAGGACTACATCCAGCATCTCTACGATCGTCTCCATGGGAGAATAGCAGCCTGCATTGCTGCGAAAGGTGGATATACACTGTACTAGTGCCGACATTGTGCATGCTCTGTTGCCTGTGTCTATGTGCCTGTGGTTCTGTGAGTGTGATCATGTGATGTATCTGACCCCAGGAATGTGTCAATAAAGTTTCCCCTTCCTGGGAGAATGAATTCACGGTGTTCTTATTTCAATTTCCAGGAGTGTATCTCCCTACCATTCCACTCCCGAACAGCACCCGGGAAAAACGAACACTTAAACATTTCTGTTCGAGCTCTCATTTCTCTTAGTTTATTTGATGATCATTCCTACCTATGTAGGTTGAACGCAACAAAATATTTTCGCATTCGGAAGAGAAAGTTGGTGACTGAAGTTTCGTAAATAGATCTCGCCGTGACGAAAAACGTCTTCGCTTTAATCACTTCCATCCCAACTCGCGTATCATATCTGCCACACTCTCTCCCCTATTACGTGATAATACAAAACGAGCTGCCCCTTTTTGCACCCTTTCGATGTCCTCCGTCAATCCCACCTGGTAAGGATCCCACACCGCGCAGCAATATTCTACAGAGGACTAACGAGTGTAGTGTAAGCTGTCTCTTTAGTGGACTTGTTGCATCTTCTAAGTGTCCTGCCAATGAAACGCAACCTTTGGCTGGCCTTCCCCACAATATTATCTATGTGGTCTTTCCAACTGAAGTTGTTCGTAATTTTAACACCCAAGTACTTCGTTGAATTGACAGCCTTGAGAATTGTACTATTTATCGAGTAATCGAATTCCAACGGATTTCTTTTGGAACTCATGTGGATCAACTCATACTTTTCATTATTTAGCGTCAACTTCCACCTGCCACACCATACAGCAATCTTTTCTAAATCGCTTTGCAACTGATACTGGTCTTCAGAAACCTTACTGGACGGTAAATTACAGCATCATCTGCGAACAACCTAAGAGAACTGCTCAGATTGTCACCCAGGTCATTTATATAGATCAGGAACAGCAGAGGTCCCAGGACGCTTCCCTGGGGAACACCTGATATCACTTCAGTTTTACTCGATGATTTGCCGCCTATTACTACGAACTGCGACCTTCCTGACAGGAAATCACGAATCCAGTCGCACAACTGAGACGATACCCCATAGGGTATATAGACCATTAGAAGTTGCTTGTGAGGAACGGTGTCAAAATCTTTCCGGAAATCTAGAAATACGGAATCAACTTGAGATCACCTGTCGATAGCGGCCATTACTTCGTGCGAATAGAGAGCTCTAGCTGCGTTGCACAAGAACGATGTTTTCTGAAACCATGCTGATTACGTATCAATAGATCGTTCCCTTCGAGGTGATTCATAATGTTTTATTACAGTATATGCTCCAAAACCCTACTGCAAACCGACGTCAATGATATAGGTCTGTAGTTCGATGGATTACTCCTACTACCCTTCTTAAACACTGGTGCGACCTGCGCAATTTTCCAATCTGTAGGTACAGATCTATCGGTGAGCGAGCGGTTGTATATGGTTGCTAAGTAGGGAGCTATTGTATCAGCGTAATCTGAAGGGAACCTAATCGGTATACAATCTGGACCTGAAGACTTGCCCGTATCAAGCGATTTGAGTTACTTCTTAACCCCTGAGGTATCTACTTCTAAGAAATTCATGCTAGCAGCTGTTCATGTTTCAAATTCTGGAATATTCCATTCGTCTTCCCTGGAGAAGGAATTTCGGAAAACTGCGTTCAATAACTCCGCTTTGGCGACACAGTCGTCGGTAACAGTACCATCAGCACTGCGCAGCGAAGGTATTGACTGCGTCTTGCCGCTTGTGTACTTTACATACGACCAGAATTTCTTCGGATTTTCTACCAAATTTCGAGACAATGTTTCGTTGTGGAACCTATTAAAGGCACGCATTGAAGTCCGTGCCAAATTTCGCCCGTCTGTAAATTTTAGCCAATCTTCGGGATTTCGCGTTCTTCTGAACTTCGCATGCTTTTTCCGTTGCCTCTGCAACAGCGTTCGGACCTGTTTTGTGTACCATGGGGGATCGGTTCCATCTCTTACCAATTTATGAGGTATGAATCTCTCAATTGCTGTTGCTACTATATCTTTGAATTTGAGCCACATCTCGTCTACATTTGCACAGTCAGTTCGGAAGGAATGGAGATTGTCTCTTGGGAAGGCTTCTAGTGACACTTTATCCGCTTTTTTAAATAAAATTATTTTGTGTTTGTTTCTGGTGGATTTGGAAGAAACGGTATTGAACCTAGCTACAGCGACCTTGTGATCACTAATCCCTGTATCAGTCATGATGCTCTCTATTAGCTCTGAATTCTTTGTGGCTAAGAGGTCAAGTGTGTTTTCGCAACCCTCTACAATTCGCGTGGGTTCGTGGACTAACTGCTCGAAATAATTTTCGGAGAAAGCATTTAGGATAATCTCGGAAGATGTTTTCTGCCTATCACCGGTTCTGAACAAGTATTTTTGCCAACGTATCGAGGGAAGGTTGAAGTCCCCACCAACTATAACCGTATGAGTGGGGTATTTATTTGTTACGAGACTCAAATTTTCTCTGAACTGTTTAGCAACTATATCATCGGAGTCTGGGGGTCGGTAGAAGGAGCCAATTATTAACTTAGTTCGGCTGTTAAGTATAACCTCCACCCATACCAATTCGCAAGGAGTATCTACTTCGACTTCACTACAAGATAAACCACTACTGACAGACACAAACACTCCACCACCAATTCTCCCTAATCTATCTTTCCTGAACACCGTCTGAGATGGTTGATGGTGATGGTTTGTGTTTAACGTCCCGTCGACAACGAGGTCATTAGAGACGGAGCGCAAGCTCGGGTTAGGGAAGGATTAGGAAGGAAATCGGCCGTGCCCTTTCAAAGGAACCATCCCGGCATTTGCCTGAAACGATTTAGGGAAATCACGGAAAACCTAAATCAGGATGGCTGGAGACGGGATTGAACCGTCGTCCTCCCGAATGCGAGTCCAGTGTGCTAACCACTGCGCCACCTCGCTCGGTCCACCGTCTGAGACTTCGTAAAAATTTCTGCAGAACTTATTTCAGGCTTTAGCCAGCTTTCTGTACCTATAACGATTTCAGCTTCTGTGCTTTCTATTAACGCTTGAAGCTCAGGGACTTTCCCAGCACAACTACAACAATTTACAACTACAGTTCCGACTGTTCCTTGATCCAAGCACGTCCTGTATTTGCCATGCACCCTTTGAGATTGCAGCCCACCCCGTACTTTCCCGAGGCCTTCTAACCTAAAAAAAACCGCCCAGTCCACGCCACACAGCCTCCGCCACCCGTGTAGCCGCCAGCTGACCTAGACAGTCAACACCGTGTTTCGATTGTGTCTGCATTGTTGCTTTGTACCAGGAAGAAATCTCAGCAAGGGAAGTGTCCATGCATCTCAGAGTGAACCAAAGCAGTGTTGTTCAGACATGGAGGCGATACAGAGAGACAGGAACTGTCGATGGCATGCCTCACGCAGGCTGCCCAAGGGCAGCTACTACAGTGGATAACTGCTATCTACGAATTATGGCCCAGAGGAACCCCGACAGCAACACCACCATGTTGAATAATGTTTTTCGTGCAGCTACAGGACGTAGTGTTACGACTCAAACTGTGTGCATTGGCTGCATGATTCGCAACTTCACTCCCGACGTCTATGGCGAGGTCCATCCATCCTTGCAACCACGACACCATGCAGCGCGGTACAGATAGGCCCAACAACACGCCGAATGGACTGCTCAGAACTGGCATCATGTTCTCTTCACAGATGAGTTTCGCAGATGCCTTCAAAACAGACAATTGTTGGAGACTTGTCTGGAGGCAACCCTTAGACACACTGCCCACCGAGTGCAGCAAGGTGGAGGTTCCCTGCTGTTTTGCAGTGGCATTATGTGGAGCCGACATACGCTGCAGGTACTCACTGAGGGTGCCGTAATGGGTGTACAATATGTGAATACCATCCTCCAACTGATAGTGCAACCATTTCGGCAGCATAATGGTGAGGCATTCGTCTTCATGGACGACAATTCGCGTCCCCATCGTGCAAATCTTGTGAATGACTTCCTTCAGGGTAACGACATCGCTCGACTAGAGTGGCCAGCTTCTTCTCCAGACATGAACCCTATCGAACATGCCTGATACAGATTGAAAAGGGTTGTTTATGGACGACGTGACGAAGCAACCACTCTGAGGGATCTATGCCTAATCGTCGTTGAGGAGTGGGACAATCTGGACCAACAGTGCCTTGATGAACTTGTCGATAATATGCCATGACGAACACAGGCATTTATCAATGTAAGGGGATGTGCTGCTGGGTATTATAGGTACTGGTGTGTACAACCATCACCTCTGAAGGTCTCACTGTATGGTGGTACAACATGCAATGTGTGGTTTTAATGAGCAATAAAAAGAGCAGAAATGATGTTTATGTTGATCTCTGTTCCAATTTTTTGTACAGGTTCCGAAACTCTCGGAACTGGGGTGACGCAATACTTTCTTGATGTGTGTATAAAACAGCTGTTGATGGAATGAAAGGATAAGGCTGTTCCATTCTAGATAGAATATTAATTCCTTTCTTTATGGCCACAAAATCAGGCAGTTTTGCCACATAGTTACCGATTAATTTGTTACTGAATTTCCTGTGATATGTTGTATAAATTGTATCTAATCCATCATGATTAGCTATAACAATTCTAAACCTCATGTATAATTGTGTGTGATTTGGATGAAACCATGCATCACCAATATTTATTTCAGTCTCTGTATCCTTGTGTGGGTGCATTTAAATCATTTTTCCTTTTATCATTCACAGGAAATGACTAGAACTGTTAACCCTTAATTTTGTTTGTGATTTATTAAGGATGAAATTTATTAAGGCATTTTTAAAACAACTATTACATAAGCACCATTAAATTAAATCAGGCTGTCAATTTCATTGGTTATAGTAATTTGTAAAACTTGAAGAGGATCGAAAATAGAAATATCTAGTGAATAATATGGTCCAAGAATTATTGCTCCACCAAATTCTGCATTTGGTTTAAATGAAACAACAGTATTAGTTCCTCTATGAAAATGATCAGAAAGCTTACAAACATTGTATAAGATAGATTAAAACGTATATTAATTAATTCAAATCGAATAATTTTAGAAACATCTTTACCAGCAGAATGAGATTTTCACTCTGCAGCGGAGTGTGCACTGATATGAAACTTCCTGCCAGGAAGTTCCATCTTTACCAGCAGTCTTTTTATTGGCTTTAGCAGTTTGTCTACTAAATCCAAGCATACAATTTTATATCAGTTTCAATAATAATTCTATTTAAAATTTCATCTACTGTGATGTGATATTCGGATTTTTGGAATGAATAAATTTTCCTAAACTTTTTATACTATATTCACACACTGGTGGTGGTGGTGGTGGTTAGTGTTTAACGTCCCGTCAACAATGAGGTCATTAGAGACAGAGCTCATGCTCGGGTTAGGGAAGGATGGGGAAGGAAATCGGCTGTGCCCTTTCAAAGGAACCATCCCGGCATTTGCCTGAAGCGATTTAGGGAAATCACCAAAAACCTAAATCAGGATGGCTGGAGACGGGATTGAACCGTCGTCCTCCCGAATGCGAGTCCAGTGAGTCACACACTGGAATTTCTGTCATTTCTTCATTGCAGTAAGTCTTATTATATTTCAATGAATATTTTGAGTTAAAAAGTTGTATGAAAACCAAATAATGTAACATTCTTAAAAGTTCTCTTATTGGGATAGTTAATATTTTTTAAGAACAGATAATGTATCATTCAACTGAAATAGACAAGCCATTTATACTAATAAAAATTTATTTAAATAGATGGCAGATTTGGAGAATGCCAGAAAAGAAATCAAAAAATACCCATGGTAAACTTTTTCCAAATTCTGTTCGATATTTAACAACTGGACCAAGTGGTTGTGGAAACACTACACTAATGATTCATAATTATATTCTACCTCCAAGATGTTTGAATTCGAATAGAATTAAACATTTGTATGTTTAGTCCAAAAGTTTAGACAACCAAAATAATCAGAAATTATAAAAAGTTGTAAAAAACTAAAAATAAACATAGCAAAAAATTGCTACATTTATTGAAAAGAATGATGATAATATTCCATTAGATCAAAGTACAGGTAATTCAGTAGTAGTATTTAATGACTTCATTCACTAAAATCAGGATATTGTCAGAGAATATTTTACTATAGGAAAACATAAATGAATAGATTGCTTATATTTAGCTAAAACTTACTCAAAAATACAGAAACAATTAGAGAAAATTAATTAATTTTTAAAATATTTTCAGACAAGATGACACAAATTTAAACCACATATATCATGAGTTTGTTGGAGGTTTTTTTTATAGAAGTAGCTGATACCAGGATTAACCCAGAATCTTGTATAGGTGAACATTCTCAGCTGTTTCACTGAAAGAATTTCATTTGATTTTGTATATGATGTATTATATTTCACGCTAAAATGTATAAAATGAAATTAAGTTGTCACAATCGATACAGCTAAAATTATTCGTCCCGTATAAATATTTGAAATTATGAAATACCTGCCATATTCAAAATTCATGTTATTTGCACAATCTAATGCTAATTTTTAAATTTATTTCTGGAATCATTTATGAAATAATGTTATATATAGTTGATGATTCTTCTTTTGTCAAGAATGTTTGTAAACTCTTTTGCTTTGTACACTATTTGAAATATTGTTAGTACCGCAGAATGTAAGCTGTAGGGCCTCTGATGGAGGCAGATATATTTTTTTATGATAGACACTAACAACGTAATTTTAAATATGAATTAAAAATTATAAAGATGGTGTGATATTGAAAAATGTAACAAAGAATAAAATTCTAGAATAATAAAGGCAAATCTTCATCAGTTATTTAGTCATCAGGAACCCACAACATTAAGTCAAAGATGTACCTCTAGATGCAACAACTGCATCCAACAATGGAGATAAGTAAAAAGTTGTTCTTTTATATATCTTACTCCTCTCAATACTTTTAAAATTTGTGCAAACACTTATAATTCTAACAGTCATACGTGGGAGGATAAGATTACATCCTGATCAAAAATTTGATAATTTTAAAGAAATGTGTAGTACATGTTGCAATAATCAATTTCATAACAAGATAAATATCAAACATAAACATTAAACTTAACATAAACACTAAACAAGAATGTTAAATATCAACATTAGATGTCAAAATGTTTAATTACAGGTTTTTTATCACTAGTACATGTTTGCAAAATACGACTCAGAAGTTGTTAAAAAAGCTAAACGAAATAGACAGAAAGAGAAGAATTGAAAGAACAATTCAAGCTTTGGAAAAAAAAACAACCAAGAACAGAATATGATGGCTCTGAGCACCATGGGACTTAACATCTTAGGTCATCAGTCCCCTAGAACTTAGAACTACCCAAACCCAACCAACCCAAGGATAACACACACACCCATGCCTGAGGCAGGACTCGAAGCTGCAACTGCAGCAGTCCTGTGGTTCTGGACTGCAGTGCTCAGAACAGAATATGAAAAATATAAAAAAAGATCAACTAGTTATTGATGCTATTGATCAAGTAAAACACGGAATCAAAGGATTAGGTGATAATGTGTTAAAAGTTATTGAAGAAAACAGAGAAGTTGAAAAACAAATGATTCCCTATCGTCATTATACAGAAGATTTTGGAGATATACCAGAAAATAAATCTTATTAAAGTACGCAATGTGATTATACATTAAGAAGCATCAGATCTACGAGATGTATTGGAGAAGTATGAAGAAGAGACTAAAAGTGAAAACAAGTCAGGCACTGTCAAAAATGGATAGTAATGCTAAAACACTAAATTTAGTGAAAGAATGTTACAGCATATTAATCATAGTAAAGATTAAGTTTTGGATTGACACCTATTTTTTAAAATATGTTGGTAAATTACTAGTTGAATTCACTGGAGATAAATTAGTTATTGGTGAAAGGATGTAGTAAGGACCAGATGGGTTAATGAATCTTTTAACTGAAAAACAGACTATTATGGATGATATGGGTCAAATATTTAGTGGTGTTGAGTTATCTAAGTATGCAAATATATTTTATCAATTAGCAGCTTTATACTTTGAGAGTAACCCAATAACACAAATCGAGTAGTGGTAATAAATACAATATATGTGGCAAAAATTTGTTAATTATTTCCCAAACGTAAAACGAACTATACATTCTTCAGATTATTCACAAATAAATTCACCCAAGAGAAAAGCTAAAAGTTTAATAAAGAAATATTCAGAAAAACATCTAATATGTTTCAATGAATGATGTTTGTCAGTTAATTGACAGATTAACAGTTATCAGTGGTGAAGGTATAGCTGGAAATAAAAATCATATTGAAATAGTTGGAATAACAAAAATGGCTCTGAGCACTATGGGACTTAACTTCTGAGGTCATCAGTCCCCTACAACTTAGAACTACCTAAACCTAAATAACCTAAGGACATTACACACATCCTTGCCCTAGGCAGGATTCGAACCTGCGACCGTAGCCGTCTCACAGTTACAGACTGCAGTGCCTAGAACCACTCAGCTGTCCGGCAGAGTGGAATAACACTAATGTTCACAGATACATTCTGTGTCTACATGATCAACAATCCAAATGGTACACCTTATTTCATAAGGTTTTTGGAAAATTCACCACATACGTTTTTGGAAATCAGCAAGATGTAACTGACAGATTAACAGTTATTTATGAAGCACAAATTGCTGACATAAAAAATTATTTCAGTGAAAAAGGAAGAATAACAAAAATTGTGACAAATAAATTCAAGAACTTCATTATCAACAAACCAACAGGCACACAATATTTTATTAGAATTTCAAATAATCTTGAAAAAGTGAAAAATATGGAAAAGGAATAGTATGTGTACCCCAAAACTATCCTGCCACGCAAACATTTGGGGTTTCACTCGTGTGGTATGAGATAATCCCAAGGGGGTGGGGGTCCACTGGTAGCCGGACCACACAATAAGCCTGGGTTCAGTGTGGGGGAGTGGGTGGGTGCACTGCTGTGACCTGTTGTGGTGTTGTGAGCTACTGAGGGCTACAGCGGCACAAAGCCTCTCCGTTTTTTGGAGGTCCCTGGTTTAATACACAATACACAATGCAATACAAAAATGTTCAACATTAATGCTTGAGGTAGTTAATGTATTGAAAGGTACATCAGAAAAATAAAAAAATGTTACTTTTTCACAAATCTAACAAATTTTTTCTATATAAATGGAGGAGGTTCAACAACAACCAAAGCACTCTCGTGCCAAATCCAAATTTTGTAAATACTGTAAGACTGAGAAATCAACTGACAATATTACTTCACAGAAATATACAGAAGATAAACGAATATCTTGTAAAAAATTACAACTGTAAACGAATTCCTTGTGTATGTGGAAAAAATATTTCTAAATATTATAAAAACCATTTACGAATTTAGAGTGAAGAGTATTCTAAAATATTATTCTCGATGAACAATGATGAATACCAGAAATTGATTCATCTACAAAGACATGTGACGGTTGTCAAGAGAGTACTGCCTCACATAAAGATAAGGATAATAATAAACGTAAAAAAGTGAAAAATAAGAAAAACTCATATAATAGTTAATATTTAAATATCGATTAAATAATGATTTTATTTAGTTGACATTTTGAAGTAGTTTTTTTCAGCTCTATTAAATTTTATTTCCTATAAAGGCCAAATAGAGTATTTTACGGTTGTTCAAGATCATGATTATTGTAAAAGAAAGAATTTATGAGGTTATACTAAATTACATAAAGCTGATCTCATTATATTTATTAATAGATGTTATCTAACTCGAGGTGGATGTGTATGGAAACAATTACAGTATTATAAAATTGGGAGTGATTGTGAAATTTCTCTAAATAAAGAAACTAAACCACTGAAAGAAATATTTTTATTCTCTACTGATGTGTTTGTGAAACAAAAAACTAGAACTAATGATGAATTATTATTTACTTTTTATACTGATCTTATAAATCAAGAGACAGAAGAACAGTTCATGTTTGTCTAGTTGATAATGCATTTTCTACCAGATTACAAACTATAAATTTTGAAAATAATATAAACTGAGTTGAACCTAATAATTTCTTGACTTCAAACTAACAATTATGAAAATTGTAAAAGATAATCTAAGAATACATCATGGATTGAAAGTAACTTTTAACCTTTTTTGTGAGTACAAAATTCAGACAAATAGAAATGTTATGGAATTACATTTCCAGACAGAAAACTACAGGATCAAAAATGAAAGAGATGTAACTAAAAATTAATATTGGTAAAGAAAATATTTTATCAAGAATTTGTGATTTTCAATCATGTGGATCACATGGACATTAAACAGAATTACTGGATTACTGCTAGCAATTAATAGATATGTTCCACTGAAAGGATCCTCTTACACTGAATTACAGGATAAAATAATAAATAAAATGTATGTATTTATGAAACAAACGAAGCTCAAATATGTTTTCTGTGGGCTATAAAATCTGCATTTTATCCTGTAGTTAAGAAGTTAGAAAGAGTTACAAAATATAAAAACATTGGTCTTGATCTTGACCAGATACTTGAAAAATTTCAATTTCCTGTAGAAGTTGATCATATTCCAAAAACTGATAGTAGAATTGATGCATCTACCAATGTCCATTCTTTTGATGAAATATATCAAATGCATGCGCTAAAAATTACAAAATGTTTCAGAGAGAAGCATATAAATCTTCTTTATTTCGAGGACGGAAGAATTCACATTATTGCCATATAAAAATTTATATAAGCATGTTTGGAGTCAAATTACTAAACACCAAAATGAAAAATTTTTTTCTAATTTATGTTTACTCCATTTCACCAGTAGAGAAAAAATAGATAATTAACAAACTATTAAAAGTAGAAATTCCAAACAAATGTTCATATGTTCGTTTTAAACATATCTATGTACACAAAATGTTCCATTTGTCATTTATGCCAATTTTGAAAGTTAGCTACTGGAGATGGACAACTGTTATGCAAATCCAGAAAAGTCATATACAATGAAATATCAAAGACATGAAACAAGTGGATTATGTTGTTATATTAAATATGTAAATGGTCACTATAAGGATCCTGTAGCTTACAGAGGACCAAATTGTCATAAGAAATTTATTAAATATATTAAAAAAGAGGTTGAAGATATTTGAATAATTTATTTTGAAATTGAAGGAATGAAACCATTAATTCCTGAAAAATCAAGACATAATAAATCTTAAGTTTGTACAATGCGCTGACAGTCAACACCATGATCATATAACTGGAAAATTTATCCATCCACTTTGTAGTAAATGTAATTTATGTATGAAACAAGTTTTGTACCAATTTATATACATAATTTATCAGTATATAATTCACATCTAGTACTGAAAGAACTTGTGTATGATGAAAAAGAAATGGACTTCATGCCAAATAATGAAGACAGATATATTAGTTTTGGTAAGAGAACAGAAGTCTGTAAATGAGATTTACTGACATTTAAATTTACTGATTCTTCACTTGCAAAATTTTTATCAGATCTGAAGAGAGATCAAATAAAAAAGATTAGAATTTTTTTCTCAGAAGAGTTATTTAATTTAGTGATCAGAAAAGGTGCATATACATATGATTACATGAATTACTGGAAGAAATTTGAAGAGAAACAATTGCCAGCAAAAGAAGAATTTTATTATAAACTGAATGACTGTGAAATAAATGATGGAAATTATAAATATGCAAAAATAATTTGGAAAAGTTAACAAAAAATATAATGTATTCCAAAACTGTCTGATGAATTTCAAAATTTTAGAAAAACTTGTATAAAAGTATATGATCTTGATTCATCTTGATATTTTACTACATCAAAATTATCTTGGAATGCAATGTTGATAGTGACTAAACAACCACTTGATTTATTACATGGTTGTGATACGATTTTAAAGGTTGAAAGGGGGTTAAAAGGACGGATTTGACAGTGTTGTTGAAGATATTTTAAAGCAAACAGTAAGTATACGACAGATTATGTTAGTAAAAAGATATAAAATTATCTAGCATACTTAGATGTGAAAAATTTATATGGTCATGCTATGAGTCAATGTTTACCATATGCTTTATTTTAATGGGATGAATCAAACAGTTTTGAATGTAAAACAATAAGTGAAATATCAGATACTGTTAAAATTGGATATTTTTTTGAAATAGATTTAGAATACCCAAAAGATTATGTGATTTACACAAAGATTTGCCATTAGCTTCTGAAAATAAAATTGTATCAGGAACTAAAGTATGCAAGTTGTTTACTACTCTGAATGACAGTCATAATTATGTAGCTCACAACAGAAACTTTCAACAGTGTCCGTCTCTTGGAATGAAAATAACAAAAATACTTAGAGTTTTCAAATTTAAACTATCGGATTGGCTGAAGAAGTAAACACATTTTAGTAAAGAAATGAGAACTAAAGGCAAAACTTATTTTGATACAGATTTGTATAAATTGATGAATAACACAGGCCAACGAAAAATTTTTTCAAAAAACTTTTTTTACTCTTTTTGCTCATCTTCATTGATTTTTATGAGCTTAATCTAAATCTAGCCTTAGTTTTTTTGTATCACCTGTAGTTTTCGAGCATTATGCTTTTTATTATATAGTATAAAAATCCTATGCTATACATTAAATAGGGAAATTAATGAAATGCTTTGTTACAACATAAGCATGGTCTGTATTTACAGTAAGCTACTTAAAACAATGATATGTGTTAATGGAGGTTTCACTTGTCAGCTGGAATTGGTTTGTATTTTCTCTCTCTTTTTTCTTTGAAGCTTCTTGTGTAGCTTTTTCTATGATGAGTCGCTTGATGAACTTCTCGGTGAAGAGACCAACAGTAGCCCCCCCCCTCCCCATCATGTTGGTGTTCCAGCGGCCTTGGTATCGTTTTTCCATCACTTTAATGTCCTGGTGAAAACGCTCTCCTTGTTCCTCACTAACATCTCCCATATAGTCTGAGAATTAATCAGGGTAACTGTTCAAAAAGTGAACTTTCAGGCTCATTAAACATCCAAAAGTTTTAAACTTCTTTAAAGTTGTAGGTATAATAGGACATATTTTGTATATTTTTAATGTCCTAAGAACTTTGTATCGACTTGCTTGAATGATACCCATGCTTCTTTCTCATTTAAGGTCACTGTGGATTCAAAGTTAACAAACATCAATTTTCTAATGTCAGGTCCGACAAACACGGCTTCTTTTAGTTTAGCTTCTGAAACTTTTAGCAGAGATACTTAAAACATTGTCAATCCTTAGGCAAAGCCTTTGCAAACTGTTCCATTAGGCCTAACTTTATTTGTGGAGGTGGTAGGAGTAGGTTTTTTGGATCTACAAGTTTTTTGCATAGAATGTTCTTCTCACCAGGTTTTAAAGACTCCCTAACAGGCCAGTTCTTTATGCATTAGTGTTGATCCCTAGCTCTACTGACCCATTCACACAATAAACATGGAAATTTGGTAAAGCCACCTTGTTGACCAAGGAGCATGCATGTTACTTTTAGATTGCCACATATCATCCAACCATGAGCAGAATAGGCTATTTTATAAGCACTATTTATAGGTTTTCATAGCTTCCTTTCATAAGTACAGGATGTCCAAAGATATGGATCCACACATGTTACCATTGTGTAATAAAACAGCCTTTAAACTTGTTTTGGATGAATCAATAAATAGCCTCCAATCTTCCTTATCATATTCAATACAAAAGTCATTCATCAGAATGGGAATGTCTGAGCAGTACACTAAATCACCTCCTTATTGAAAAAACTTGGTAAATTGCTGCTCTCTCTTTCTATACATGTAAACAGGATGTTACAAAAAGATACAGCCAAACTTTCAGAAAACATTCCTCACACACAAATAAAGAAAAGATGTTATGTGGACATGTGTGCGGAAAAGCTTCATTTATATGCTAGAGCTCATTTTAGTTTCGTCAGCATGTACTTTACTTCCTCGATTCACCGCCAGTTGGCCCAATTGAAGGAAGGTAATGTTGACTTCGGTGCTTGTGTTGACATGCGACTCATTGCTCTAAGTACTAGCATCAGGCACATCAGTACGTAGCATAAACAGTTTAGTGTTCATCAGGAACGTGGTTTTGCAGACAGTGCAATGTTTACAAATGCGGAGTTGGCAGATACCCACTTGATGTATGGATTACCACGGGGCAATAGCCGTGGCGCGGTACACTTGTACCGAGACAGATTTCCAGAACGAAGGTGTCCCGACAGGAAGACGTTCGAAGCAATTGATCGGCGTTTTAGGGACCACGGAACATTCCAGCCTATGACTCGCGACTGTGGAAGACCTAGAACGACGAGGACACCTGCAATGGACGAGGCAATTCTTCGTGCAGTTGACGATAACCCTAATGTCAGCGTCCGAGAAGTTGCTGCTGTACAAGGTAACGTCGACCACGTCACTGTATGGAGAGTGCTACGGGAGAACCAGCTGTTTCCGTACCATGTCCAGCGTGCGCAGGCACTACCAGCAGCTGATTGGCCTCCACGGGTACATTTCTGCGAATGGTTCATCCAACAATGTGTCAATCCTCATTTCAGTGCAAATGTTTCTTTACGGATGAGGCTTCATTCCAACGTGATCCAATTGTAAATTTTCACAATCAACATGTGTGGGCTGACGAGAATCCGCACGCAATTGTGCAATCACGTCATCAACACAGATTTTCTGTAAACGTTTGGGCAGGCATTATTGGTGATGTCTTGATTGGGCCCCATGTTCTTCCACCTACGCTCAATGGAGCACATTATCATGATTTCATACGGAATACTCTACCTGTGCTGCTACAACATGTGCCTTTACAAGTACGACACAACATGTGGTTCATGCACGATGGAGCTCCTGCACATTTCAGTCGAAGTGTTCGTATGCTTCTCAACAACAGATTCGGTGACCGATGGATTGGTAGAGGCGGACCAATTCCACGGCCTCCACGCTCTCCTGCCCTCAACCCTCTTGACTTTCATTTATGGGGGAATTTGAAAGCTCTTGTCTACACAACCCCGGCACCAAATGCAGAGACTCTTCGTGCTCGTATTGTGGGCGGCTGTGATACAATACGCCATTCTCCAGGGCTGCATCAGCGCATCAGGGATTCCATGCGACAGAGGATGGATGCATGTATCTTCGCTAACGGAGGACATTTTGAACATTTCCTGTAACAAAGTGTTTGAAGTCACGCTGGTACGTTCTGATGCTGTGTGTTTCCATTCCATGATTAACGTGATTTGAAGAGAAGTAATAAAATGAGCTCTAACATGGAAAGTAAGCGATTCCGGACACATGTCCACATAACATATTTTCTGTCTTTGTGTGTGAGGTATGTTTCCTGAAAGTTTGGCCGTACCTTTTTGTAACACCCTGTATAGTGGTTCCAACTGTCAGTAAGTTCTTTTAATTTCATTTAATCTAGAGCCAAGCAATTCTGTTTTTTCTTTTGTTGAGCCTAGATCCCTAACCAAATCGTTAAGCTCGGTCTGAGTAAACAATTTGGGATCCAGACTTTCTGTATTATAGTGGAATTCATCATCGTCTGGTATATCTAAATCATATTGTATATCAGAAAATACTTCTGTTGGAATAGAATTTAAATCATCTGGTGGTTCAGAAACTGGCAAATCTACACCATTCCCTACTGGTTGGATGGCGGATGGAAGGTTAGGGTAGCTTATTGCTTTCTGTGTTTCGAATTATGACCAGTAATATCAACACTACAAAAGTAGCAATCACTGGAATGATTTCTTGGCTCCCTCCCTACCATAGGAACAGCAAATCTAAAGACTTTTTTCTCCTTTTTGGACCATTTTCTCAGATGTTCAACACTCATATAACATACCTTAGGTGGCTCCCAAGATTTATCTTTATCACCAAGTTTGTATCCAAAGTGTGATAGATAAACCTTTTTCACAAAGTCTTTACTGTTTCTTTGGTGTTTTTTAATCACAAATTCACCACAAAAACTGCCAGCAGGATTTACACAACCATGATTAGACACTGCACTGGGCACATGTACAGGAAATGGGAAAGTTGGACCCTTTTTGCCAGCAAATGTTTTTCAGCAGTACTACCAACGTCATCTGTATTCATTACACCTCCTTCTTAAATAATTTTAACTATAAAAAAACTTTCAAATTCTTTAAAAAATCGCTTAATTTAGTAAATTTAACTGTAAAATGTGAAGAAATGGTGGGTGATATAGTTTTTTAAGTATCATTTTTGGATTTCCCGCCCTAAAAAACGTAAGAATAACGTATTTTCAGCAAAAAAGTTTTTCCTTCGTTAGCCTGTGTAATTCAGTGTTTGGAAAAAAGATTGAAAATATAAGAAACAGGTAGATATAAAATTAGTGTGAGATGGAGATAAATGTGATATAAACTTGTAGCTAAACCAAACTTTAAAGGAAGAACTATATTTAATGAAAATCTTTTTTGCTATTCATAAGAATAAAAAAAACTTGTGTTCCATAAACCTATCTATGTTGGTATGAGTATACTTAATTTAAATAAATAACTGATGTATGATTTTCACTTAATGTAACCGAAATATGGAGAAAACGTCGAGTTGTGTTATCAAGACATGGTCATTTACGTGTAGAATATAAAAACTGAAATTTTTATGAAGACATGGAAACCATGATTGATAAATTGGATACTAACGATTATCCTGAAAATAATATGTATGGCGCTCCACAAGTAAACAAAAATGTTCAGGAAAATGAAAGATGAATGTGATAGAAAAGTAACAGTAGAATTTTGTGCTTTGAGAGCAAACTTTTTTGCTTATAAAGTTGTTGATAAAATATAGAAAAAGTTGAAAGGAGTTAAGAAATGTATTGTTAAAAGTAAATAAAAGCTTAGGCGATTATAAAGGTTGTTTGTTTAACAATAGGGAACAGTACAGAAAAATTAATATGATTTTAAGCAAAAACATGAAATACAAATAGTTGAAATACATATGAAAGAGTTTAGTCCTCATGATGATGAAAGATATGTTTTGGAAAATAAAGCGGATACATTACCATACAGTCATTATCAATGACACACAGCGAGAAAAGTTTTGCATCACCCCGGTTCCCAGAACTCCTGAAGATAGACGTTCACTGTGGATATTGTACTTCGGACACAGTCCCTTTGACTGTTCAGAGATGTCACTAAACCTGCCCAAAGATGTAAGCAACCATGCATGAGCAGCGACTATTAGGTGGAGAAGGTCTGACAGTCGGTCAATACTAGTCATTCCACCAGGAAGGAGGTACACGGCTCGTGTTGCCTGTAGTTCAACCATGCCTAGATAGTAAATACCATGGTTCGACCTCATCCGCATTGCTACTTTGTGCCAGGAATGCCTATGAACAAGGGAAGTGTCCAGGTGTCTCGGAGTGAACCAAAGCTATGTTGTTCGGATATGGAGGAGATACAGAAAGATAGGAACTGTTGATGACATGCCTCGCTCAGGCCGCCCAAGGACTAATTGCAGTGGATGACCGTTACCTATGGATTATGGCTCGAAAGAACCCCGACAGCAACACCAACATATTGAATCATGCTTTTCATGCAGCCACAGGACGTCCTGTAAAGACGCAAACTGCGCGCAATATGCTGCATGATGCACGACTTCACGCCCAACGTCCATGGCTAGGTCCACCTTTGCAACCACGACGCCATGCAGCGCGGTACCGATGGGCCCAACAACATGCCAAATGGACTGCTCAGGATTGTCATCACGTTCTCTTCACCAACGAGTGTCGCATATATTTTCAACCAGAGAATTGTCGGAGATGTGTCTGGATGCTACCCGGTCAGGCTGAACTTCTTAGACACACTGTTCAGCGAGTGCAGCAAGGTGGAGGTTCCTTGCTGTTTTGGAGTGGCATTATGTGGAGCCGGCATACACTGCTGGTGGTCATTGAAGGTGCCATAATGGCTGTACAATACGTGAATACCATCCTCCAACTGACAAGGCAACCATTTTGGCAACATAATGGAGAGGCATTCGTCTTCATGGACGACAATTCACGCCTCCATTGTGCACATCTTGTGAATGACTTCATTCAGACAAGCGACATTGCTCGACTAGAGTGGCCAGCATGTTCTCCAGACATGAACGCTGTCTAACATGCCTGGTATAGATTGAAAAGGGCTGTTTACAGATGAGGTGACCCACCAACCACTTTGAGGGATCTATGCTGAATTTCCTTTGAGAAGTGGAACAATCTGGACCAATAGTGCGTTGATGATCTAGTGGACAGTAGGGCACGATAAATGAATATATGCATCAATGCAATAGGACGTGCTACTGAGTATTAGAGGTACCGGAGTATACAGCAATCTGGACCACTATCTCTGAACGTCTCGCTGTATGGTCGTACAACATGCAATGTGTGGTTTTCATGAGCAATAAGAAGAGTGGAACTAATATTTATGTTGATCTCTATTTCAGTTTTTCTGGAACTCTCAGAACTGAGGTGATTCAAAACTTGTTTTGATGTGTGTGTAAAAAAATCAAATAAAATTTTTGCTATGTAAATTGAGAGACTTATCAGGAAGCTCAACAACGCAAGTGTCGCGAAAGTGATTAAAAAATAAACCACATTAGAGAGAAATATTTTATGTATTATTAGTGGATGTGAATATTTAAATACTAGATATGGAGAAAAAATTTGTATGAAACTTAATAATGAGTTTAAGGTTATTTTACTAGACAGATATAATTTCATTACAAACTGGGATTTCCAATTAGTTGAGAAAGAACACATGAAACTGAAACTTACAGGAATGAAAAAACTTGGAAATAATAAATTTCATGATATGGAATTCACTGTGTCAAAATTTTTTTAAAATTTTATTTTTCCTATAAAATTTTATAATCTTTGAATGGACAATACCAAACAACTGAAGCAGTGTGGTGACTGTCTACAGAAAAAGAATATTAATGAATTGTATGAAGCTAAATATAGATGGATACTGTTGGATTTGTAAGGAATGTGTATCCTAGTACCAGAAAATTACAGTTACATATAAATGTGATAGAATTGTGGGTAAAAAAAGACCACTAAAAACGGATGTATAATCGACAGTTCGTAAAAATCTTATGGCTGATCAAGAAGGAAGAATTAGAAAAATTTTGGGTCAGGAAAAGGACAGTTTTTATTTATTTACTTAAATTTACCTTTTAACTGAAATGGAGAGCCATTTATTTTTTTTATATGAATTTTTATTTATGGGAATGATTTAAATATTTTATTATGTGCACTTTTATTAAAAAATATTAAATTTATTTTTTTACATTCATCTTTCATAAGAAAAAAATAATTATTTTATAATACGTGATGTGATAAAGTAAAAATTATTTTTTGTTCATTTTCCAAGTAATTTATACTAAAACAGAATTTCTTATATTAAAATAACTGAATTTGGAGCTAAAATGGGACTATACCACATAAAAAGTACCAGTCCTCATTAACTTGGGTCAGTCCTGGTTTGAGCCAAGTAAGCCAGTACCAGTGGTTTTTTTCTACTTTAATCAAATGTAGAAATGAAAAACAATATAATGGGGGTGGGGGGAATTTCGAAAAATATGACTTTTTCGACAAATCTAAATGCACCATTATAACATTAAAATCCATAGGATTTTTATATGAAGTGTTTTTCAATATCTCCTACTGATTTTATAGCATTCCTGATAACAATTAACCTCTTGTTTTTAATGGCTGTTTCAACCTCTTAACGGTCTTATGGGCATATATAAGAAAAGGTATCTTCTGTTGCTGTACACTACGACATGTTCAAAGCTGATCAAAATCCAAGTGTATCCCTTGGGTAGGTTTACTTTTACAAACAAGTATTAAGAGTAATTTAGTGCACACCACCAGATGAGACCGGAGACTGACGCTACAGTGTGTCTGATCTACTAGCGTCACACATGTTGTATTTGCTGTCTCGATCTGGCTTAGAGACTGTTCTCACTGAGAAAAGAGGAATTAACAGTATAAACCCTACAGATACGTCTAGAAGAACTCTGTTCCAGTATTCACATATTTCACATCTTAACAGTGCCTATATACTAAGCTCATGTGAGTGTTTAAAGTAACAACATGCTCATAGTACAAGAGATAAAATGAATCATGTTCGTACAACAGAAATCTTGTTTCCATAGAAATAGTTTTTTCCTCAAAGAATTCAAATATAAAACTTTCCAACATAAAATACAAAGTCCATTTTAACTGAGAATCTTAAGGGCATAATGCTTGATAACTGTTTCTACATTGTTTCTTTTTTTTACACATTATATCAAAAAATACACTACTGGCCATTAATATTGCTACAACACGAAGATGACGTGCTACAGACGCGAAATTTACACGACAGAAAGAAGATGCTGTGACATGCAAATGATTAGCTTTTCAGAGCATTCTCACAAGGTTGGCGCCGGTGGCGACACCTACAACGTGCTGACATGAGGAATGTTTCCAACCGATTTCTCATACACAAACAGCAGTTGACCGGCGTTGCCTGGTGAAACGTTGTCGTGTTGCCTCGTGTAAGGAGGAGAAATGCGTACCATCATGTTTCCGACTTTGATAAAGTCGGTTTGTAGCCTATCGCGATTGCGGTTTATCGTATTGCGACATTGCTGCTCGCGTTGGTCGAAATCCAATAACTGATAGCAGAACATGGAATCGGTGGGTCCAGGAGGGTAATAGGAACGTAGTGCTGGATCCCAACGGCCTCGTATCACTAGCAGTCGAGATGACAGACATCTTATCTGCGTGGCTGTAACGGATTGTGCAGCCACGTCTCGATCCCTGAGTCAACAGATGGGGACGTGTGCAAGACAACCATCTGCACGAACAGTTCGACGACGTTTGCAGCAGCATGGACTATCAGCTCAGAGACCATGGCTGCGGTTACCCTTGACACTGCATCACAGACAGGAGCGCTACTTCGGAAATGCTGTGCGCCGACTGTAACACCACGTTCTAACTCAATCTTTATAACTTGCCATTGTTGCAGCAGTAACCGATCTAGAAACTGCACCAGACACTTGTCTTATATAGGCGGGTGACGACCGCAGCGCCGTTCAGAAAAGTAAGAGAAATAACAATAGGCAACATTGTTCTGACCTGCTATACGGTTCATTTGTGAAAAGGTGTCATGACTGATCAGAACCACGCTAAAACATCTTTACTGCAGGTGCACAGCTCCATGTTTATTGTGATCGTCTGACACCTTTTCGTAGCACATATTCTGTGTTTCTTGGTTTCGCCACCTGTAGCACTAGTTGGAAACAGAAAGCTTCCTTCGAAGCCATAATCGTTTTCAAAATTTCGAAGCTGAAGTGCTGCATTTAGTAGTTAACGTATTATAATTTGGTACTAAGAAAATATCATGCTTGTGTACTGAGTATAGTGTATTGAACCAGGGGCCTAGAAACGAAGGAGAGGCTTCGTCTCGCCGTAGCCTTCAGTGGTTCACAACCCCACAACAGGCCACAGCAGTCCACCCACCCCACCGCCGCCGCCCCATACCGACCCCAGGGTTTTAAGAAAGTATCACGCTAAATGACACTGACACTTAAAATGTCTATCAAAATCACATCTTTTTGGTGTGTCATAATTTAGCAGAAGTTGGAAATACTGCTTCAGTGTATAAACATACTACATAAAACTTATCTCCGTTTGCTGTTCCAAATAGTGCTACATTTTAAGTCTTGAGGCCTACTGCCATGAATAATAGTTATGAAATACCTACAGAAATCGAGTACAACAGTTTGAACAGGTCAGAAGAATGTTCGAAAATTCATTTTACTCCTATTGTTATTTCTCTCTTCGTGCTTTGCTTTGCTGAATCGTTTTCTGAAAAGGTATGCAGATCTTAATGTACACAATAGGTGTATTAAGATATGACAGATGTCATGGTAGATAGCAATTGTTCAGTGTGATGATAAATTCATATACACATGGAGCAAACAAGATTTCACATAATTATGTAAAAGGCAACAAACTGTTATATCCATTTCACATTCCCCCTCTCTGAATAGCAAATAAAAACATTGACAGAGGTTGTATTTCCAAAAGAAATTTATTCACAAAGATTTTTCGTGATTCATTATCCCTTTTAGTCTTGTATGTGAATAAATTTACCTTTTAAAAGCAATTATCAAGCAAAACCGCTTTCAGATTTTCGTTAAACAAGAAAAAGACAATGTATCTAATTTTTGTTGACAAGTTGTACATTTGTTTCCTTGCTGAAAAGGACTATCTTCATAAAGGAATAACTTTCTCTTATATTAAGACAGATTCATTTTATGCTTTTTACTTTACTATGGGAATTCAATTTACTGCTCTTATTCCGAACAGGCATGTTCTCAATATGTAGACACTGCCAAGATTGGAAATATGCGAATACTGGAGAACTCTTCTACATATGTTTGTTGGCTTTGTAGTGATCTTTGCTCTCTTTTTTCTTTTCTAAGTGAGGTGGTGGTGATGATAGAACACTGTATGCTGAAAATCCGTAATTTACCAAAGAATGATGATCTGTACATTTAAGACGTAATCGATTCAAATTAAGAAACAACTTAAGGTATAAAGAAGGTATCACACAGGTGTCGAAATATGTCTTGTAGGTACTCTACTGTCTAATTTCGGTTACTGAGTCGCTTTCAAGTAAACATGTCTGTGTGTTCGTACATATAGCACTAACAGATCATACATTGTACTCGTATGATACAAAAACAAAGAAACGAAGCAGAGCCGGCCGGTGTGGCCGAGCGGTTCTAGGCGCTACAGTCTGGAACCGCGCAACCGCTATGGTCACAGGTTCGAATCCTGCCTCGGGCATGGATGTGTGTGATGTCCTTAGGTTAGTTAGACTTAAGTAGTTCTAAGTTCTAGGGGACTGATGACCTCAGAAGTTAAATCCCATAGTGTTCTGAACCATTTGAACCATAACCAAGCAGAATAAACATCTGCACAGCACGGATGAGAAACAGAAATTTCACAATATATATGTGGACAGGCCAAAATATATGAAGTAACGATTACATATGCACCAGCAAGAGAACGTGGTATGTAGACACCAGTACGACATTACTGCACATAAAAAAAACAAAGTATGTACTGGAACAATTTTTAAATATTTCCAGCAACGATACATGAACGTTTATTCCTGAAAACATTTTAAGAATAGGAAAGCAAGACGAGGGCTATATGTACAACACAGATGAAGTAACGCATAAAAAATAAGCTGAAAACTGCTAAAGAAGAGGATGATGCTACATCAGGTAAGTGAATATGACAGTGTACAACAGCAGAAATTCTGGTGGCAATAATGGAAATAAATGTTCTCTTGAGATGATGTACAGATTGTGTCAACATAAGCATATCGCTACTCATTAATATGAATTGAAACGGCGAAGTGGTTTGTGCTGTAATGATTTATGATACACTGATAGGCTAGGAATTGTCCTGCCAAAGAGGTTTTGCTAAATGGAGAGTTACGGTTATTAGGCGACAGAAAAGTCAGCAAATTGTCTACATAGAAAGAGAAAGGTGAAGTATACTTATCAGGCGACAGAAAAGAACTGCATGGTGAGGAAAAGCGTCAAGTGTAAAGAACGTTTCATCGAATTGCAAGGACGGCAATACGCCAATAGTATTTGTATAGCAGTATGACTTCTTATGACAAATAATTGGTCAATTTTGAATAACGACGATGGGACAAAAGTGAATAAGAATGTAAGTTCTTTAATGGACGGCAATGCGCCGATAGGAGCTTAAGAGCGGTATAAAATTTCTGATTGACAAACTCGGCTGGGAGATAACGGAGTGCTGTAGAGCATTCTTGCAGAGATGACATGTCGTTTGTTAAAAAAATACTGTCAGCATAAAGGTGCAGAATAACGCTACCTTGAAAATCTTTACTATTTAAAGAATAAAGATATATGGTTATACACGAATTTACTGAGGGTAACAATCAGTTTTTTCTAATCACTAAATAAGAAAGTCTATGATCAGATAAAAATGGCTCTGAGCACTATGGGACTTAACAGCTATGGTCATCAGTCCCCTAGAACTTAGAACTACTTAAACCTAACTAACCTAAGGGCAGCACACAACACCCAGCCATCACGTATGATCAGATAAATTAATAAGCTGCGAATGAAAAAAAATATAAAACAAATTCAACTTTTGGAGAACAATAAGAAATTATAAGTACATTGGAATTGTATGGCTCTTGAGAGATGATACAGTAAATTTTATAAAAAATTGGGTAAAACTTACTTCCAAAATTGATAGTTGTCTGCAAGGACATCCCAATTTTTGGAAATCTCAGAAGGAGGGGGATGTGTAATATTTCTGGCTTTACAGCCATCGAGGCACTTCGGAGATCGGATAGCGCCTAACTCGAATGGCGCGCCAAGTGATTCGGCTGTTAAGATCAAACCTGGTTCGGCAGTCTCAGAGGACATAGTGTGTGGCGCGGTCGATATCACTTAAGGAATCAATTGTCAATCTCTAGTTATTTGTATGTGTAATTGAAAACAATTTATAGTAACTACGCAAATACACCGCTCATAGCTTTGTTTTTATGAAAGTGTGAAGATTATTAATTATATGGGATTCATAAAGTTGAATATAATGGTGCAGTTTCTCGTATTCTGCTAATAAAAAGTGAGTGGCATCCTGTATAAATAAGCTAGCTGAAGATTTAACTATGTATTTATGCAATATCAGCTCCTCGCTAAAAGGCAAAAAGGTGCAATCTTAGTACAAATGGAAACGGTGACCATTTGTGGTAACAAAGAGGTGATATGAAGGAGAGAGGTATGTATCTCCCTCTATCCCTTTTTCAACTCTTCTGAAATTCCAATTGTAGTTTACTGAGGATATTTTTATTGCTCAGGTGCGATA